>NW_015659020.1:176828-220094 GCF_001515625.1 Sinocyclocheilus rhinocerous
ATCTGAACGCCTCTGATTGGCTACTGCATTCCTAAGCTCAACAGAATTGTGTGTGATTGGTTATAATGAGCGACGCTGTAAAAACGCGTAAAAATAAAATATGATGTAACATAAGCAGAAATTAATCTCTTTCTTACATCGTACGTACATCTGCACTTTGTTGTTTATAATGAAGGAATTCGCGAGTTTCAGTCTGAACAAAACTTTGGGGTTTCAGCGATGTCTAATCTGAACGCCTCTGATTGGCTACTGCATTCCTAAGCTCAACAGAATTGTGTGTGATTGGTTATAATGAGCGACGCTGTAAAAACGCGTAAAAATAAAATATGATGTAACATAAGCAGGTCTAAATTTAATACAGCAATCGAAACTTCATTTTAAGTATTAAAAGTTTTATTGAAAAACCAGTATATATTTTTGGGTGTTATGGGGGTTCCTTAATGCTTATGGGAGGTCCCCCCCAGCCCCCCCTCAATTCGAACACTGCATAAAAGACACAAGTAGATGACTCATGCATGCATGATGACCAAGCGGCAACCCGGTCTCTCCCTTGAAACCAACACGGAAGTGACTAAAACTGCAATTCATCGACTGATCATATTAAGCCTTAACGTTCTGCATAATTAAGGGCATGGCCACTTGAGTGACAGGTAGACTGCCGCTCTGCTCCAGAGTGTGAAACTCGCTAGACTGTGAAACTTAGAAAAATGGCTTTAAAGATTTTTATTTGTCCAGAAAAATTAATTATGGGTAGGACACTGGAAATCTGGCAATTAGATGTTTTAATGAAAATGATCTCAAACTTGATTTTTACCGCTATTTTGAAGTTATTGTAGGTACTCTGCCTTTGCACTGTCTGCAAAAAGTGAGATGTCACGCCAAGGCAAAAGGCAGTAGCTTCCACATTATATACAATATTTGGGTGCTGATCACCATTTACAGAGTCATTAACATCTGACTGTATAAAATCTAGTGATCATTGGCTAGGCTATAACATATAGCAATGTAATTCAAATTTTTTTCTGACCATAACAACCAGACAAAAAGTTAAACGTGAGTGATACCGTTTTGCAACTAATTTATTTGCAATGTTCGCTAACATTAAAGGATGCAAGGCATACAGCCTATTGTTTTTACATCGAACTGAATGAAAATAGCTTACCCTATAAGAACAACTTGTGGATTGATGTGAACACCAGCAGGAATAATGCTCAGAATGATTGTGAATTAAACATCTCCGATGACGTTCATTGCAATGTTTTTTATCGAGTTACAATAAAAGGTATGAAATGGATTTAATTGTGAACAGTTACTGATTTTATGTGATACGCTCTCATGGCATTCGACTCCCCACACGTGCAGAAGTGGGCAGCTCCAGTCTGACAGCTAGCATCTGCATTATAAAAAGAAAAAAAAAACTTTAAAGATTACTTACGATTAATTATTGTTGCAAAGTTATCTAGTCGTTGCTTGTTTACAGTGCTTTGTTATATGGAGCAGTTTGTTAGATCGCGATCTATCTAATTTGTTTGTCTAAAAAGAATTGCAGACAGATGTATGAAAGTACACAATTACACCTTAATTTAAACGCGGCAGACTTTAATGTACAGTAAAACAAAGGCAGAATACCGTATAACTCCAGGCTGGCACAGTAATATTGAGGAACGGCTAAACAAATGCAGAGCAGCGTAACTTAATTTGAGCATTCTAAAACAAAGTCAAAGAGCGGTAACTGATGTTATACTGTGTTTTGCCTTGGTTTCTCCTGGGCTTTTCTCCAAGATACTTATACACATGATAAAGGAGGTCATATATGTCCCAAAATTATCAATAACTCATTTCGACCAAAAACGAAGTTATGTTGTTTTGTCTTTGTACGGCAGCACTGCTGTCACCATAGACGGGCGTGGTTTCAGCAACTACTCCAAGATACTTATACACATGATAAAGGAGGTCATATATGTCCCAAAATTATCAATAACTAATTTCGACCAAAAACGAAGCTATGGTGTTTTGTCTTTGCACGGCAGCACTGCTGTCACTATAGATGGGCATGGTTTCAGCAACCAGCTTCACCCACGTCCCACCTTTTTGCCCATTTTCGATTATCCGGGAGTGACGCGCTGCCAAGATGGCGGCGGTCGGATCCGCCCACTTTAGGCTTCAAAAATGCTCTTCTGAAACCTACGAGTGACGTCACGGACACTACGTCCATGTTTTTTTACAGTCTATGATGATGACTCATGTTTTTATTCAACATGCCAAATTACTTCTAAAAAACATGTAAATATATATAATACCGTACAAAGCTAAAACCATCCAACAGAATAACAGTGAACAAAATAATTTAATATTATAAAAATATTGCACAACAATACAGCAGGAGACAATTCTTAAACATTATTATGATTTCATACCAGACAGGCTCAAATGTTTATGTTGCATACTATAGACTATGTGCTATTGTTCTGTGTCTATATTACATTCTTTTGTCCTTTTAATAAAGTAAAATCAGTCAGTCACACTGAATAAAATCAGATGGCCATTATCGTAAAATTATCGTTGAAATTACTATCGTAACACAAATGGCATCCACCAAGTAAATGGTAAGGCTTTATAAGTTTTTCATGTATTATCTTGAATATAATATAGGCTCATGCAGACTCACTTTTTATGTTTCATCTTGCACAGAAGCTGAAAGAAAAAAATCTTCATCTTGTCATGTCCAAAATTAAGCCTGAAATTAAAATGTTGATTAATTCATATTACTCCATAAAACACTGTTACTTACATGGAGTAAGGGAATAATCACTCTTTGACGTATCAGATCCTCGTCCTGAATAAGAATGAATTCATATAAGGTAAACTCTGAAAGAGTGTCTCTACAGAAACTGAAGTTTGGTTTCTTTTTTTTTCTAATTGAGTTTACAGAACATTTACCAGCAGCACATCTCCTTCTCCATATGTGCAGCTGTGATGAAAACAGCTGCACACATGAACACCAGCACACTGAAAACTGCAGACTGACTGAAGCAGGGGTGTCCAAACTTTTCCTAAATAGGGGCCGGATTCGACGATGTGGAAACACTGGGGGTCCGGATGCTTCTACCTATATATATATATATATATATATATATATATATGTATGTATGTATGGTGTTGAGTTGACAGTAGCAGTATGAGTTCTGTTGAGGACAAAAATCTGTAAATATCTTGTTTTTAAAGCTTTAATAATTATAACATAGAATGGCTTTATGGTATTTAGTCTATTAACACATAAAAGCACAAATTAAATTTCAAGCATGTCTGTAATTTGGCCTATATTTCATAACTCCCTTCCATTACATTAAATTGGCCTATATGTCTACATTAATAATATAAGAAGATTCTGTATAAATATGCAACATTTGATCCCCAATACCACAGTTACTGTTACTACAGTAAATCAAAATGTTGGTGATTTGTGGATTGAAAAGTATTCTTACTGCATTGTTGTCGCACAATGTTTCTCCTATTTTCCGCGCTAGTGTTGTTGAGAATGTCAGCACTGTTTCATCTGCCTTTGACATCTGCGGTTTGTATGGAAACCTCTGCTGCAAACTCAAACGCTTCTCACAGCGCTGTTTAGTGGTCTCGTGATCGAGATCAGTCAGCGAGTAAACGCATTTGTTCTGAGCTCGCGCTGCGCTGTCTTTAGGCAGAGCTAAAAACGGTCCGTGCAGCGCGGTTCAAACGAGTCGCGCTCTTCCGCTTTTGACGCGTTTAGGAATTGGCGTGCACTAAAGAAATGAGAGCGCATATGAGTTATCAAATTGTTATCATTCGCGTTTTACTGCTACAGCTGGTCCAAAATTTAGTGTTGCCATCTTGTGTTGACATTGTGAAACTGCATAGGCCTATTTTGTAAATTATGCTTGGCGGGCCATATATAATATAGACAATTTACGAGAGCTGCGGGCCGCTTAAAATTAATCCACGGGCCGTAGTTTGGACACCCCTGGACTGAAGGATCCTGGGTCACATTCAGCCACATCTGAAATTGGGGTGAAGCAATTAAAAGTAAATAAATAAATAAATCAGTAAAGCTACAGACAGATAAAGTTAGTTTTGTTGTTGTTGTTATTAAACATAATGTTGAATTTGATTTCCAAAGGGGAATTTTACTTAATTGCTAGTTTTTCTTTACCAGATGTAATGTCCAGTTTGTTGTCCAGACTGAGGTGCTTCATTGTGCAGTTGTTATGTTCCTCACGTAGCTCTTTTCTTCACTGATCACCAAACTCTTCCTCATCTGGTAAGTTCCGTCTCCGTTGGGCAGAATCTCTCCTGTGATCTGATCATCATCCACAGACTGACCATCTCTGAACAGGGTCAGGTTAATGTGACAGGGGTAAAAGATCTGAAGCCCTTGAGAGTCTGTGAGTGTCTTCTTCATGAGTCTGACTCTGGGTTTCACTAAAGAGAAGGACGAAAAGTGTTACTGTAATTAAACTGTACGGTTCATTGCATCAGTCATTCATTTATGCTAATCATGAATCATAAAGCACTCAAATGAAAATGGTATTTTCTATCAGCACTGCTGTCTGGGTCATATATTAATTTTTTTTTAACTGAGGTTAATCAGGTGGATTCTCTTACCTTTTCTCATTACACTCTTTCCTCCGCAAAACTTTAATGCAAATAGGATGGTAAACATTTTCAAACATAAATTTTACTTTTAGCCGTTTTACTTCCCATGTTATCATCCATGGCATTTTCATCTGGATATCATGTCAAAAGTGAACTCCTCCATATTTTGTCCACTGAAAGCATCGCTGAAATGAACTGGACCTGGTTTATCATAGTTCAACAATTCACATCCAGCAAGTCTCTGTTGAACATGTACACCTTCAAATGAATAAAAAATAAATTTCATGAAGACTTATTATTCTTTACTGACATAGTACAATATAAGAGGATTACTTTCTCTAGTACATATAGTTTTCTTGCTTCTACATCAAAAGCTTTTAAGGTAATAACAAACACATAAAAGCTGCATGTATTATTAAATGCTTTGTTTGTTAATACTGATATGTTGACTAATAGCTCTCACCATTTGTATGATTTAGGTGTACCTTAAGATAATCTGCTTGATCTTTCATGCTATTATACATTTCACGGAATACAACACCAGCATCACTTTGCTCTTCATCATAGTATTTTGAATCACTGTGAGTGTGATGTAAAACACTCCATGTGACCGAGTCATAATATAATATCTGCATATCATCCAGCATCACTACAACACTGAACTCAGGAAATGGTGTTTGTCCAGCTTTATATGTTGCCAAAGTCATCAGTGAGTGAGAACCTGTGGATACACTTGGACACGTATATAATATTTGTACAGTTTCAAATATGATGATGTATACATCTCAATTTTGAAAAATTGACACTTAAGACTGGTTTTGTGGTCCAGGGTCACATATGACAATGCATTCATATACATAAAGAGAATATTCATCTACAGAGAGAGAAACACTGAGGTCAGGTTTATGTGTTTCACAATGCTCGTTATAAACATTATCTGTCAACTCGGCTACATCCAAAAGCTGAAAAATGCTGCTTCTGCAGAAGGTGACAAGGCACGTCCAAATCCAGTGATCGTGTCACATCCTGTCCACTGAGATACCTTCATCTGATTGCTTTTTGAATTAGTACTCAATTACATTTGAACCTCCCACAAAGGGCTTCAGAAGACGTCCAATCCCCAGTACAAGATGAATGGAGCTTGGAAGCGCCCATTCTGTTTACTTTGGTGGTATGGATACTAACAACTTGAACGTCTCCTTTTGTGTTCCACAAAAGAAAAAGAAAAAGTCCTATGGGACTGAAACAACATGTGGGTGAGTAATGATGGCAGACTGTTAAACTAAGTATGTCTTCTAAATTACATATACATTGAGTCAATTAAGCCTAAGCCTAACATTTGAAGGTAAATATGGTAAGACATAATATGCTTTAGTAGTTTGTCATGTATTTTTTTGGCTGCTTCAGTACTTATTTTGAAAATTTTCAATCATATGAATTGATTTTGACAACGTTTGATCTAATTTAATTTAGCCGCTGTTTTGGTATTTTCACCAATTTTTTAATGGAAACATGATCTGTCATTTCAATATCAATTCTGATTGGTTGGTTGGCCTCCTCATTTGATCAATGATCAAAACTCATGTTAGCAGCCTCTATGAAAGTAAATTAAAAATAAGTTTAAAAAAATACAGTAATATTAAATGTTTTACATTATATGCATCTGAGTTACGCAAATGATTCAAAATGAATGAATGATGATAAAATGATTAAAACAACTGTTAACAATCACTTTCACATTAAAAATGTCTTAGTATGAAAATTCATTCTGTCTGACTTTTGAAAAAACATTTCTTATTTCATTGATATAACGTACTTTAATAATTAAGAAAAACAATTTGATAAATGGGGTCTAGACATATTACAAGATGTTACTGTTTATCAATATTGAACATTTGAGCATTTGCATTGCTACTTCCAGTGTTTACACAACTGCTGCCTTCTTTTTTTGAAATACCATTAAGAGGTTTAAAATGACATACCTGCTGTGGCGACTGCCAAACATGACCACACATACATAAGAAAGAACATTGCTCTCTCTTCTTGCAGATCTCAGTACTATGTTTCATCCTGAAGCAAGCCGGAGAACAACTTCAGTTGAAGTTTGACCTCATTTACTGGTTTGCAGTTTACTCAGTTTTGGTAAGCAGTTACTCGTACTTAAAGGGATAGTCCATCCAATAAGTAAAATTCTCTTATTATTTACTCATCATTCATGCATGTTCAGAATAAGATGAGAAGTCAAACTCACAGACAATTACTTCAGAGCTGCTTTAAAGGTATGCTTTAAAATATGATGCAATTTCAATTGTTCCTTTCTCTTTGAAGTGTTACAAGCTCTTGGTGCATAAAGAAGATCTGTAAAGTTGCAAAGACTAAAGTCTCAAATCCAAAGAGATATTCTCTATAAAAGTTAAGAGTCAACCACGCCTACCTAAAACACCTCGTTCTAACACGCCCCCATATGTCTACGTCACGATGTGGGAAGATATGCATAATGCCGCCCAAATGTTCACGCAAAGAAAGAAGGCGTAACTTTTATACTCGCTGTAGTATTGTTGCTGCCGCCGCCGCTGCCATGTCGTGAAGGCGCTGTGTTTCGTTGTGTAAGCGAAACTACTTTGTTTGGTCTTCCAAAAGAGGACACGACTAGAAATCAGTGGTTTAAGTTGTATTTACAAAACCATTCCAGAACAGTTTAACCCAATATTCAGATGTGTGCAGCGCATTTTATGGAGGACTGTTTCCTGAACCGGGGAGAGTAGCCTACAATGCCGGCCGTGCACTTAACCTTAAACCGCATAAACACAATTCATTACACCAAATACACAAAATAATGTTCTTTTTAGCAGCATCATATGACCCCTTTAAGTTTTGCATGTATTTTCTTGACCAAATAGACTCAATTTTCATGTTTCATCTTGCATGGAAGCTGAAATAAAGCAAATAATCTTTTGGTTATCATTTATAGAATGCGCAAAATTAACCTTAAAATGATGTTGCATCAATGACGTCATAAAACACAGCATACTCACATGAAGTAGAGAAGTATTTACACTGTGACGCCTCAGAGTTTCGTCCTGCATAAGAATGAGGAAGTTAAACCAGTATAAATAGAGAGTAACACCAACATGAAACTGAATATGGTGTTTGAAAAAGTGCATTAGATGTAATTAACTGAACTTAACAGAACATTTACCAGCAGCTTGTCTCTTCCTCCATATGATGAGTGCAGTTATGATGGGAACAACCACACACATGAACACCAGCACACTGAAAACTACAGACTGACTGAAGGATCCTGGGTCAGCCACATCTGAAATTGGGGTGAATTATAAATAAATAAACAAGATGCACACAGATACAGTTTTGTTAGTACATTTGCAATTTTTTACCAAATGTAATGTCCAGTTTGTTGTCCAGACTGAGGTGCTTTATTGTGCAGTTGTATTTATGTTCCTCACGTAGCTCTTCTTCACTGATCACCAAACTCTTCCTCATCTGGTAAGTTCCGTCTCCGTTGGGCAGAATCTCTCCTCCTGTGATCTGATCATCATCCACAGGCTGACCATCTCTGAACAGGGTCAGGTTAATGTGACGGGGGTAAAAACCAGTGGCCAGACAGCTGATCTGAAGCCCTTGAGAGTCTGTGAGTGTCTTCTTCATGAGTCTGACTCTGGGCTTCACTACAGAGAAGGATATAGAAAAATACACAGTCTTACTGTCACACCAAGCCACACTAGAGCTTTGTGTATAAAGATCAGCGTGGTACTCTCACCTTTTCTCATCACATTGTTCTTTTTCATTTGCAGGTAACTCTGCAAAACTTTAATGCAAACAGGATGATATACGGTTTTATATAAAAATTTCATATGAGCAAACTGTAAATTGTCCCACATTATCCATGGCAATTCAATTTGGAAATTATTTTTCTCTTCGTTGAAAATGAACTCCTCTTTATTTTTTTGATCAAAAGCATCCCATGTCTGAAGTGGACCTGGTTTATCATCATTCAGTAATTCACATCCAGCAAGTCTCTGGTGAACATGTACACCTTTCAAAGGATGAAAGCACAGCCCACAACACTTAGATTTCTATACTCCGTTTTCTTTTTTCTTTTTCTTTTTTGGACTTGTGCTAATAGGATACAGTTAGTACTGGTATTAGTAAACGTGATTTACATTACCATCAAAATTTATGCACGTTAATGTTCTCACCGTCTGTGTGATTTAGGTGCTCCTTAAGATAAAATGCTCGACCTTTCATGTCGTTGTACATATCACGAAATATGACACCAGCATCACTTTTCTCTTCATCGTAGTGTTTTGAATCATCATAAGAGCGATGGACAGCTTGCCGTGTGATCGAGTCATAGTACATTATTTGAAGATCATCCAGCATCACTACGGCACTGAACTCTGGAAATGGTGTCTGTCCGATTATATATGTTGCGAACGCCATCAGTGAGTGAGAACCTTTGGAAAGTAGTAATACAGGTATAGTATAGGTGTCATATGAGACATTTCGTGATAAACGAGAATTCACTCGGCAAACTCTATGCTTTCGCTTTTACGTAATTTCACTTTCGAGGAGGCTTTTTCATGAGTAAAAAGGCAAAATTAAAAGAGATGATTTAAACACATCTTACGGCTATATTGTTGCAAAAGCTGCACTATATTGTGATTAAATGCTTCTAAACGTTTTCTACTTTTAGTTGTTCACACAGCCTATAGTATCTACGGCGAATGGTTAAAAGCACATCTGTAGAAGCAAAGAACATCTGTAATCTTACTTACCTGCTCTAACCGCTGATAAATATGACAGTAGATATACATAAACGAGCATTATTGTCTGTGTACAGTAGTGTGTTTTCTCGAGCCTCTTCGAACAACTAAGACCCCCTTTTCTGAGCTTTATAACGCCTGTCTGGACTTCCCCTGTTGACCGCTGGGGGCACAAAGGCTACTGTTAACTCATCAGTTCTATTCATGCTGAGATTTAGGTCTCATGTATTTTTGTCACAATCTTTAACACTCGGTGCAAATAGCAATTGTCAAACCTCATCTAAATTATTACTGCATTTTATTTTCATTGTTCTCACTTGTGTCATGTTTGCAGTTCCCACTAATAGCCGTAGTCTATTCATTTTTAACCATTGTTCCAAAGTTGTGCAAGTTCATGACTGAAGTTCCAAGTCTTGTTTATTTTAAACTTGACATTTTCTGATTTGTCAGATGAGTCCATACATAGCCTACAGATTTGGTTATTCTGATCAAATATCAAAGAAAAGTAGAAAAGGCAGCACATTGAAAAAAAAAGTACAATATGAATAGTAGCATACATATGCATAAATAGTAAAACATACAAAAGTACATGACACATTCTGACGGTAAAAAATGAAAAGCATGAAACAGTTTTTTTGTCATTCACATATACAGTTTCCTAGCTAGTCAAACAACACTATTTATTGTAGCAACATGCATCACACGCATAATAACTGGACACGTGTTTATAGAAATGATGAGAAGACACAAAAATAATGTGGGAAGTGAATCTGACTCGACAGTGCATAATTTGAATTAATATTATAGGCTTGCCACAGTGAATTGGGATAAGGCATGAAGATGAATTTGGACACTTGTTTTTATGTACTTGCTCAATTTTCTTAATAAAAAAAAATCACATTAAGGGTCTGTATTTGAAATTCACTCATGAGCAGTGTTGGGGAAAGTTACTTTTAAAAGTAATGCATTACAATATTGCGTTACTCCATAAAAAAGTATACCAATAGCAGCTATGAATCAACATGGGGCAGTAGCTCTAGCTTACATTATATATTTAATAGATATTATGATAGTTTTTACGTTAATGCGTTATTATTTATTACGTTAATCACTGAACACATGCAGACACACTTTTGGAAGAGGTCTATTGTCCTTGTGTAATTCAGCCTGAGGGTGGCACTGTAATGTTGACTGACAGGCTATTAATCCATGTGTTTGAATGTTGACTTGAAATGTTAGGAATTCGAGAGAGGAAAATGAAGCCATGTCAAGTCAACAAACACAAAACAAACACAACAGAATGGTTTACAGGCTATTCATACGAGCACATTTAAACGAAAGGATTTACACTTTCACTAAATTGGTACGCTACTCCACACAGCCCCCTACCCACTGTTAAAGAAAAACTGGTTTACTAGTTGCTAAACTGATGCAGACTAAACTAAAGTCAAATGTGAGATTTTAATATATCCATCTCACTAGAAAGTTGGAAAGATATTGGTTGCAAAATGCTACTGAAATACATTTACGAGTTAGATGTAGGATTGATTATGCTTATATAAAAGGTCTATGTTTTCAAGTGGATTAATGTTTTGCCCATGCATAACCCCACAACAGTATCAGAAATGTCCAGCCATGACACTTTGTAGCTCCAAAACATGACTTAAAACTGATCAGGAGCTGTAACTTTAACACAATTAAGGCGCCATCCCGTGACCACCACTTTTTACAGTGTCAGGTTTTTCTTCAGTATGGATTTGTTGCTTTCGTTTCAAGTAGGTTGCTTTGGAAATAGGTTTACGGACATGAAATCTCTTGTGCGATCTTAAATTGCACAGCCATTTAAATCTCTTTTTACACAAAGAACACAAATAGGGTCTCTTGTCTGCGTGACTTTTCAGGTGTATCTCTAAGTGTGATGGCAAAATAAATTTTTTATTACATTGATCACAATTAAACGGCCTTAGTCTCGAGTGAATGCGCAGATGATTTTTGAAATTGCTGGTTTTTGCAAACTTCTTGCCACATTCAGAACACTGGGATTTCTCTCCAAAATGAGTTTGCAAATGACTTTTCAGCTGTCTTAGATAGGCGAAACTCTTCTCACACTGAACACACATGTAAGGCCGGTCTCCAGTGTGAAGCCTCATGTGAGCCGTAAGGTTTCCTTTAAGTGCGAAACTTTTACCACAAGGACAGGAGAACGGCTTTTCTCCAGTGTGAATTCGCATGTGAATCTGAAGTTTAGATTTGCTTTCGCAAATCCTTCCACAGTGATGGCACGTAAAAGGCTTCTCATTGGTGTGAACACTTCTCACGTGACCATTAAGAAGTCCTTTATATCTGAAACTCATTCCACACTGATGGCAGCTGAAGGGCTTTTCTCCAGTGTGAAGCCTCATGTGATAATTAAGGAGACCTTTATGTATGAAACTCTTTCCACACTGAGGGCAAGAGAAAGGCTTTTCTCCAGTGTGAACTTGAATGTGAATCTTAAGGTTTGATTTGCTTTCACAAATCCTTCCACAGTAATGGCACACGAAAGGCTTCTCCTCGGTGTGAATGTATCTTATGTGGCGACTAAGTTGTCCTTCAAGAATGAAACTCTTTCCACACTGAAGGCAGGTGAAAGGCCTTTCTCCAGTGTGAAGTCTCATGTGGTAATTAAGGGATGTTTCGTGTTTTAGACACTTTCCACATTGATGGCACTTGAAAGGCTTTTCCTCGATGTGACATCTCATATGTGCCTTTAGGTTGTTTTTGATTTGGAACCCCTTTCCACATTGCTGGCACTTGAAGGGCTTCTCTCCAGAGTGAATTATCACATGCCTGTTAAGGCGTTCTATGTCTTTGAAACTTTTTCCACACTGATGGCAAATAAAATGGCTCTCTCTTAAGTGAATTCTCTTGTGTAAATTAAGGGTTACTTTATGTATGAAACTCTTTCCACACTGATCGCATTTGAAAGGTCTTTCTCCAGTGTGAATCCTCATGTGATCCTTTAAGGTTTTGCTTCGTATGTAACTCTTTCCACACTGATCACACTTAAAAGGCCTTTCTCCGGTGTGAATCCTTATGTGATCCTTTAAGGTCTTGCTTCGAGTGTAACTCTTTCCACACTGATTACATGTGAAAGGCTTCTCTCCGGTGTGAATTCTCATGTGGTTTTTAAGGCTTCCGTTCGTAGTGAAAATGTTCCCACACTGTTGGCAGGTGAAAGGGCACTGTACATTGTGCATTAACTCATGTTTTTTAAGGCTTTTCTCATAAGTGAAATTCCTGCCACATTGAGGGCAGATGTAACAGTTTTTAAAACTTTTCTTTCGAGATTTTTTTTGAGAGGGCTCCTTTTCAGTCTGCGAGCACATTTTTTCTCCGTGATGTTTATCGTATGGATCTTCCTCCTCCATTTCATACAGTTCTTGACTTTCCACTTTCATCACCACCAGGTCTAAGGTGGAAAAAAGAAAAAGACAAGTTAACACAGTTAAATGGCACAAAGTAACTGACATCAAACTGCTAGATTTATTCAATGTACTAAAGGCTAATTCTTCCATTGTCATATTAATCTAGATACCTGCAACAGTTATTTTATGATCATTTAGATCACTGATGAAATGATTTTTGGATTATAAATGCATTGCTATTACTTGTAAGCATAATGTGCTATTATAAGATCAAATAACCCTTTTTTATTATAAAGCTAAAGTGGTCTAAAGCATGTAAATCAGTGTTGGGGAGTAACTAGTTACATGTAACGGAATTACGTAATTTAATTACAAAATAAATGTAACTGAAATCTGTTACAGTTACTGAGAAAAAAAAAGTGTAATTAAATTACAGTTACTTATGAAAATGTTAACGATTACAAAGGGGGATACATCTGATTTTTTTCACTCGCAAACACCCACATACAGATTTAATTGACTTCTTTCATAAATTGCATTGACTGCTCTAAAATATGACACACCAATGTTTCAGGATTTTAGGACACATGCTTATTCAATAACTGTTTTATTTCCTATTTGGGCTTATGCATATGCTTTATTTTTTAAGATTAACTGGGTTTTTTTTCCAAAGCATTGTTAAATGTAAGTGTTTCCTTTCATAGCTATGCAAATTGCAAAGATTTGATTTCAAAAACAGTATCATAGCTATTAAACTATTTTCTTGTGATTTTAAATCTGTATTTAACCTCAGAGCGATCTCAAAGTAAAAAGAGGTGCTAAAGTCTGATTTTGCGGTGGCTGTGCTTTCAATTCAATTATTATACTCTTAATTCAAGTGATGAAGGATTTTGAAAGTCTGACAGTAATCAGTGTTGAGTCCTAAGGTTAACCCTGCCTGCTTTAAATGTTTGAAAATGATTAACAGTTGAAAACATTAGACATTTAGAAAAGTAATCAAATGTAATCAGTTACATTAATAAAGTAATTGAAATAGTTACACTACTTATTACATTTTAAATAGGGTAACTTGTAATCTGTAACCTATTACATTTCCAAAGTAACCTTCCCAACACTGATGTAAATTTACATATCTCTTGTACATCATGTATGTAAACCCATATTCCAATGTCTGTGGTGAATGATATGAATCACTCATTGATATTCATTGAGCAGTCTGATTTCAAAGCTGTATTTAGTTGATGACAAACCAGTTTGACTTGTAAGGCATAAGAGTTAATTCTGCTCAGACAAGTGCAATATGACAACACATTACCTAAGCTATGCACTTTTAAGAAAAAAAAATGTTCTAAAGGGCACCAGATTAAGGTTCTGCATCTTGCAGCAATACCTGTCATGAAAACACTTGTTATAAGGTTATATTCCTTTTAAATAATAGTTTAGCTTTATTAATATTCGTTTTTATTTATTAATATTGAGTTTTTTTACCCCTCTATCTGCCTGGTCTAAGGCCGTTTATACATTGCATCCTCTTATATATAAAAAAAATAAAATAAAAAAAAAAGACAGCAAGTTATGTCAATTATGTTTTTTTATTGACAGGAAATTATAGCAAAAATGACAATGCTCTAAAAAGTCATTACAAGAAAGCATAAAAATTACACTTGACATTTGAATGTAAATTAAGAATATGTAAATAAGTAAATGAAATACAATAGAACAGATAGACACACAAATACAAATAGAAACAAAGGCTAAGTTCCAATTAAATATTTTTCCAGTTGCCTGTGATGTCTTCACATCCATCATTATGTGCATTTTTGTAAAAATGAGTGGCAGTTGATCTTTGCAGATGATGAGTATGTGGGGTGTGACAGCATCTGTCTGGGTAGAAATACACAGTTGACTTTAGAATCACTCTCTTCTAGTTGTAACAGAAAGTAAAAGAAATTATGTCTAATTATGTCTCACAAACAATATGGACCATAAATTCTGTATCTCTCACTTACCTGCTTAGTGGAGAATAGGAGAGAAGTATCATCAACTGAACAGAGCATGACACACTTACATGTGCTGTTAAAAAACTAAGAAAAAAAGGACAGCATGATGAAACAAGTTACAATTTGAAAATGAACATTTAAAGATATTTTGAAAAGGATATCAAGTACCTGCTCAGAGTATGTTGACAGTCGTGTTTAGCTGGATGGCTGAACTCCAGAAAATCGATAATGAGGTGGCTTTGAAATAATTTGTTTTGACAGTTACAGATTTTGTTTTTCTAAACACAATTAACCATTTCAGCATAAAATGGTTCTCCAAGACGATATGTTTCTAAATAGAACTATTACTATTTGTAAAGAACCTTTACAGAACTATCTTTTTTAAGAGTATTAACATAATACATTATATGGTAATTTTCCTGTCACCCCTCATGTTAGAAATTCCCCTAAAGAAAACAAAAGTTCAGCCAGCTGTGTACAGTAGACACAACCTGTAACATTAGTAACTTATTTAGTAACTTATCTTTACATGTAGCTACACAAATAAAGCTGAAGTACATTAAACTGTGTTATGTTAAATATATATTTGGCATTATGACCATTTAAATGATTGTAACATTTTTTCAAATTTATCATTAATTTGTTTAAAGGCCAACATTTTAAAAAACAAATGACAAATAAACCAGTAACTAATAAACCAACCTGTGTCATCCTCTGCATCTTCATTTTTCACGAATGTTTCTGAAATGCTCACGTCTTCAATCTCCTCTTTAATAAATGCCATCTTGATAATAGTGTCACATGGATTTAAGATGTTCTCAGTTTCTTGTTCCTGTATGTTTGGACATCTTGTCTTGTTTAATATGAGGAAAACAATTAACAGAAAGAAATCCAAATCCGAATCTAATATGTTATTTACATATGAATGAATGCGCTTTACTCAAACAAATAACACTAAATATTGGGCCATTTACGAGACAAACTGTCAGGGTTCGTGTAACGCCGTAGTTCAGTTTTCAGACACAAAAATAGAATAATAAAAAGGCTGTAATGTAATTAAATAATTTCTGATGTCAAGATTTTGAAGATTAAAATTGAATGACAGGAGAGAACACGGTATTTGCCTATTAACTGAAAACGCAACTGTAAAGCGTTACACGGCACCTCACATAATCCATTCATTTCACATTACTTGTAAAATCCACACATCGATTGATCGATTCGTATCGATTTCAACACCTCAAACGCTTAAGCGTGATAAAACTCAAACCTTTGTTGAGCCAGAGGAGAGCGGTCCAGCCATGTGATGTCAGCGACAGATCAAAATAAAAGTCCCGTTCACACGCTGCCTAAAATCATAGACAGTGCATGAAAATGTATACATTAAAAAAACAAAACAATTAAATGTCGAATAAATTTAGAGTAAAATTCAAAGTGTATGCTTGGTAAAATACATATTTAAAACATGTTGTCCACTAATGTGCTGAAAAATAAAAAACTACCAATAAAAGAGTGAGTAGCCTACAGCATCTGAAATGCAAGATTCTGTCTAACTGCAAAAAAAAAAATACTGATGTTTAGATTCAGAAACCATGCAGTTACAGAAACTTTATTTATCAATAAATTATCTTCATGCTGCGATTCAGGTTTGGTCTAAACTTAAAGGCAATAGAACACACATTTTTATAGCCTATCACAACATTGAATGTCCAATTTTTTTTTTTCTCATTCATGCCATGTTTGCAGTTCCACTAATCAGTATTCCAGTTTATGGTTAAAAAAAAGTTTATGTTCTTGTTTATTGTAAACGTCTAACTTCTTTTTCTGACTGACCAGATGAGTCCACATACGTACAGTTTTCCAGTGGTGGATGAAGTACCCTACCTGAAAGCCACACTTTAGTAAAAGCAGATATCTTACCAGAAAATGACTTTGGTAGAAGTTGAAGTCGCCATTTAGAATATTACTTCAGTAAAAGTTGTAAAGTATGTGATATTTATTGTAGCCTACTTAAGTATGAAATGTAAACTTAAGTATTGAAAGTACATGTAAACGCAAAATGGAAAAGAAGCAAATAAACATATATATAAAAAAATGTTTATACACAGATTTAGCAGCAAACTGTTTAGTTTTAACTCTTTCTTCCATTTTGTTTCTTTGGGTAATCATAAGAGGCACTTCAGCCGGTAATTCAAAAAAAAAAAAGAAAAAAAATTCTGGATTCTGCATCTGAAGTGGCATTTAGATGTATTAACACAGTTGAATTTACTGTAGCTCAGATGGGACATGGATGCATTTAACCTGCAGTTACTAATGCATAAGTAGGCCTAATATTTTTTAAAAACAAAACGTTGAAAGCCAGGCAATTTGAAATGATTTAAAACATGAAAAAAAAAAATAGTTGAAATGTGAAATTAACACCGCCAGATGGCAGCAAGTCACTGTTAATGAGGGAGACATTGAGATTCAACCGATTCATTCAAACGGCTGATTCATTCAGGAACAAAGCATTTCACTGAATCATTCATTCAACCAATTCGTTCAAAAAGCTGATTAAGCTGAATAAGGAAACACATTATATGTCCTGTGTGTTGCTCAAAGACATAAAACAGTGCTGTGATCTTTGTTTGGAACTGTTTTTGTTGACAATATTGAGAAACAACAGGCAATATTGTGTCTAAAATGTAAGTTACTTGAACTTACTTAATGCTAACTTTAAACTTGTATAAAATCAATATTACATTTGTTATCATGCTAATATCTGGAGAAAAAAAATGACACTCTTCATGGATAGAGATTAACTAAATTATGTAAATATAAAAGGCAAACAGAGGCATTTTTTGCCACCCGTAATTTAGAATGCCTTGAATTTTGATCATTCTAAATGCGTCGGGGAAATGTATCAGAGTATAAGTATACATTTAATTAACGAAGCATTATTACATCGTTACATTACACAATGCTGTTTTCATTATTTTGGTCAAATATTAAAGAAAAGTAACAGAAAAGGCAGTGCATTGAGAAAAAAAGTACATTACGAATAGTTGCCTCACACACATACACAATAATGTAAGAACAGAATTTCCTGGGAAAAAAAAGTATTAATGTTTATTACAGTGACTTGGGACAAGAAACAAAAAGCAGCAGCTTTGCATAACACAATTAAGGCACCATAACACAACCACCACAAGTCACCTTTCATGAAGCTGAAACTTATCAGGCTTTTTTTCCAGTATGGATTTGTTGCTTTCATTTTAAGTAGCTTGCTCTGGTCATAGGTTTCACATGGATATGAAATCTCTTGTGCAATCTCAAATTACAGAGCCATTCAAATTTCTTCCCACACAAATAGTCTCTTGTCTGCATGACTTTTCAGGTGTATCTTTAAGTGTGATGACAAAAGTAATTTTTTATTACATTGATCACAATTAAACGGCCTTAGTCCAGAGTGAATGCGGACATGGTTTTTAAAATTGCTCTTTTTTTGTAAACTTCTTGCCACATTCAGAACACTGCAATTTCTCTCAAGAATGAGTTTGCAAATGACTTTTCAGCTGTCCTTGATAAACGAAACTCTCCTCACAGTGAAGACACGTGTACGGCTTCTCTCCAGTGTGAAGCCTCACGTGAGTCTTAAGGCTTCCTTTAAGTGTGTAACTCTTTCCACACTGAGAGCAGGAGAAAGGCCTCTCTTTGGTGTGAGTATTTTCATGCATTTTCAGTAGTTTTTTGTCTGTGAAACTCATTCCACATTGACGGCATTTTAAACTGTTCTCTCTCATGTGAATCCTCATGTGATCATTAAGGTGTCCTTTGTGTATGAAACCCTTTCCACATTGAGGGCAGGTGAAACGTCTTTCTCCAGTGTGAAGTTTCATGTGGTAATTCAGAGATTCTTCATGTTTTAAACACTTTCCACACTGATGGCACTTAAAAAGCTTCTCCTCAGTATGAGATATCATGTGTCTCTTGAGGACCTTATTTATTTGGAACCCCTTTCCACATTGCTGGCACTTGAAGGGCTTCTCTCCAGAGTGAATTATCACATGCTTGTTAAGGTCTTCTAAAGACATGAAACTTTTTCCACACTGATGACATATAAAGCAGTCCTCTCTTGAGTGAATTCTTACGTGTAAATTAAAGGTGTCTTTACGTATGAAATTCTTTCCACACTGATCACATGTGAAAGGATTCTCTCCGGTGTGAATCCTCATGTGATCCTTTAAGGTCTTGCTTCGAGTGTAACTCTTTCCACACTGATCACATGTGAAAGGATTCTCTCCATTGTGAATTCGCATGTGGACTTTAAGGCTTCCTGCAGAACCGAAAACGCTTCCACACTGATGGCAGGTGAAATAACTTTCAGAATCTGTCTCCTGCACTAGTTTTTGTGACTTTTCAGTCTGCAAGCCAAGTTTTTCACCAGTTATGAAATCATGTTTCTCATACTGCTCTTTCTCCTCCATTTCATTTAGTTCTTGAATCTCCTCTTTAAGCGGCATTAGGTCTAAAGTGAAAAAAGCAAACCCCAGTTCAATGACACAAAACAACAGAAATCAAGGATTCTATTTGCAATGCGTGTTAGAAGTGTTTAACATTGTAGCCATAGACATTTATAACCAAAAAGTATTAAAGACATTGTAAATAAGAGATACGTTATGTCATCCAGACAGATTTTTGATTATAACATGAGTTTGCTTTTGCAAAAGTACCCAGTCAGTGAGCTTGCGTTGACATGAATTGACTGACAGATTTTGTCGCTTTCGATATATAACCCATTCACAATTTGAAGTTATTTTTCATGCTGCCAAGTACACACTGCAAAGTTTTGGGAGTGACAACCATACTTAAGTTTGGATTTAATTGGAATTGCAATGAGTAAGGTAACAGCTGAAGAAACAGATGGGACAAAAAATAGAAATGTGCATTAAGTCTAAAATGAGTGTGAATGCAGACTAACAGACTTTCCACAAAAATTTTGTGTTATTTTGTTTTTTAACCCAAATGCTGCATTCAGCTAGTTGGGTCAATTTATTGGGTTATATTTTAAATATTTTTACCCAGGTGCTGAGTCTGTAACTCCGCTGCGGAGTCATTTTTTACTGTCAGTACCAATGATGAACCCCCTCGGTCGCCGTGATTTTGCCAAGTAAGACATGTTCCTGGATCAACATCTTTTGTTGATCCTGGATCAACATTACTGTCCAAAAATACAGACTTAACCCAATCCCTACCCCTAAACCTAACCTTACCCATAATTTATTCCTAAAATCTGAGGGAAATTATAGCTTATTAACAAGGGTGTAGAAGCACCTAATCCTGATTGTAAGCCTAAAACTGACATTTCCTGAAAAGTTATCTCTCAAATCTGATTGGTTGATTGGAATGATGTTTCAGGATCAACAAGGGTGTTGATCCAGGAACATGTTGTACTTGGTGAAATCACGCTCACCGAACCCCCTCGCATACCCCTTCACACCCCCTCCACCATGGAAGTTTCACCTCCCACCAAACGAATGTACAAACAGGGCTGAAACACAATGCCACATTGTTGTTATATGTAGCAGTTTCTTTGCACTCCAATGACTACAATTGGAGAGCTATTAATCTAGCGAACTAGCAACACAGCTGTGATCACGCTATGTGTTTGGCGCGTTCAAACTGAAACTTAAATGTCTGACAGATGAGATGGCACGAGCAAAGGTGAAGCTAACTTTTCAATCATAAATATATGTTTGTAATTTAATGAATTGGAACAGCTTATGATACCAGTTTTCTTCCCACAGATTCCCATTGACTGCTGTTGCTGCGCCTGTCACATCCTAAAATATTTACTGAATGTTTTTGAGTATTTTATGATTGTAAAAGACTGACTTGCCAATGAATAGAAAACATTGTCTTATTTATATAACAGAGATTTTAGAGTGCATTTTTATTATTTAAAATGACCCAGCACTATGTAAAAAAAAACTATACCAAAAAAGGGTTTTTAATGTATAAAAACCAATAAGCTAGGTCAAAATAACCCAGCATGTACTCGGTCCAATATTTACTCAGTGCTGATTTGGCAAATAACCCAGCATTTTTTAGAGCACACTTATTCTATTACATATCATTCTTTGTTCTACTTATTGACTTTTCACTTGATCTTCATGCTTACTTAATTTAAAAATAATTGAAGGCTACATGCTAATGTTTTAATGTATCATTTACTTAAATTAGCATCAAAAATACTCATTTATTTTTTATCTTCAAAATGTTAAAATAATACAACAGTGTAAGAGTTCCGATAGTTTTTGTTTTATACTGAAACTATTACTGAGAACAGTGACATTTTACTGGTATTGGTAACAACTACTTAAATTTGGTATTGTTACAACACAATCTTGTAAAATGACATATCACTTAAAAATCATGAATGTAATCCTGTATTCCACAGTGCCCACGGTGAATGATTATGGCATTATGGCAAAGGTAGGCTATTATTGCACTATTATTTTCGACCATCTTTACATGAATTTACATGACGTTTTGATGTTATGATTTGTGTAAAGAACAACTTATATTTGTGAAAATTAAAAAACAATTTTCATAATTCACATTTGAAAACCAACCTGTTTGTTCCTCAGTATCTTCACGTTTCACTCGAAATGGCTCTGAAATGCTCATGTCTTCACTCTCTTCTTTAATAAACACCATATTAATAACAGATGGCAGCTGATCTCAGTTGTTTCAGCAGCAGTTTTTTCCCCCTGTATTTTTGGACATTATGTCATGTTTAAAATGAGGAAAACAAATAATAAAAAGAAATATGATTCCAGACAATTAAATTGCAGACAAATAACACGCATAAAGGAGATACACCATTAGGGTTTATGTAACGCTTAATTCAATTTTTAGACCATATCAATACAAATGCAAAAACATGTTATATGTTCCACATAATAAAGAAAATCACACATGTTTGTAACGACGTCAGTTTTGGGTCTAAATGAAAATCGCAATATTAAAAAAAAACGTTTTGGTTTGGTTTTATATTTCATTTTTGCCTTTGTATTATGTCTGAAAACGTAACCGTAAAGCGGCACACGGACAAGCACTTCACATAATTAATTGGTTGATTTCATATTACTTGTAAACTACTATAAATAGATGTAAACACCTTAAATACATAAAAGTTCAAAACACAAACCTCTGTTGAGCCAGATGAGAGCGGCGCTGCCTTATGACGTCTTAACGCCAGGCCAAAGTAAAAGTCCTGTCTACTTACGGTTCTCTTCTTCTTCTTCTTTGGATTTTTTCTGGCGTATTCCGCACCATAGGCACATACCGCCACCAACTGTTTCTATTCATACATGGATGATAGTCCCGCCTCTATTCATATTTTATTTATTTATTTATTTATTTATTTTTAATTTTTTTAATTGTTAATTTTATTTCGGGTTCACCCAAGCTGTATTTCTGGCTGCTGCGTGTTCAGCTCCCATGCCAAAAAACCAAGCTTGTGTGCTCCCCTATTCCTTTGCTTTATTTTTTTTTATTTATTTATTTATTTATTTATTTATTTATTTAACTATCAAATTCGTTTATTTAATCCTGTTTCTACTATATATTCCATTACTATTCTTTGATTAATACCTTCTCTTAATCCTTTTCCTAATATCCAATTTATCTTCTTTTTTTCTTTATTATTACCTTTTAAGTTCTTTATAATTTTAATTCTCTCTATATTTACGACATTTTAATATTACATGTTCAACGGTTTCTATTACCCCACAAAAAGCACATTTACCTGTAATATGTTTACCTCTCACGGTTCTCTATTGGAAGGCTGTTTTTTATATATATTAATTTCTTTAAGCATATATAAGATATGCTTACATAAGACGAGATTTAAACATGCACAGGACAACCGTAATTAATCAGACATTTACAGAAAATTACATAATTGTGCAGTGTTTCCTCGCACATAAAAAATATTTATGATATGGTTATTTTTTAAACTATAGTCCCTTTACTGTTCTTCTGTGTCATTTTAACAATAAAATGTGTGCCAGTTTTTTTTTTTTTTTTTTTTGTGGAGGAAGTAAAATAACTACATTGGCAGACTTTACAGTAGGAACAACAATTAAGTAAACAGAATGGAATAAATAAAATAAAATATCTGACTATTTATATGATAAATAAGATATAATATATATATATATATCACTATTTATAAAATATATGAAAATATGACTAAAAAAATGGAAAGATCTGAAAACTGTATAACACATTGTGCAAATTCTGTGTAAAAGATGGACCAATATGTCAAACATACAGTTCTTGAAACATCAATTAAGAAATTGTTATTCTAGTGACACTCTTAACTTAATTAAATTCTTAATTGATTTAATTAATTAAAAGTTTGAAAATATGCAGCTTTGTCATTTCAGCAGAACCAGTGGGGCTCGGGGATCTTTGAACCACTGCAATAGTGAAACAGCTGACAGGAAAAATGTCCTGTCATTCAATGTTTTCACTCTCTACGATTTTAATTACATATACATCTTTCAAAGTGCAATGCCAACAAATTTTACAATTTTCTAAAATATTTTCTGCATGTATATTACAAAATAGCAGGATAATTAAAAAAAACACTTAAGCAAAACATGGTCAGGTCAAAGGGTCAGAATAATTTTTGGTCCCAATTTTTTAAAATAAATTTTACTGGTAGTCCACTGTATGAAGAATTTTTGGGTATAATATGTCACAGTTTACTTTATTTTGCTATACTCACTTACATAAATTAACTATAGTGTCCTGCACCCACTAGTAAAACATATAAAAAATTATATCTGGTGTCTGAATAATTTTTGGTTTGACTGTGGATTAATTCTTGTTTAAACTACAAAGAAATTCAGTCAAGAGCAGTGAATGATTTTCTTTCTTTCATTTTCTTGGATTAACATTAAGGACACCGACAGCAGCTATAGGCGGAGTCACTTTAACTGCTACGGAAGACCAATGGTTAATTTGAATAAAACTCAAGCAGTCAGAATAATTAAATTTCACCATATAAAAAATGAGGTTGTTACAATTTTTACAGATGTTACTGTTTTTGATAATGCACATACATGTACATACCGGTACTCAAGCTACTGTCGATATCGACTGATAATTGAAAATATTTATTGTGATAATTTTTTTTTGCCATGTCACTCAGCCTTATCTAGGCTATATATCACTCACTAGAACATGCAGACTAAGAAATTATTTTTTTTCTATTAAGAAATGTATTTTGTTAAGGGAAAATGACGGGAAAAGTTTAAAGAATTTAAAAACGTGAAGTGTTTGTCATGTTCTAAGTCTAAACCACAATTATGGTCTGGGTTTCATTGACTTTTTGTGGAGCGCGTGGAATCCGCTCCTTAGAGGGGGGGTAATGTCACAGTGTCTTGTTGGTGTGCCCATGTATAGCCACCAGAGGGCACTCTTCGTAGTTTTTGTTTGTTTCTTCTGGACTTCAGTTCCCATCACCCTTTGCCTGGACTATCAAGTCTCATTACATTCAGCTGTGTCTCATTTACCTGTTTGTTTTTGGACTCTTCAATAAATGCTACAATTGGATCTTCTTGTTTAGGAGCATTCCGTGACATTCAGATTATTTTTCTTACCCCATGGTGGATAATTTTACTTGTTATAAAGGGGTCATATGATGCGATTTCAATTTTTCCTTTCTCTTTGGAGTGTTACAAGCTCTTGGTGCATAAAGAAGATCTGTAAAGTTGCAAAGACTAAAGTCTCAAATCCAAAGAGATATTCGAATGCCACGTTTAAAATGTGTTTTCATGTTTTTGAATCATCGCTCCGGCCGGACAGTGCATCATCACAGTATGGTAGGGACGTAACATTTCTGTCACACGCTTGAGGTATTCGGCCAATCATAACGCACTGGATAGCTGGCCAATCACAGCACACCTTGCTTTTCACACCGATGAGCTTTGTAAAAATCTACGCGTTTCAGAAAGGAGGGGCATAGAGGAAAAACAATAATGTACAATATGTGGAAAATAATGTGTTTTTTGAACCTTAAACCACATAAACACATTTCATTACACCAAATACACAAAATAATGTTATTTTTAGTAAATTTCCTCCCAGGAAACAAGAATAAACATCTTATATTATTTTTCTTATATAGAAAATGCATCGTGATTTAAGAATTTTTTGATATTTGTACTTGAAATAAGACAGAAATACTCGGTAAGAAAAGCATTTTTGCAGCGTGAATGAATGACTTAAGTATTTAAACATCGATTACGCTTTAAAAAGGGGGAGGAGACCCAAAGAAAGTCTGGGTTTAACGAAGAAAACCTGGTCCCAACCAGGTTAGGTTCACAGAGCAAGTTACCATGGTAACTGACTGAATATAAGTTACCTCTCTTTCAGAAATGGGCTTGACTTACCCTGCTTTCTCTGGTTTGACAAACCTCCCATTCTGAAACGGAAAACCTAGAGTTTCCCTCATTTCAGGGTTAACATACGCAGTGTTTTCACTTAACCTTCTTTCTGAAACGGGCCCCAGGTGTGTGAGCCAGCATCGTTGTGTTTAACAGTGGGAGTACTAGTTGAGATCGAGGGAATGGACTATAACCCTACCCACACTACCACCACTGAGGGTGAGCTAGCGCTGACCTCTGGACTATTAGACTGTTTGAATGAGGATGAATACTGGCTTCTCCCTTCCCCGCTGATCCTGTCCAGCTCTCCTTCGTCTCCGTTGGTCCCGCCCAGCTGTCCTTCATCAGCCAGCTCCTTATCGCCAGTGTCGGGAAGGTTCCCGCACAGCCTCCCACTCCCTCCTCTGTCTCAGCCAGCCAGTCCATCAGCTCTGTGTCAGCTGACCACTGAAGATGCCTCAGCTCACCCTCAACACACAAAAATCGGTGGGTCGGATGAGCTTTGGGATCTTCAGCTTCCTGCTACGGGGTTGAAGGATCCCCTGTCTCCGCCTCTAGCCTCGGAAGACCCGAACTCCACCTCGGCCCTCCGATCCATCGGCTCCGCCTTGGCTCCTAGCTCCCTCAACTCCACTGTGGCCCGTCATCCCCCAGTCGTCAACCATCCGCCACCTCGGGACTCCGTCCCTCTGGCTCTGTCGGACTCCTCCCTCCCTCCAGCTCCACCTTGGTCCTCTGTCGCTCCGGCTCCGCCACGGTATTCCAGATCCCTGCCTCAGTCTCCTGAGCCGCCAGTTCCGCCTTGACCCTCCGGATCCTCTGCGTCACCCGGGCTCTGCAGCTCTCCGTCTCCATCCTGGACTCCTCTTCCGCCGGCTTTTCTCCGTCAGTCGGCCCCCTGGTGTCGTCAGCCCTATCTCCACCATGGCTCCTCCCACCGTTGACTCCACCGTGGGTCACTATCCTGGCTGGTCTCTGGATCTCTGCAGCTCTCCGTCTCCATCCTGGACTCCTCTTCCGCCGGCTTTTCTCCGTCAGTCGGCCCCCTGGTGTCGTCAGCCCTATCTCCACCATGGCTCCTCCCACCGTTGACTCCACCGTGGGTCACTATCCTGGCTGGTCTCTGGATCTCCACCTGGCTTCTCCTGCTCTGGGCCCCTCCCTGGCTCCTCCCTCCATCTACTCCACCCTGGCCTTATGAACAATGCCCCTTTCCCATTGCCTGCCCCACACCCGCCTCCTGAACCCCCACCCTCCCTGCCTCCTCTGTTGGACTGTTTGTCGGCACAAGGATGTGCCTTTCCGGCAGGGGGGCAATATGTCACAGTTATGTTCTGTTTTGGTTTAGTTTTCCATGTGTTTCTGTCTCCTGATTCAGTTCCTCATTATTTTCCATGGTTTATGATTAAATACGCCACACCTGTTTTAGCTCTCCCTGATTACTTCTCCCCTGTTCGGTTGTCTGCTATTATTTGTGCTTATGTGATCGTGGATTTTCCTGTGGATTATTATTAAATATTACTTTGTACTCTACTCCTTCGTCGTGCTCTTACTTCTACAGCCACTGCGTGACAGCTATGTAGTTCTTTAGAGCAAAGAGTTTAATATCTGGGCTCAGATGAAGCATTCATGCAGCTATGGGTGCACACACCAGCAGGACTGTCATTACAACTGAAAATATTATCCCAGTTCCGCAGTGAAGACGTCCTCTAGAGCTTATTTAATGGGCCAAAGGGAGCCATACAATGTTTGTTCCAATCCTGAATTTTAAAGACAGGCCTGCAGTGCCAGCATGCTGGTAGAAAATTAAATGAAAAAGAGCTGAGAAAGTTGTTGCAAATAATTAATAAATGAATCATTAAGTAAAATATTTTTCACTTGTTTCAGACACATGTGAAACAATGATGAGCTCATGAATAAGAAAAATATTACAATTCTATTAATTCTTACAAATTTGAATCTTATAGGAGCGTTCATTATGTTAACCATGTGCTGGAAAGTACCCACATTTCCCCATCCCAGGAGATTTTATTCTTATTGGTATAGGTATAGGGGAGATCCAGGATATTACATTACATTGAAATAAGCTAAATCAGCAGATTCTTTTGTTTAGTTCGATATATACAGTAACATTTACTTAAAAGTTTCACTTAAATGTAAAAAAAGAAAAAAGAAAAGAAAAAGTTATAATTTCGTGTCTGAGCATTCAATGACGGTTGCAACAATTACTTGCCCCATACTTCTACTGGACCCAGAATAAAGACAAGTTCAAAACATAGCCTATTTGCCACAGTTGTAAAAATGATTAGGGTTATGTTTTGTCTGTTATGTTTTTAATCTATCATTTATGTATTTGTTGAGTAATTTCCAAAACGTAAAATTCTGTTTTGAATTTTTTTTTCTTCCTAGTTTCACAACCAACTCCACCCACTGCTACAACTCACCTTGGTCATAGAGTAGGTTCAAACAAGCATTCTTTGTACTTTATTAAAGAAAGCAGGTTTAGAGATAATTCTATTTTATACATTTTATTTGGAAAATAGCGAATAATAGTATTAATAATGACGATGATAATAATAATAATATTAATAATAATAGCCTAATAATAATAATAATAATAATGTTGTCATGTGTTTTTTCAGCAGATATTAGCAGATATTTCGTTGTAAATATTTTCAATGATATTTTGTATTAGCAAATGGTTATCTATAATATTTCATTTGCTGATCCGCAGTGATCTTCGTCTTCTCTCTGTCCTGATGACAACGCGGGTGTGGCGGCAGGTTCCTCCCACCTGTTGTGCAGCAGTGATGCGCTGCTCCTCTTGGGAGACACGTAAGACCTACAATGTAGGCTACTCCTGACAACAGCCTCCTGATATTTACAGGAAATATCGTTTTAATCAGCGTCTTATAAAGAGTAATTTACTATCATTGTACAATGACTGCGAATCATGTACGAAAGCGTCGAAAAGGAGGGTCAACGGAAAGATAACGGTAAGAAATAAAGCTGTATCAAAATATCTGTTAGTAGTAGGCCTAACGTTACCTACTTATTATATTCATGACTCAGAGCTTCCGTCGTGTGAAAACGCTACTTTTCATTGTGTGCTGTGATTCTCAATTTTAGATGCATTAGTCAAAACCGATAGTTGTGATCCTCTGGAAGACGCAACTCCAAACTGGAGTTGTTACAGATTGATTATTGATCCGGTTTTGAACGGCGGAAGTCAGAAACTGTACCGCTATGATGGACAGCACTTCAGTGCGCCGGTGAGTAGCTGCATCAGGTTTTAAGCAGAACAAAAAATAGCTATTAATATTTATATAGATGCTTACATAAGGATTAGTTATCTAACTTAATGAGATCTAATCCTATTTACACTGTCTAGTTGTATTCTGCATTGTACTGTACAAATGAAGCTTACTTAATTGTTGTCCGCCAGCATCCTGAATGTTTCCCTGTGGATGTTATACAAGATCCCAGAATTGCACGTTTTTGGACAAAATTCAAAGAAGCAGATCTCCCAGTCCCCAAATTTAAGGTTAGTAGGCTATGCCTTAATTAAAGGCAAGCTTTAAAAATTAATAAACATGTAACCCTCATGTTATATTGGTATTGACTTTCTTGTGTTTGGGGTCCCTGAGAAAATAAAATGTGTAAAAATATTTTTTATTATGTGTTTTCATCTATCTATCTATCTATCTATCTATCTATCTTATCCAATTTAACATTGTTCCTCTGACTTTGTGATACAAGGTATTTTTTTAAAGAAAGTTGATTGTGTCTGATTTTGGGATCAGTCCAACCCCAACAAAACTAATTCTAGAAAAATCACTACAGCAATTTTAAGATGTAAACATTGATTCAATAAAATTTTATTGTTTTATTCCTGAGGTCTCTGAGATCCCAAACAAGTCATGTAACATTTTTCCTCACATCATCTGTAGTGTTATCAAACTTATAGTCGTTTCTCAGAAGTATCAAACAGATGTTAATGTATGCTATCTGGCCAATTAAAATTTCCTTTGGGTTTCTCACATCCAAAACACAACAACAAAAATAATGCCATATGTCAATAAACCTTTTTTTTTTAGGTTGATGAGAATTATGTTGGAGCACCGAAGGAGCTGACATTTGCATGGCTTAATGACAACATTAGAGATGGATTCCTATCTGAAATGTGTAAAAACTTTGGAGAGGTTCAAGATTTGAAAGTTTTATACAATCCAAAGAATAAGAAGCATTTAGGAATAGCAAAAGTTGTTTTTGAATCTGTAAAGGCAGCAAATAATGCAGTAAAAAACCTCCACAACACTTCTGTGATGGGAAACAACATCCATGTAGAATTTGACCCCAAAGGTAAGTACATTTCTACCTCTATTTCTTTTCTATAATACCTTATCAGTATCTTCTAAATAAAATATTTAATGAACACGTCTATGCAATCTGTTTTAATTACCGCATTTACTGTATTTGCATGCATTACATGATTCATGATCTTCATTGTTTTAGGTGTGAAGAGGAACCGATACTTCCAGATGCTTGTTAGTGGTTTATATACACCTTTTACTCTCCCTGTTGGAGAAGAGGCCTGGGGACCCCAGTCACCTTCCTCATTCACTGACTCTTTAACTGTGAGTACAAGACCATAGGCGTTGCTTAACATAATCTTTTTTTTTTTTTTAGTTTTTTTTTTTGGGAAACCTGTCTGGATTTATTGTTTTAGTTCACTTGTAAATATCTTTCAACATTTCAGGAGTGTGAAACACTGAAGAAGCTGACATACACATTATCATCATCATCCTCAATATGTAATGGCTCCCCTTCGTTGGATTGTTCTACTCCTTTATCCATGGATACCGCCTACTCCAGCATGCATCAGGACACACCAAGTAGCTTCTGGCAGACCCCTCAATACCAAGATACCCCCTGCACCCCTTCTCTGAGCCACAGTAGACCAGGCACACCATCTCAGTGTGAGAAGACCCCAAATGAATCAACACTGATAAACAGTGCCTCCAGTGTCCCTTTTATTCAGTCCATCCCAAACATCTCACAGCTTCAGCCTGATCATGTGACTCAACCAGCCTCAAGTAAACCTAGCATTATTCAAGGTGCTGTGCAAAACTTTTGGAAGCTAGGTGGAGCTCCTTGTCAAAATGACAGCTTTTCAAATAGGCAAAGAACTCCAGGACGCAATCCTCACTTTAGCAACCAAGTTCGTAGAGGACACCAGGTCAGACCTCTTGAGAGCAAGTACCAAAACTCATATAACCGTAGGCCACAGCACCACTATATACATAGACCTGTATATAGGGGAGCTCACTACCGCTCTGGATCTACAGCCAATCAACTGCCTTTTAGAAAATTTCAGGATGCTTCAACCACACCATCACAGCTCACAGGCCAAAACTTTACTGGCTCAATCAAGGGCCTCAGTGTTAAACACAGATCTGTTGGTGAAGATCCTCCATCACTTCCTAATTTAGATATACTGCCTCAAAAGGCTACTGGAGTGGATGTTCGTCACATTCTTCTTGATATACATCTAAATGCAAATAACTCAGAAAATCATTTCAGTGGAACTCAAGTACCTTTTAAGACAATCCATGAGGTTAACCAAAATCACTCATATACTCCAAACTCTTCCTCTGAAACCACAGAAGATCATTCAGAGCCTACAGAGCATTGTCCTTCTCCTGAATCTGAATCTCCTGCTCTGGAATCAAAGCCTGACAGCCTGGACTTTCGCATCCAGATGCTTCTTAGTGGTGGAAGTCCAGTTCTGCCTCTTCTGAACCAAGAAAGTTCAGACTCAGAGACTTCAGCTACTGAAGAGCATGGTCCAGAATATCATCCTCAACCTTCTCCCAAAGCTCCCAGCCCCTCTCCTTCTCGTTCCACAGATGTTGTCCTAAACTGTGACCAAACATCATCTATTGCGAGTAATAATGGCTCTCATCCAAGAGAAAGTTTATCTGGTATTGAGGATGTGAGTCTCACTTCTCTCTGTGATGTGGGAAAAGAAGACCATGAACTTCAATCAGCTAAGAAGCCCAAGGTCAACCCAAATACAGTTGAAGATACTTCAGATCAGCCGTGTAGTATACCAGTGATCTGCAGTAACAGGAGCTCTTTACCTCCGACCATTCCTCAAATGCCCCCACCTCCAATCCCTATATCACCACCTGCTCACTACCCCTGCCTTCCATCTCCTAATTTACCCTCAAAACTGGGTCCTCCTCCACCAATGACTCCATTGTTACTTGGATACACTCTGCCTAGTTCTTCTTGTTCATTGTACCCTCCTCCAAAGATCCAGCAAGTCTGTAGGCCACCCAACTGGCAGGGTAGCCAAGTACCTCTTCCCATTCCTACTAGAATAACACAAGGGCAAACCTCATTCTCACCTCCCTTCCTCCCTCCAACCGTCAATTTCATGACTCCTCGCCCACCATACCCTTCCGCTGGGTGTTCATCTACAATGTTGAGGTACAGACCACCTTGGCCTCCACCCCCCATGCCCAGGTTTGACCCCTCAGTACCTCCACCGGGGTATGTCCCTATGAATGGATCACCCCATAAGGCAACAGTGGATGGAGTTCTAGCTGTTGTTGCTTCAGAGCTACGGGCTATCGTAAAGAAAGACATACATCGCAGAATGATTGAGATTGTTGCCTTCAAAGCGTTTGATCAGTGGTGGGATGATAAAGAACAGGCGGCTAAGGTGGGATTTATTTTTTATTTCAGCTGTAGTGATGGAGCGAGTAGTGTCAATCTGTATTTCCATTAACATTTCAACATTGTTTTCACATGTATCATGTTGTGCACCTCCAGGTATCCACCCCAACTGTTAAATCGGGAGGAAATAAAGATACAATGCTCAGAGCGATGGAGCAGAGCCTAAGAATGGGGAATGCAGGGGTTGAAGGCTCTGTATTGTGCACAGGAAAAATAAGTCTGCATGGTGGCATCAAACTGCCATCTTTTAAGGTACAAACTTGCTACTTCAGTAAATTTCAAGATATACAGTAGAAGAGCTGATTTAGTATGTTTTGTGCACGTCAGTATTACCTGCACTATTGTAAAATTTAGACCAAAAAATGTTTATGATTTTTGATTTGTGTTTATGCTCAGTTAAAGAGGAAGGATCCATTAACTGAGGCCTCCAGTGATGTCAAAAGGATCTGCCCTTCTCCTGGTCTTGAGCACTCGGAGGATGAAGGTTAGTTTGGAATGCTGTTTCACTTGGTTTTATAAAACCCATGATGTGAGTGTGGAAAAATTATCTGTTTTCTATGGAATCCTACCTTACTACCTTAAAGATAAAAAAAAAAAAAGATGACTGTGACTTTATATAGTATCTTCCGATTGTGATTCCACAATGGAACTTTATTTCTTAATCTTACCTTTATTTCACAATTACATGTTTTATCTTTTACTCAGAGGTGGAAACATGCTCCCATAGTTTTTTAATATTATTCAGAAATGTACTGTATGAAGTTTAAATTGCCCCTTTGCACCTGTCTCCTCCTGAATTTGCATTCTACTTACATTTAAAGTAATCTTACACAATAACAAAATATGGTCAACCTTTATTTTATAGAATCAGTGCAGCAAACAGCCCTAAATAATGTTGAAGAGGACACAACCAAAAATCCCAGTGAGGACACTATGGTGAAACGCAGGCATTCCAGACCTCTGGCATTAGATAGTGAGGAAGAAGAAGATGAAGAGGTTCCTGACAAAGCAGAGAATCCAAAATCTCATGTGTCTGCTCAGGTATTATTTCACTTTTATAAACAAAGATGTACTTGTATAAAAAGTAATATTTAAGCTGAAATTGTGATTAGTTCCCTGTCACAAATGGACACGAGTTTCATGTTGTCATTGTGTTTTTCAGGAGGGTGATGAGATGAAAGTTGATGAAGTACGTAAAGATGAGAAGAGTGATCCTAGTGGTATCACAGAGGATGAAGATAGCTCAGATACAGGTATTCATTGATATCTGTTAATAAATAATTATATATATATATATATATAGACTGATAGTATCTGAAAGATATAAAAGCATACAATAAATTTGTCATACAAGATGTAGAAAACATAAATATTATATAATATAATATAATATTATATTATATTATATTATAATTATGTTTTCTACATCTTGTATGACAAATTTATTGTATGCTTTTATATCTTTCAGATACTATCAGTCACACAAGTTCAAACTCATCTGCTTCTAAAAGCCAAGGATACGACTCCTTAGACTCTCCCAGAACTGTCTCTGACTCCTCAGATTCTTCTCCATCTGGTATTGACTCCTCAGTTTCCTCTGTATCTGTCTTTGACTCCTCAGATGACAGAAGCGATGATTCCTCAGACTTTCTGTCTTCTGGGGAGGACGATCAGTTGGATTATGAAAATTATTTTCCTGAAACTCCACATGAGGACAGAAAAATAGAAGAGACTATATGGATTTCTTCAGATGAGAATGAAAATGAAAATCAGGAGATCATTCACCCTCTTGTTTACTCGTCTTTTACACAATGGGAAGAAGATCTTGACCCCCCTGTGACCCCGTCCGCTCCAGATTTAATAGAACGTGATGTGGACCATGAATTGTTCGGTTAGTTTATAGATTTTCTGTTTTCACATAAAGCACAAATCAACCCCCATGTTTCCAAAATGAAAATAAGGGAATCACATATATATATATATATATATATATATATATATATCCACTAGAGGTCACTGTTTAGACAAGACATTCATTTTTTCTTTATCTGTATTGTGTTTTTTAACGGTTTTTGTTGTATCATTTACATTATATTACAAAGAGAATGTTTCAGTGTTCAGTTATCTGCGCATCAGATATTTTTGAGAATTTTTAATATTTTCTCATAGTTATGTCAGAACTAGTTTTCTGATCCAACTGGTGTAGCAAAACATTAAGAAATATCTAAATCATCAGTGTTGTCAAATGTAATTTGTGGTTCGGCTCTTGCAGATTTGGATCCAGCTAGCACAGAAGACCCAGAGGAGGAACTGAGCGTAAGAGTTTATATGCAAGGTCTGAAACTACCTGAGCCTCTCAGATACACCTTACAGGACCCAGTTAAACACTGTTTAACAAACAAACTAAAGCTCCCACACCCGGTGATATTCTTCTCAGACCAGGAGTCAGAGCTGCTAATACACTTTTGTCAACAGCAGGTTTAAACAAAGTAGCAAAATTAAGCCAATAAAAGGAAAAGTAAGGGAAAATAGTGCCTTACAACCCCACAGTGAACAAGCCTAAAGCCACATATTTCGTCATTTATGACATTTGATTTAGATTTTCTAGTTGTTGCATATCTAAACACAAAAATATACAAACAAACACATGCACATACATATACATGTAAATATGATAATTTTAAAATTTTCTTTTTATAGTAACTGATTTCACATTTGTCTGACTATTGCTATAATTTGTGTATCTAAATAATAATTGTTATTATATGTTAAATAATAATTTATATATTTCTATATTTTTACATTTTGCAATAATATATATATATATATATATATGTATGTATATATATATATATATATATATATATATAAAATCAATAATATTAATCAATAACTAATCAGGTTTTTGCTCCATAATTTACAAAAAAACTACAAAAAAGTAGAAAAACAAATGTATATGCAAAATATTTACAGTATGTGCTGTTATACTGTGATAATTTTACTTTCCATTATGCAGTATTACTGTAATTTTGGATAATTTAACTTTCAAACTTTTTTTATATTTATGCTATCTTTATATTTTCAACCATTTTGCATTATATAGACTTACAGTATATTTGCATATTTGTAATAACAGACAATCAAATAAATAATCAACAGTTTATCAAGTAGTTGTTAGTTGCAGAATCTGTATCTTTCTGCTTTCAGATGATTTGGAGACACAATACACTTCAGATTCAGAGAACCAGAGAGTCCTTACAGAAACACTGGAGGATTCTGAGAACCTCAGACCCAATACACCCACTGGATCCTTGTCTGACATTGACCCTGAAATGGAGCTGGGACGCCGATTTTCACCTCCTACTATTGAGGAGGTGGAGCTGCCTCACACACCTGGGGGATGTCTGGAAATGGAGGAGACTGAGGATCATATTTTACCTCCAGGACCACCTACACCACTACCACCTCCTCCCTCTCCCACAGGCATCCAGGAACTTTCCTCCTCACCCATTTACCACTGTCCTCCTCTCCCTTCCTCATACCCCACGTATGAGGAAATACCAAAAACACCAGGCCGGGTCAATGGACCACGCCACGGTTATCACTCTGAGGGAATAACACCAGCGGGATTACTGCAAGAGACCTCACTGAGAATGGGAAGCCCCTGTAACCCCGTCCTGTCTCCATGTGCTGACAGCGGGATCCCGAGGACTCCAGGGAGAGACATGTCTCCATCTCCACCTGTCCGAACCCATAGAGAGCTGTGGGCTAGTGCACTCCATCATCACAACTCAGAGGTGCAAACGAACTATTTCAGTATAAATAGTAGTCATGCACCTCACGACCGTCATATCTCCTCACGTCGAAGAGCTTGTTTAGACACGGCACGCTTGAAAAGGCGGCGAGAGCGGCTTAAAATGAGAAGACGAATGATTGAATTACAACGGACAAGACAATACACAAATATAAATACTCATTCGGCCTTACAAGTGAACGATGTGACAACAAAATCTTCTTCAAATCGGGGTTTGAGGCCTTTGGATTGTGTCTCAGATATTAGGACTGAACAAAAACCACCAGAAGCCCATCGAGAGAAATGTTCAGTAGAAGACAAACGCCAACCGAATGAGAATCAAAGGCTTCAGGAGTCTTCTTATGTGTGGAGAAGGTGGAGAGAACCATCATCGACACGTCGCCTCATCTTCTCTCCCCGTTCTGAGAGAAGAGAGAAGTTGGTCCTCCATGCTGTGTGGACTAAAGGGGTGAATGAGGAGGAGATCAATCACCTGAAGGCCACCTATGAGAGGCTTGTGGTGGAGGATAAAGAATGTGATTGGTTGAACAGCACACGCTGGGTCCCACATCCTCATATCCTTAAACACATAATACACGTCATAGTCACAGTACTTGATAATGTATTTTTTATCCAGTGGACTAAAATGTATTAAAATATATTGAAAAAATGTTAAAATATATTGTCAAATCTATTTTCCATATGCATATTGCTCTGTTGTCTGTTCCTTGACTCTGTTGCACCAACCAGCACTCCTGACGACAGGCCTAGAAGATGGCGGGATGGAATCAGGAATCATGTGACAGGCTGTGCACGCAGTGAGGGTTATTACTTCATCAGCAAGACGGAAAAGCTGCGATATCTCAGGGATGAACTTTCTGCTTCAGAAGAGTTTATTTCAGATAATCAGGTCAGAAAGAAACAGTGTTGTTATTGTTAACTGAAACCTTAACAAATTGTTTTTGGTAATTGAAATAAAGCTGAAATAAAATAAAACCTACATTATATGAAAAACTTGATGCAGCACAAAAATGATGCTGCCTTGGAGCCACATGAAATAAGTTGCAGTTGAAATACTAAAATGACTGGAACTGAACTAAAATGTAATCAAAGCTATATAAACCCACCAAAACTAAGAAAAATGACAAAAGCACATAACAACATTACTAAAACGAAAACTGAAATTTGAGTAAAAACTAAGTAACTAACTAATTAAAAATATTAATAAATACAATTATATTAATCTAAAAATAATGCTGAAGTAATACTGGAAAGCTTTATTTATTTGTCTGTTATGGTTACCATTCATTTGTAAATATATAAACATGTTTAAAGACCTTAAAAATACAATCAGTTATTTCTCTACATTGTCTGATTTAAAAATGCACTTAGTCATTTTCTCACTTCAAAAAGGTTTTACTCCTAAAGAAATTGCAAGTATAACTCACATGAAATGAAAACACGAAGAAAAAAAATAGACTAGAAAACAGTTTTATTCTACCATGCCACCATGTTATGACATAATCATGCATGTTGTGCAGTTTGACCAATTTACTGTCATGAGCAAAAACTTATATGCATCCACACCAGTAGGTGTCAGTATAAAGTCCAAGACCAAGATGTTTTCATGAATATGTCATGTCTTGAAAGTCATGACTCAATGCACCTTTAAAAGTAATTTACAGTAATTTGAGATTATGTGCTGATCTATGCAGGGGAAAAGTGTGCCAGCTCAGATTCCATCTTCATCCAGATCAGGATCAGAACTCCGAGCAGAACAGCGTCGCCTGTTGTCCTCCTTCAGCTGTGACAGCGACCTCCTCAAATTCAACCAACTCAAGGTGAGACCAGCTGTCCTAACAACAGCATAACACAACTTAAAAGAAGCTGGAATCACCAGAAACGCCACAACAGCACTGTTTTGCTACTTCTTTTTTTTTTTTGTGCTTTTTTTTTTTTTTTATGTAGGCCAGAGCATTCGACAGGTGAGATATACAATACACAAAACTGAACTTAAAACACATATATAGATATTTCGGCACTTATGAGTTAAAACAGTGATTTCTTTTTCTTAAGCTATAAATGTCAAGTTCCTGAATATTTTTTTATATTTTTTTTATTATATCCCAAATTCTGCTTGTAGGTGATCGCAGACATGCGTGAAAGGCGCTATGAAAAGGAAGGTATTGGAAGCAGTTATCTGTTCCGGGTCGATCAGGACATTATCATTGATGCAACCAAGTGTGGTAACCTGGCAAGATTCATCAATCACAGTTGCAATGTAAGACCAAAATGATGTGTTTTTAAGTAACTAGTCATAATGCATTGTCAATATGCCAAAGAATTATTTTTGTTGTTTAGTGTTTAGTATGACTGTAATTAATTTCCATTTTAACATTCTATGTTTACTGGTTATATGTGTTTTTCCTTCCATAGCCAAACTGCTATGCCAAAATCGTCACTGTCGAAGCTCAAAAGAAGATAGTCATCTACTCTCGGCAACCTGTTAATGTAAATGAAGAGATCACTTACGATTACAAATTCCCTATTGAGGATGAGAAGATCCCCTGCCTGTGTGCTGCGGAGAACTGTAGAGGAACCCTCAATTAGACAAGGACTCATCTTGTACACTCAAAGTATTAGCAGTAAACATGTTTCAGTTAACATGAACCTGAAGGGTTTTAAATATGTTCACAAGGACGTAACATATTCCTGACTGACACAGACATTTGTCATTTTTCACAGGGGCAAATGACAATCTAACATGAAGGTAAATGAGTAATCATTTCCAGAAGCTCAGATTTTATATTCTGCGTGTTTAAATTCTGAAAATGTCCAGAGCAAAAACTTCAGGGCATATTTGAAGTTCACTGGTAAAATGTGATTTTCATCATGCTAATTATTAGATTGTTTGGATTAAAGTTAAATATGCTTTCATGAGTTTTATTGTGAAATATAAATGAAAATAAAAAGTATATGTATTTTTCCAAATTAATGTTTTTTTTTTCTGCATGCTATCAAACTTTACCCTAAATAGACTATTTAGTATTACACTTGGCAGTGAATAATTAAAAATATACCTTCATTACAATAATGCAAACAAGAGATTTGATTACCTTGTAATTTTGCTCACTTCCGTATGCATAAAGACACACACAAAAAAGGATATTGTACCTGTATCACAAGTAGGAAAATTTGCCAACTAATTTTCAAAGCTGCTAAAGGAAGGTCGATTTGTTGCTAAATGATATTGTGATGTTATTGCGCGATGAAGTCATTGCGTAATCACAACGCACAATTGCATCACAACATCAAATCTCAGAAAAAGAAATATTTTATATATGTTAATTTAGATTTGTTTGTAAAATAATATGCATAATATAATATAAAAATATAAATAAATATTTTTAAATACATTGAATTATTGAACACTTACACGTTTTTGAATGATTACAATTAAAGTTTTTTTTAATAGCTAGTAAACACTACACGTTCTCAACAATTATGCTTTAACCAGTGTATTAGTAGTTAGCTAGTATGCTACACTCTAAGAAATGTGTAGCATACGCAGGTACAAGCTAGAAGCTGCTAACAAGTGTATCATAAATGAGCAATTATTATTATTATTATTATTATTAAATTGAACAATTGCAAATAGCAGCTATCTCAATTCACGTGATGTGTGTACTGCTAGGCATCTTTGATTTCGTCTTTTTGTGTAATTTGGATGGAAAATGTGTGCCTTTTTATTGTCTGAGTCACTTCCCTTACCAAAAAGTAGTATACTTCAAGTTTATTTTAGTAAGTATACTTGAGTAAAGTTCAAGTATATTTTTAAGTATACTTTATGTAGTAAGTATACAAATATCAGTGTACTAGTAGTATACTTGTAAGTGTACTATTTCAATACTCCTTGGGACTAAATTGGCCCACTTTCTAGTATATAAAAGTATACTTTAAGTATAACAGTAGTAAACTTTGAGTACACAACTAGTTTACATCAAAATGTTTAGTTTGTACTGCAACTACACTAAAGTGAACTTATAGGTATACTGATAGTTTACTAATTAAATACTTGTAGTAACATTTTTAGTACACTTTGAAGTATAGTCTCAGTAAACTACTAGTTTAGTAGTTTTATACTACAAGTATACTCGTAAGTTTTCTTTAAGCGAACTTTACATCATACTTTAAGTATACTACTATGTCCCTATTTAGGTATTAATTTGTATATATTTTGTTACATGAATATCTGAACATACAAAACATCAAAAGAACAGGGTATCTGCTTGTAAACAAAAACATTTTATTCTAGCTTCATGCATTCTTTTTTTAAACACTTGAATGTGGATAAGTTTCATAAATAAAAAATAAAGAAATAAACAACATTTTGAACAAAAAGCTGAAAAAAGACTATGAATTGGATTCAGAATGATAATCAAAACGTAGATAAAGTCGATCAACACCCCAAAGCTTGACAGTCATTATTACCTCTTCATTGGTCGACATTTTATTCCATAATGTTACACAGTTTTGATGCTGTTTTATGTCTGATGATCGTGTTAGAATACATGTGGAAGCATCTGTTGTTTCGGTTTCTTCTTCACTTGTGTTTTTTGGAAATTCTGTACAGAAGATGTGTACTAGCGCCCCCTACAGTATAACAATGAAAACACGGATTCTAGGAGCACAATTATAGCTAAAATATATTTAGACTTTTTCTAAGTATAAGTCAAGTATACTTAAATGTCATTTTAAGTATATTTCTGAGAAGTACATAAAGCCCATTTCTGAGAAGTACATAAAAAGTAGACTAAAAGTATACTTTCCTATTTTTAGTTTAAAAGAAGTATACTAATAGCACACTTGAATAAACTTATTTTTCGTAAGGGAAGCCATACATGTACTTCCCATAACACGGCCAACTCACAATTGTTTTACTTTTGGATGCATTTATAGTTAATAAATTACATTATGTAAGGAATAATTGACCCAAGGTGGTTTTGGAACCATAAAAAATTGCCACAAAGATGTTAGAAAAATTATTTTCATTTGAAGGTAGAAGCTGCCATCATGTTTTAAAAAATAGTAATTTCAAAACAACAGCAAAAACTAAAACTAATATAAGTAAAAAAAAATCTCAAGCTTACTGAAGGCAAGTAAACAGTCTAATTATTAATTACAAGCAAAAGGATACTGTAAATAAATATATGAATAAAAAATAAGACACACATCCATGACAATATTTCAAGAAGAAATAAATTGTTTAATCAGTATTTTAAGTTTAAAAATTAAGTGTGGGCCGCAACAAGAGTAAATTAAAGGAATAGTTCACTCAAAAAAGAACATTTGCTGAAAATGTACTTACCTTCAGGCCATCCAAGATGTAGATGACTTTGTTTCTTCATTTGAAAAGATTTGGAGAAATTTAGATTGCATCACTTTCTCACCAATGGATCCTCTGCAGTGAATGAGTGCATGAGTGTAAGAAAAAAAGAAACAACATAATTTAACAAAATACAAGTCCATAATCCATAATATTGCTTCCTTTAGTGAAAAAGTCCATCCTCTGTTGTCTTCTCAAATCAAAATCCACAGACATATTTGTTTAAAACTGTGCTTGATCTGTGCATATTTCTCTCCTGATTCAGACGAGTCGACTTTGTCACTGGAGAAAGCAATATTATGCATTATGGACTTAAGTTGAAAACAGCTTAATGTTGAATTTGTTTATAACAATCACAGCTTTTCACAAGATAATGACTGGAGTGGTGTGGATTACTTGTGGATTATTGTGATGTTTTTATCAGCTGTTTGGGGAAAAAACGAACTCATACAGTACATGATGAATGACCTGAGGGTGAATAAAGTTTCAGCAAATTTTTATTTTTGGATGAACTATTCCTTTAAATAGAGTTGCGCACAGACTTTTAATGCTAGTTTTCAGGTTTGTTGGAATCTCTTACCTCTTTGAGCGCCTGTGATAGCGATGCCTGTCTTAGCAAACACCACAGAAGAACAGGCTCAAACATAAAACCTCAAAATAAGCAATTATCTGGCACAGGCGAATTGGCAGAAACATGTTCTCCTCTGGTTTCTTTCTGCTCATTAGCACTCCCCATCTTTAGATGTGTCCTCTCTTAGCACACTCTTTTCTCATTTTCCTCTCTCTCTCTCTCTCTCTCGGTCTCGGCCTGTAGGCACGGGTTCTGTCTCCTGCTCTGTGCCGGTAATAAATGAGGGGGCTGTTCGGGCCGTTGGCACTCGCAGGGGGGCTAAATTACCACCATTGATTGTCCGCCTTCGACAACCTGACAAAAGACTTGATCACTCATCTTGTTAAAAGAGGATTACCGTGATGTTTGCATCTTGTTACGCCCATAAAGATATCTTATTCTCTCTTTGCACTATCATTCTTGTTCTTTCACTCATTTAAAGCATTAAATGGTTTCTTTAAACCGTAATTATTGTAATCACGCTGTTTAGAGCAGCTCTTCCGTAGACGGCGCTGTCAGAAGTATCTCGCGGGTGATGAAGGATCGAACATCTGCATAGGGAGAATTGTTCTTTTCTAGCGGCTGTCACACTGAATGTTTCTCAGACTAAATAACGCTCTTACTGCATTGCAGTTTTGACACTCTTATGGCGTGAGCTGTATCATCACCGTGAACTCTGGAATATTTGTGGGTTGGTCTTTTTAACGCAACTTCTATAAACCACATTTCATAACGTTTGAAGTGGAGGAGCAGTGACTGATGTGCTGATAAACACAAGTTTCACACGGTCTCATCAGTACTTTACAAATGCAGCATCGTAGCACAATGTTTTAGTGATGTTATGCATGTGCACATTTGTAATTTAGTGAACCTGCTTGTTATGAAAATGTAAATATTTATTGTATGTTTATATATAACTAACAATTATAATAGCTAGACTAACACTAGCTTCTCTATTCATTTTGTATTCTATCTATTTATTTTCTTTTTATTTATTATACAATTAACAAAAGCAAAAAAGGCCTCTAACACTAGCTTGCTCTATTCTTTTTCTATTCTATCTCTTTTCTTTTTATTTATTATATAATTTAAAAAAACCTTGCTATGTGTAGTGCGTTAAGCTAACTGAGACTTATATATATACTATATATATATATATATATATATATATATATATGAACAATGAATATTTGAAAAAAAACTATTCAGATTTTTTTAGTTTGATTCATTGTTCATGAGTTCTCGAATATGACAAATATTTGACAAATCTTTTTTTAAAGAAAAATATAAAATATAAAAAAATAATTATTATAATATACTCATTTATTATTTAAAAAGAAGACAATGTAAATATATTGCATGGGACTTTTGAGAACTTGTGAGCAATGACTTAAACTAAGAAAAATATATAAATAAATCTAAAATATAATAAATAAATACATACATACATACATACATACATTTATGCACA
>NW_015659020.1:223695-230326 GCF_001515625.1 Sinocyclocheilus rhinocerous
TTCTCTTGTGTTTTTTGGAAATTCTGTACGGAAGATGTGTACTAGCGCCCCCTACCGTATAACAATGAAAACACGGATTCTCGGAGCACAAGTATAGCTCAAATATATTTAGACTTTTTCTAAGTATAAGTCAAGTATACTTAAATGTCATTTTAAGTATATTTCTGAGAAGTACATAAAGCCCATTTCTGAGAAGTACATAAAAAGTAGACTAAAAGTATACTTTCCTATTTTTTAGTTTAAAAGAAGTATACTAATAGCACACTTGAATAAACTTCTTTTTCGTAAGGGTTATCAAAAGTTGCCAAATAAATCTTAAAAATGGCTAAGTTTGTTGCTAGGTGCTTTTGAAAGAAAACGTTGCTAGGGTAGTCTGAAAGTTGCTAAATTTAGCAAGTAGGACAGCTACGTTGAATACGCCTATTTAACCCTTAACCCTATTTAACCCCATTTCGCTCGTGCTATGACAAGACGATCATAACATTGTATTTCGATCAAAATAGAAAAGAATACTAGACATTAGGATACAAATACATATTTGGTCTTTATTAACTTTATTCATAGTAAATAGATTTTTAAAGACACGATTATATAGACAAGAATTACGACTGTCGTTGTCGACTGTTGTGGCGTTATTTTCAATGAGATTTCAGTGTGCTGTGTTAAAATCAAAGAAAAAGGTTCTATTCTCATGAAAGGCATCTTTTTATTGTGCTTCATTTCCAATCAAGATGTAATATTGTAAATTATGCATACAGTATGTGTGAAAATACAGGATATGTAAAACAATGAAATAGACCTCAGGAAGAAATTTTATTTCCACAACCATATTATAATATTGTTTCATCCACAGAATGCTGTTAAACATAATATATCATTTGAGATATGATGTAAATGAAACTCTGGTGGAAATGTCCATGAGACATTTAGATTTTTCTAAAGGTCCACAAGGTCAGATGTGTCTGTAGTTACAGAAACAACTGCAATGGGTACAAAATATATTGGCACATGCTTAAAAGCCAAACAAAAAATATGACAAAGTAAAACATTAGAGTTTACTATGCATATTTCAAAATATGTGTACCATGCATTTACTGTAAATAGGAAAGAGCCAATTCAGAGTTTCTGTGATGTGCCATTAGGTGTAAGGATGGTGAGGTTTCCTCTGGCATTCTGGTCTACTTCAATTGCCTCGAACAGAGATTTGAAATTCCCAGCACCAAACCCCTAAAACAAGAAAGGAATGTACTTATTATTATTATTTATGTTTTTTCCACGTAGTAAGAAATGCTACATATCTATGCATTTAGGAGACATTTCTGAAGAATAGTTTTTAATCAGTTAAACGCAGATTTACATATATGATGAATGCTTGCTCTGAAACAATTCATGAACTATTGATAGATTCTTGCTTACTTGGTGGTTGTGTCTCTGGATTACCTCCAGAAACACTGTAGGTCTGTCCTGTACTGGTTTGGTGAAGATCTGGAGTAGGTAGCCATTGTCATCATAATCCACCAAAATGTTAAGTTCCTGTATAAAGCAATGCCACACTATTTTCACATTCTGTTTCAGATTTGCTACAGAAATTTGCATTCATATGGACTATTAGCTGGCCAATTACTCTTTGCTGCATTTCCTTCACCAACTAAAAGGTCAAATCTAGACTGCATTGCTCCTCCTTCTTAATAGCTGATAAAACACTTTGATTACTTGAACTGGAAATATTGTCTTACCTCCAATATGCTGATGTCCTCAACAATTTTGACTTTGGAAAACTTCAGCTTCTCCCTGAGCTGCTGGTAGTAAGTGTCAGGCACTGCCATGAACTCCATACCACGTTCCTTTAGGTTACGAATCTGAAAATATATTCAAAATGCCAAGTAAACTTAAACCTTTGCACACTACCTTCTGCCTTCTCTATCAATGTTGTAAAACCTCTTATTGCTGTGGTTTACTCACTGCTGTGATGATGTCAGAGGTGTTCATGGCGATGTGTTGAACCCCTGCACCACCGTAGTACTCTACATACTCCTAAAAGGAGAAAAATAGTCAGATAAATAGATGCATGCATTGTATAGATGAATGCAAGTACAGTAGATGTCATGTCTATAATACATGCCTGAATCTGGGACTTGCGCTTCCCCATGGCTGGTTCATTAATTGGCATTTTCACAGTTTCTTCATAGTTGGCCACTACTATGGAGCGCAGCGCACTGTATTCAGTCCGTAACTGCTTGTCATCTACAGACCAGTATCTGTGGAACAGCAGGTTCCTCTGATACCTTCATACAAACACACACAGGTCAATTTAACACCGTGATGCTGATGTGAAAAGCAATGGCAAAAATACAAGTGATAAGGGATCATCATGAATAGCAATAGTTATGGACAAGGTTAGAGTCATTAAATGTTTTTATATATATATATATATAAAAAAATACTTAAATATAAATCACTAATAATTTATTTATTTATTTTTATTCCTTTATAATTTATTATTATTTAAAATAATAAGTGTTCATGCATAAAAAAAGCCAAAAACAATACTGTTTTCCCTTTGAATTACATTTTTAAATACTTTTCTTACCCCAATAAACTCACTTAATTTTGATAATTTTCATTAGAAAATAGGTATCTTGGTTTAAGAATATTTGTTCTGAAAAACAAATAATTTTCTGCAGTGTATGTTCAAGAGCTGGACATGATGGGATGTGGTCTGGTTTAGATAATTTTGCTATTCCCACCCCTCACCACCCTCTTTTCCTCCTTCTCCCCCTCCGTGCTGTGTCTAACTGTCTCCAGATGGTGTCTCAGACCCTTTGAAAATCATTTTGCTGAGTCATAATTACTATGGTGTTTTCTTGCATAATAATCAGTCGTCCACTACCACAGATTAAAATGCAACCATCCCATCTGCCGTCTCCATCTATTCTCTCTGAGACTCTTTCCTCTCTGTCTTCAATCCATCCTCACCATGGAGACACACTGCTGATCACTGGGGAGAGGCTCTCGGTGTATTCTGACTGGATGGGATGGATAGGGAGTTTCCCCCTAAAGACTTGCGCTGTTCTGAGCGAGTACCTTCGTGACTTCTTTTATGCCTTTCAGTCTTAACAACCCTGGCACAGAGGTCTGTTGCTGTCAATATTTACGAATTTTGGAATAAGTTCAACAATGTGTTTAGAAAAGTTTTATACCACTCCACTATTGGCACCATCTCATTGTCTGGCTGATTTCCAACCACATGGTCAATGAAGTCCAGCTTCCCGCTTGGCCTGGGAAAGAAAAATCACATTAGAGACAAAGAAAATGACACTGATAGAAAACAATCCAAGTGTGATCTGAGATATGGACCTCTTATATGATAAGATGCGGACACATCATTTCACCACTGAACAATAGCAAACACAATTTAACCATATATACATGTTATCATACAGTTTGAATACTACACTCACAGTTTTGCCAAGAACGGGTCACAGAACAGAGGAGCATGGAATCCTGGGAGGAAGATTCCATTATATCCTGCCCGCTCTACAAATGTATGAGTGGTATCACCATACTAAAACAATAAGGAAAGAGATATCAGAGAAGAATTATGACACACACACACACACACACACACACACACACACATACTACCGTGTAAAAGTTTGGGGTCAGTAAGATTTTAAAATGTTTTTGGCTATTCATTCAAATATACAGTAAAATATTTTAATATATTTTCAAATGTAATTTATTTTCTGTGTTTGCAAAGCTGAATTTTCAGCAGCCATTACTCCAGTTTTCCATGTCACATGATCCTTCAGAAATGATTCTAACATGCTGATTTGGTGCTCGAGGAACATTTCTTGCAGAACAGCTTTTATTTGAAATCGAAATATTCCATAAAATATAAATGCCTACTAAAATTTTTATTAATTGAATACATTCTTGCTGAATGCAATAATCAATTTGTTTAAAAAAAAAATCATGACATTATACATACTGTCTGCAGCACTGCCAGCTTCACCCTGCCAAACTTATCCTCCAAAACATGAGGCTCTTTAATGATGGTGGCACCTCGTTCTCTCGCTTTCTGTAGAAAAATTAAGAAAGCTATAAGTGATTATTGCAAATGATGCCCAGAAAGCACTTTTAAGAAATGAAACATGAGAAGAAACCATCAACATTTACCTCTACCAGGAAGGCACAGTTCTCTACAGTGAAAGCTACATCTTTAACACCATCTCCATGTTTTACCAGGTGATCTCCCATCTCTGTTCAAGGAAAAGGGCAGATTATGGAAGACAATCGAATATCAAGAATCTACGATACTCATTTACTAAGTCTTACCTTTATTACCAGGATTCAAGGCAGAGGTGAAGACATAAATTATCTACAGGAAACATAAACATTGATCGGAGAACATGTTCTGAAGCAGATTCAATTGGCAAGGCTTCTACAGAATGTATTAAATGTTCAGTCCATAAGTAATGAAGAGGATGGACAGGAATAATGACACAATCTGACTCTCACCTTCCCCTGTTTCACCACATGCGACACAACATCACGACTACCTGTCTCCAGCCCACGATACGCCAGGGGCTCAAAACCCAGTTTGTTACAGTAATAAGATGCTGCCTGGGAACATCACCGAGAGGAAAGCAAAGAGATTGACAAGATGGGGAGATTTGAGAAAATTCTTTATATGTATCTATATATTTTACATTTAGAAAAGACTGATACTTCAAAGTGAAACTTTAGACATATTTAACTTTTTCTACGTTTAGGCTATAGTATGATCTACTGCTCTACTGGCGAGATCTAAGAATTGCCCAAAATGTCTCAATATGGAACACATTAGTGAGTGGAGGATGGTGGTTTCTGCAGCTGCATGCTTATTTCTCCCGCCCCTGAAAAGAGCCAATAGCATCTCCCTACAGGACACCTCCTCTAATATTCACAAACAAACAAAATCTATAAACATATATTGTTAAAGAATTACCTGTTTGGCATTTCCAACCCAGAAAGTGAGATGATCAAAGCAGACAAACTTGCCCTGCTCGTGCTGTTGACATAAAAACAATTACAGCAATGACCATGATCTGCTTAATTGTTGGATATTTTCTATTTCAATGAAGAGTCTTATAGGATATCTAGAGACTAGTTTGAGTAGTGTAATGATGTTACCTACAAGTACAATGAGAAGCACAAACAGACAAGTTCAGAATGCAGATGGCAGTGAAATATTAGTATATTAGGAGAAGGAAGGGGGCAAGTTATTAAAAAGAATGACCTACCTTTTCACCTTTGTCAGTGTAGGATGTCTAGAGAAAAAGAAACGAGAAATGAAATCATGTTCGGACAGTCAGTTTGCAAATCAAAGTCGTCTTAAAAATAAGTCTTACCATGTTTTAGTGGTTTTTGAAGGTAGCTTCTTCTTGGGTCAGTGGCAGAAATGAGGAGAGGTGAGTGCCGATGCTGCAGATGTGAATTTGTAATATGTGAGACTCCGCCCACTCGCGCTCCAGAGAGGAGGAGAGCAGCAATCAAGATGCTCTACTGTTGAATATAAGTTACTACACTGTTTAATATACTATTATGATTTCGAATGTAATCTTATCAAGTAATAATAAAATTAGTTTAATATATAATTACTATGATTTTAAAACTATAGCCTACTTGCAGTTTGTAATAAAGAGTAAGTCCAAAGTAAACAAAGTAATTTCTAAACATACAAAATCAGTCAAATATACCCCAAAATAATTGATCTTCAGATTTTTGTCTCTTTTAGAAGATAAGCTGTGTTTTTTGAGTGATTTTCTTTTTTCGTGTTTTGTGAAGTTGTTTGTCTACAAGAAAAAGAGGAGGCACACAGTTCCTTCAACCCTATTGGCCAGTTGAGTTGCTTATGTAGTTTTCCATGCGAGTATGCAAGACCAAACCATTCAGTTCTGTAGTCATGAAGTTTGACACACTTTTTTCTATCTGGGGTCAATTTAAAGTCAAATTTAAAGTTAAACCTATCTATTAATGCTTAAATTGACAAAAAATGAATAATAATTATAACTTTAATAATAATAAATATAATAAATTCTACTATAATTCCACCCAGAACTATATTTCCTTTTAAATGAGTTTGTATTTCTATTTAAATGTACACTACTATTTCATTAAACAATTAAATAATTACTGATGCAATTAGTTATTTTAACTTAATTTTAATTAAGTTAATAGATATTCGCCTGAGTTCATTTCAATATGGTAACAATTAATGTAAATGATTCTAAAGAACTGCAGTGTCATTCTGACGCCTAAAATTTTAACTCCTCCCTGTCACTCCCCTTCCAACTAGAAAATGCATCTTAATAGTAAACATCAGGTTTACTGTTGCAGCCCCACTCCCCTATTTTGAATAGTTTGCTAAATGCTTTTAACCCACTGGGGACTTCATTAACAGTGTTTGAGGTGATGCTGAGAACAATGTTGATACTCAGGACAGTTATATCAGGTGTGATGTAACTGATATATACTTATTTACATTTACTCATTTAGCAAACACTTTTATCCAAAGCCACAGGAATACAACAAGTGTTTCATTTAAGATTAGATAGATAGATAGATAGATAGATAGATAGATAGATAG
>NW_015659020.1:230957-239135 GCF_001515625.1 Sinocyclocheilus rhinocerous
ATAGCGAGCTAGATAGATAGATAGATAGATAGATAGATAGATAACATTTGCTTGGCTTCTCAAAATTGTAGCAAATGGTCACAGTGCTTCTGCTACTGTAAATCATTGTAGTGTGAAACATGTACTATGTATTCTCAGAAGTCCAAGCCTACTGAGAGTGGATATTTCACCTTACACATACAGTACACTTGCAACAGCTGAAATTTAAATGAGCAGATATGTAAGTGTTTGGGGAAAGGTGTTGATGCACATGTATGTTTCCCCAGAGAACAGTGAGTGACAGTCTGTAGCCAACACTGATTGGACAGCTACAGTTCTTGAGGGAAATACAGCGCTGTTGGTCTCTCTTAGCTCAATGTGATCTCAACCCAAGTCATAAGAGAGACCAGAGGAGAACGAAGAAACAACAATGAGATAATAAAGCATGAGACAATCTGTAAAAAGATTATAAAACAAGCATGAGGAGAGGAGACAAGTAAAGTAAAGAGAACAAATAGAGCTAAACACCATGAATGAGCAGACAGCAGAAAATCCTGCCATCCTGGAGAAGTGGTTGCTAAAGAGGAGAAGCAGAGATGACAAAGAGAAGGAGGAAATAAACATGCAGGTTGAAGCTGCGGAGCATGCTGTTCATGAAGAAATGGAGGAGAAGATTGAAACAGCAGAGGCAGTTACAGAAAAAGAAAAGCAGGCTAGAGTCCATTCAGTCTTCTCTTTAGTGAGGAGTCAGATCAGAGCGCAGGCCGGTTTGGATGGTCAGCGCATGGGCATACTGGATGTTGTAAACCAACTCACCAAGGAACTAGAGAAGAACAAGAAAGAACAAGAAGAACCTGGACTCACAGTTGAGATCAGCTCATCTGAGGAGAACGCAGTGGATCAGGCGGCCCAGAAAGAGACTGTAGAAGAGCGGATGACAGAAAACAGAGAAAATAGTAAGGAAAGAGGAGAAGAGATATGTGTAACCTTGTTGGAAGAGATATTGTTGAACTTGGAGTCATTAAAGAAGGATTTTAGAGAGGAGCTCGCTCAGCTTCGCCATGAGATGCAAAGCTACACAGACCAAGCGCTCTGCGGCCTGGAGACCCGTCTAACTAACTTACTGAGAATACAAGCGCTGGCTCGCACAACTCCCTCGGCACTTCCAAGAAACCATACAGTCGAATCCATGGAGACCAAGAAGCACAGACCTCCCAGCATGCCTCCTCTGGGAACATCTAGAAGACGAGTGCTCAACCGCACAATGACCACTATCACCCCTAAAACTTGCCTACCTCTGTCCCTGGGGCCCCGCTCCAATTCAGAGCCACTGGGGGGCTGGGGGACTGAGACCGCCAACAGCAACAGCGCTCAGATGTTGCTGAGGAGAGATCAGGCGGTAAGTCATCCTCCTGGGCCCTTGCCTCCTGTTCTACCTCCTGCACAGAAAGGCAAGAAGGCTTTGCGAAGCAGGACTCGCATTGGTAAGCCAACATGCTAGTGAGGTCTGTGATCCAAACACACTCTAAAAGGTCCATTAGGGCAGAAACCGTCATTATTCAGAACTTTCAGAATCAACGAAAGAGATTGCAAGATAAAATTGTTCAATATGAACAGCTGCGAAGAGAGCTAAGGAGCAGAATGGTTCTCTTCTGTGCTATTTTGTGTTGTTTGTCCATGAAACGATTGAAGACCACCAAGAAAAAAATCCTTCTAAAGGACTCTCAGAGAAAAAAAAAGAGGAGGAGGTGAATTGTGTGTATAATGCTGATTTCTAAGACATAGTGACAAAATATACAAGATGAAGTACAAATTAATTTCTAAATATGTTTATAGTTTTATCACCTAGGTGCTGTAGTTTTACAATCACATTGCACAAAATGATTTTTGTTACTGAATAAATATATAAATATAAATATCACTAAATAAAAATACCTTTTTAAGGATACTATTCTATGTATTTAAATTTGTTGTCCAACTGTATTAATCAAATGTACAGTGGTGCAATTTATTGCACATTTAAAAAAAATTTAATTGCTAATATGTTATTTTGTGTTTTAATTAATGTGTGTATGATTTTAGAGGTTTAATCAAAGAGGTGATTTTATAAAAAGTGTCAATTCACTTTTTTTTTTACTTTTACATGAAATAAGGATGTTATTTATTATATATGCAATTATATTGTCCGTAATAAAGAAATGAATGATACAGTTTCTTTAATTTGTATTGTAATTAATTTGTATACATTTGCTTACAGTTCCACTAGAACCTATAATGTGTTCATTGCATGCATGTAGGTTTTAAAAAATTCAATTACATTTCAATTACAAAGCTTCTATTTAAATATATCTATTAACAGTTTTCCTAGAAAATCCCCATTAAAACTCCGTACAACTGCACAAGTTAATTTCAACAGTTCTTATAATTACGCATACAGTACAGGGGTCTCTGTGACCCCACACAACTGGTTTAAGAATGTGGTTTAAAACAAACAAAAACACACAAGAAATCTAAAAACAACAGAACTAGAATAAAACATCCATCTCTATGTATAAAAGTGCCAGATGTTTAGGCACATCTTTTCCAACATGTACATCCCTCTGCAATATTTAGGAACACAAAAATATTATTATTGTAACATCAACAGAAAGGGAGTCATATCTAAAAGATTTTACAAACCAAAACTGAGAATACAACTCACTTTTCCACAAAGCATTCTCAACAGCATTCTACAAAAGAGAGCATATTTAGGATTTTTCAATCATGACATGCTGGTAGCGACATCTGCTGGTCAAAACAATTTAATATCTACAGTGATTCTGCCAATTTCAAGCGTTCAAGTGTAATTAACGTAATTAATCCTCAAATTTTAAATATAATGTTAAAAATAAATATAATGGTGAAAGAAAACGGTGATCGTAAATACAGAAAACAAATCACATGCACAAAACAAAAACACATTCAAAAATTCCACACGCTGCAGGTCTGCTCAGTTTATTTTCCCCTACATATATTTATATATATACTTTTTTGCATTCATATTTGTTGCGAATTCTAAATGTTTATACAAATGTGTGTACATATTCTGGGAATAAAAAAGGTCTGCGCAGGCTTGAACTGCGCATGCGCGTGGCGCGAGTCCCCGTTTGATGACAGCTGTGCGCTGTGGCTGTTGCTAAAGGGAGGAGAAAATCTCACGACGGAGGGCTTTTTATCTCTTTCATTCGCAGCTAGGACCTTTGGAGGACTGAAACGAGAACTAAACTGTAAAACCCACCCATACCAGTCGCGACTGAATTCAGTACTTCACACCCCAGCCGTCAAATTAGTCGGTAAGTCTGTTGTACGCTGGCTCGAGCTGGTTGACACTTTAGCGAACTGAGCGTTAGCTGATTGTTGGCCTGCTTGTCTCGGGTCATGTTGTCACCTTTTGTTTTTAATCCAGTTTGTTGCCAAATTAAGCTTTTAGGAACACATTTGGGTTTCTAGGCATATTGTTACCTGAATGTAGATTTTAGTACGCTACAAAGCGGGGTATTTCATTTATTCTTGCGCTATAAAACACGATGATTCTTCGCTGACACACCGACTCTTGCAGCTTTTGTTGTTGTCATGCACTTCTCGTTGACAATCATGCTGCTGTGATAATGGCAGCTACAGTGTGTTATTTGACAGTTTAAGGCCCTTAGTGGTTTGTATAATTTCCTTTAAATGCGAATTGCACTAGGATTTGCAGCCAATTTTGTTCCTGTAATCTCTATGTATACTAATGGCTCACATGTGATTGATGTTAGACATTTCCCATAGTGATCGAAATATGTGCGAACAGTTCATTTCTGTGATAGATAGATGTCAAGTGCTTAACCATGTATACAGTATTTGACAGTGTTGTTTTCCGCAAATCTCTAAATTCAATGGTTTGAATTCATACTGGTAACTTATTTCCTAACATAATAACTTGTCGGGAAATATGTCACCCAGCCATCCCTAAAGGTAGGTTTAGTTAGCACATTTTCAGAAAATGGTAATTTGGTGTAAAAAGATAAAATGAAACAAAAATAGTCATATAAAATTCCATAATTTAGGAATAAAAATGAAAGGAACTGTAAATACAGGAGTGCTGATGTGATTCAGCTGCAGATCATCACAGTCGCGTTGATATTCAGACCAACAGCACAATTGTGAGTTTGGTATTGCTTTTATACAACAGTTTATTAAGTGAGACGTTAGTGTTGAGTTTACGTTTCAGACAAAACTGCCTAATTTTTATATTTCTTAAAGTTGTTATGAAATGTATTGTACAGCATGAAATTTGTATCTCTTTTGTTATAGATGATTTTATTGTGAATAATTCGTCTGTGCATATGTTTCATTTTTTTTTTTTTTTTTACTTCTGAGGTTTCATTTGCTAGCAGATTAAAATTACACTTGATGTAACCATCTTCTACCTCATACAGCCTGGTGCCTTTTTACCTTTTTAATTCAAAAGTGACCAATATAAATTTTTCAACAGCAGAGAATCACAAACAGTGGGTTGAAATTGAGAGCTCAAATGCCAAGAGGTCAGTGTCTGTAGAATATGTCACTGCCTCTTTAATGAGGGAAGAGCTACACAGAGGGCGATTGGTGAATTAGCACTAAAATGTCATAACTCAGTCTTCTTGTGAAAACGACAAACTTCTCTCTGGTCATGCTTGCAGAGCTTCTCCACTCATATAGTCCACTGAAACCCTGCCCTTCCATAATCAACTGCAACACTGCATTAACAATTAATGGATCGAACCAAGTCCCCGTCCTATTTACATTTTTTTTGATAATCCGTTCACTTACCTCACAATACAGAAGAAAAGATTTGCTGCGACTTTTTCATTGTGACTTTAACCGCCTATGAAAAAGATCCCAAAATAAGCCAAAGCATTAAGCTTTGCTTGTCACCATGTTACACACAGAAAGCTGGTGTTTCTGAAAGTCCCATTGGTGTTAGACTGAATCAGCACTGGAATGCTCTGATTAGACATAATTAAGAGCAAATATAAAATAAATTTGAATGGGTTTTGGGTAATTTGGGAAACTGTGATCCGTACTCTTGCTCAGTCTCAGAAAAGCCGGTCTTGTTTCTCTTAGAAGTCTGCCAAATCCTAGAGCGCTCTTGTTTTCTAATCACTCAGCTGTGTGGCTGGCACAGGACGGACTGCTTTTCTGATCTGGTTCATCCCCCAACTGTTCGGCTGTCCTCATGTAGCCTCATAGAGGGTATGAAGCTCCTCCCATGGCATCTCCTCAACACATGCCAGAGCTGTGACATTAGATCAGCGGTGCTCTTTCAGTAATATGCTGGAGTTTATTTGATGCAGTAACTATTTTAGTGGTACTCTGCTCATATCTCTACACCTTCTTTTGCCTTCTAGTATAGTGAAAGCTCTAAGGAAGTTTCATGATGCCAATTTACTCCTACCTCAGCCAAATGTCCTGGTTTGTTGGATGTGCTATGTACTGACAAACCATTTCAGCTTTAATGGATTTTCTGCATTTTTAACAGACTGCAGTTTTGTGTCATGTGACTGAGGCAGTGTACAAACTGTTTCCGGGACGTGCTGTGAGGTGATGCTGAGGTCAAGCAGGATGTGTTTCTAGCAGGGTCAGGAGTTAGGAAGTGTGAATCTCCTGATAGTATGTGTGTGTGATAATGTGCATGAGAGAGAGTGCATTGACACATATAGTAATGTCAGAGGGGCTCTTAACATATTTTTTCTTGGCGCTCTGCTGTTGGTACTTAGCAAAACTGAGAAAATGGGCAATTCTTGAACATCATGTGCTTGTAAACATACTAGAATGTGATTCATCCTTCTCTGATATTCCACAGTAAATTATTTTTAGAGTGTGTCAATAGTTCCAGAGTCTTTTTTTATTTCTGATGACTTTAAAAAAAGGATGCACCTAATGAAAATTCTTACAGATAGTACTAATTTGTTTTCATGGTATAGCTGAAACCGATAAATTACGGATATTAGCCTTTTAAATATTTAAAAACGCCTGAAAGGCATGGTTCATCCAAAAATGAAGATTAATTTTTGGGTGAACCATGACTTTCAAGTGATAATTTACTCCACTTCATTTTGTACCAAACCTTTATGACTATGCTCTCTGTGGATATATTGAAGAATCTTGGTAACCAGACAGCTTTGAAAACACTAAGACATTTCTCAAAATGTATTTTATGTTTCACAGATGAAAGTTTGGAACGACATTAGGCTAAATACATTTTTGGGTGAACGGTGCCTTTATTATGCCCCGAACACACACACACAGGCACTAGTTAAAAATCTTCTTAGGTTAAATCTGTGCCGTAAGATATTGCATTCCATTAAAGTTAATGCTAAATTGAACTAGTCTTGAATTATAATAGCCCACAGTTAAATATCCAGTATTGGCCAGCTAAATATCTGATATTGTTAATTAATTTAATCTCTAATATTGATTAATTTAAATCTCTAATATGATAACAGTTGTGGTCATGTTATTCATATCTCTATCTATTCCAGCATCTATTGACTTAATGGTAATTTAAAAACATGTTTAAAACAAATGTTTGTTGTAAACTTATTTAATTGAGGAATCATTTGTTGGCCTTTCTTTATGTAATTGACCACTTTTTCAGATCTGTCAACAACTTCTCTATCTAAAACACGAGAAATATGATGATGGTTTCTGGGAGCAGCATGAAATTGTAATTCACAGGAGGCTTATTTCATCTGCGTGTTGACTTTAGTCATATTAGATTTTTTTTAGAAAGTTTTGATTCGTCATTTGGTTATTGGCAGTTATGCTATTCCATCAGCAGTCAATTTTTCTAGGCATAATATCGCCTCCATGTCTTGGCACAGGTGTTTCTTAGACCCATTATATTTGGTGACTTTGTTGTGAAATCTCAAAGATGACTGATGCTAAACTGTGCATGTGGTTATTTTATCTCAGGATTTTTGCCAAGGTCCTCAAACTCGCTTGGTGCACTATTTATGTAAACCACAGAGATATTGTTTTGCATTGTCTAAAGAGAGCAGAAAGCATCCTGGTTTGGAGACATTTCCGTGCAGTACTCCCACACACCCTCCTGTATGCCTGGCTGGTGTAATGAAATAGATTTCTCAGAAAGACTTGGTGCTTGGTTATGGGATTTTCAGTGGTCAGTCAGATACCAGTAGAAGCACAAAAATGCAGATCTGAACACACTGAAAGGGCTTTCAGTATGGCCAAGTTGTTAATAGAAATGTGTTTGGGATGCCTGGCCATAGAGAAAGCATCCCATTCCTCATCACATCCCTAGTCACGTTAGCTGCCCTCATTCCTCAGATGTTGTCTTGTTGTATTCATAATGGCCAGGAAACATTTATTTTCCTCTCTGATTTCTCATCTGCTCAGTCACTAGTACATCCACAATTCTGTCCATTGCCGAGTCAGATGGCATTCACTGCTGAATGGAGTGCGTGGGTAGTTTCTCATGAGTGGTCAGGTCTGGTGCATTGTAAACATGTGAAAGTGCCTGATGGTGCATTTGAGCTGTGATTCATATCCCACACGGCTCCACACTGCTATGTTTTAAGGGCACTGAGAGCACTGCCTCAACCAGATACAAAGAGGAAGAAGAAATGAAAAACGGATCCTTGTTAAGGCACCTACCTAACCTGAGAGTTACACGCAACTCGCATAGAGTGTTTCCGGTCAGTCTGTCTTAAACAGAATCGGTTTGACTATACAGAATCGCTTTGACTGTTAATCTTGTCAACAAATACATAAAAGCATAAAGCATTTAAAGTTTGGGGTCAGTAAGATTTTGTTTTTTGAAAGTAATTAATGTTTTTTTCTTCAGCAAATTTACTTTGATGATCAAACTTGACAGGAAAGGCATTCATAATGATACAAAATAATTATATTTCAAATTATATTTCTGTTCATCAAAAATCTTTAAAATCACGGTTTCCACAAAAATATTAAAGGGGTTGTTGATGTTGCTAAAAAGAACATTATTTTGTGTATTTGGTGTAATGAAATGTGTTTATGCGCATGCTACGATAACCGGTTTCAAGGTATACCGCGGTCTGGAAAAGTCACTGTTTCAAAACCACTACAATTTTCCGTTATACCGTTCCTGCGGTATGCGCAGTTTTTTTACGTGTCGTCAAAGACGGAAAGTGCAGGACT
>NW_015659020.1:240421-242957 GCF_001515625.1 Sinocyclocheilus rhinocerous
TTTCTCCCTCTTTCACCCCCGATCAAGACAGAGACCCACCCGCCGTTTGTTTCAGTGTTGAAATAAATATTATTTGGCTTGCTACCGAGGCAGATAACATGGCTAATTAACTAGCTAACGTCAGCTAGTTTCCTCCCTCACGTTACTTTACAGAGTGAGGAATAGCAGTCTAAAGTACGTACTGTAGCATACTTTTCTGCGATTTAGTACAATAATTAAATTTAGCTGGCATCACGTCTATACTTTTAAGCCTCCTGCCATTGTTTACATCTGTTCAAAATCACGCATTAGTCTTTGCAACTTTACAGATCTTCTTTATGCACCAAGAGCTTGTAACACTCCAAAGAGAAAGGAAAAATTTAAATCGCATCATATGACCCCTTTAAAGTATTTATATGGAACACTGCATAAAAGAATAATTTTAATTTCATGTTCACTTAAACAGCACAATTTGTTTTCAATACTGATAATTATAAATGTTTCTTGAGCAGCAAATCAGCATATTAGAATGATTTTTGAAGGATCATGTGACACTGAAGACTGGAGTAATGGCTGCTGAAAATTCAGCGTTGCCATCACAGGAATAAATGACATTTTAAAATATATTAAAATAGAAAACAGTCATTTTAAACTAATAATATTTCACGATATTATTATTTTTACTGTATTTGTAATCAAATAATGCACAAGACAAAAGATTTTACAGTTTTGGAGAAAGTTTGATGCTGTTAAACAAGGAATGAACCAAGTCTAATGCAGTGTTAATCTACACTGTGCTGTTGTGTGAGCTTGTGTGTGAGAAATCTGTGTGTGCACTTGAGTTCTGTCGGCTTGTTTAGTGCAGGCATGTTCAATCATTTTAATCAGAAGAAACTGGTAGCCTATGGGAGGCGAATAACAAGGAAACAGTAACTGTATAGCATTGCACTGTAGTTGAATATGACGTAGCAGTACTGAATTTCATGTATCATATCAGCAGGTAGCAAAAAGAAAGTGTTGGTAGTTGTGCTTGGCCTCTAAAAACTGTTATCTGCACATCCCTACTTTAAACCCCTGGACGATGTGCTTGAAGACGTAATATTAGACATTTTGTTCTCTTGCATAAGAATACTCTAAGCACACATTCATCTCTCTCTCCATTCCTCCTCAGAATGCGCCTGCTCTACCTGCTCAAATGCTGTCAGATCTAATCCAAACACAGCTCTTCAAAATAGAGGAACCGAAAAAAAGGACCTTCCTCCTGTGCCCAATGCTTTTGGAAAGTGCGCCTTTCTCTCAGTGTTGCTAAAAACAGCATCGGCTGCAGTCCAAAACCTGAAAAAAGTGAAAGTAGATGGATCTCTTGGTTTTAGTTGCTTGTGTGTTTATCACTGCTGTGCTGATTTTGACAGCAGTGTGTTTCTTTCCACCAGAGAAACATTCCTGGGATGTTTTAGAGTAGAAACAATACTGCTGCTTCATAACTCAGCCTGTGTCTTTTTGTATAAGATGTGAAACGTTTCCATTTTTAAAAATAGATACATTGATGTTCTGTTGATCTTTTTGATCATCGAAATGGGACATCTGTGTCTAGAAAATGTTCTCAACTCCTTCAACTTCCCATATCAGAAATTTGGCAGTAGAAGAAAAGCAGTATGTTAGTTAAAACTTTTTTTTATTTCTCTATGGTCCTATTATTATATTGGGTCCAGTTTGTACTAGGGATGCTCCGATCCGCCTTTTTCGCCTCCGATACCGATACCTAGGGTTCGGTATTGGCCGATACCGATCCGATACCAGTGAAGTTTTTTTCCCCCATTTAAATAAATGTAGAATTTATATATCTCTGTGTGTGGAACTGATAATCATTCTTTCACAATCTACTAGATACAGACTACTTCATTATAAAGAAAAATAAAATAAACAATAAATATGAAAAAATATAGGCCTATGTATATTTATAATCTATGACAAAAATGTATCATAAACTAGGTTAGTGGATAATTCGGCAGCAAAAGTTATTCTAGAAAAATCAGTGCACAATAATTTTAGAAATCCAAACATTTAGTGAAAAAACAATATTTTGTGGGGAACAAATAAAAGTGTTGCACTAAATATGGTAAAATGTTACACATAATTTTTTTATTATAAAATCCATTAATTAAAACATTCATATATATGTTTAAGTATATACTATAAAATTAAAATAAATTTCTTTTGAATGTATAGCATATTTTTTAATAAGGCAACAACATATGATAGATAGGACAAAACAAAACCCCAATCCGAGAAAAATGGCACTATCGGAGCCGATACCCGATATGGATAGTTTGTACTGTGGCTGAATTACTTTTTTTTTCTCTTTTCTTTTTCTTTCAGTTTATTTATTCATGGACTAGGCATGGGCCGATTACCGGTTTCAAGGTATACCGATTTGAAAATTTCATGGTTTCAAAACCGCTAATATTTTCCGTTATACCGTTCCTGCGGTATGCGCTATTTTTCATGTCTCCTCAAAGACTGAAAGTGTAGGAATCCCTCAGGTTGAGTGCAGTGT
>NW_015659020.1:243057-243791 GCF_001515625.1 Sinocyclocheilus rhinocerous
GTGCGACGCATGAATCGCTTTTATTTAGTTTTTCGTGTGTTATTCAAAATATTCACAAACATGCTCACTATCTTATGAAATATCTGATATTCCGATTCTGAAATATGTGCAAGTAAATCTATTTGGTAGTTTAAACACTTTTATTTCGACCGTGTTAGTTGATCTATACCGGGTGATGGGCGCCGCCATGTTAGTTCGCGCTGAATCCGAGCTGTAACAAAAAATAATCCTCCTTTAGTTTTATGAATAATAGCACAAAAACAAACTACTTACCAATCCGTATGCTTCCAAAAGCACCAGAATACAATCTGTAAACAAATATCAACTCGTAATTCAGAATAATATAAACAACAACCACTTACCTAAATATAGAGGGAAAAAAGGAAAAATTACCGCAATCCTCAGGGGCACCAGGCGCCTGCATTATAGTGACGGATTGAATGGGTAATTTTCCAATATCAGCGTATACGCGCGGATTCTCCGAACCGGTCTCAGAAGAGGCGAGAAGGCAAAGAGGAAGTGCTTTGTTCACCCGGATGTTTTATAGTGAACCAACCACTCAGGGTCAGTCACCTGACTTTGTTTACATTAGGTCTCGGAAGTGTAGCAGAATGCCGTGATTCAAGGTAAGACCGTGGTGACCTTCAGGGACCACAGGGACCAGATCACACCGGTGTGATCGTACGCGTTAAAGGGTTAAGGTTATCATACCGTCAAAATCGCAAAAATCGCAT
>NW_015659020.1:244939-246872 GCF_001515625.1 Sinocyclocheilus rhinocerous
TTTAAACACTTTTATGTCGACCGTGTTAGTTGATTTATACCGGGTGATGGGCGCCGCCATGTTAGTTGAATCCGAGCTGTGGGATTTACAACACGCAAATTCATCCTCTCCTACCGAAACACGTTAAAGTAGGTCTCGGTAAACTGGGAGAAGAGCAGAGTAAACTTTATAGTTACCTACACAATCTGTATATGATATCAATAAAAACATGTCGTCAGATTATATTTGTAAGGATCATTATTGCCGTTTCCATAGACATCAGCGTGTATTTTGCAAACTGTAAATGTATGGTTTTGCTAGTAATTATGTGTATTTAAATGTCTGAAACCTAAAATAAGTATTATATGGTTGAAAACACTGAATATTTGTGATAATATGACAAGCGCTCAGCGCGTCCAATCTGACTCCGCGCCAGCCAAAGCCCGAAAGCGGATTTAAATTCAGCAGTTGATGACGTAACGCACTGAAAGTTCTAATCACACCGGTGTGATCGTACGCTTCAGGGACCAGCCAAGACTGATCACACCGGTGTGATCGTACGCGTTAAAGGGTTAAGGTTATCATACCGTCAAAATCGCATACCGGCCCATGCCTATTATGGACATGTAACCATGTCATATCAATACAATAAGTACCACTTTTAATACATTACCATTCAAAAGTTTGGGTTTGTTATTTTATTTATTTATTTTTAAAGAAGTCTTTTATGTTCGCCAAGGCTGCATTTATTTGTTGAAAAATACAGTAAAAACAGTAATATTGCAAAGAAATATTACAGTGTAAAATTTTCTTAATATCTTACAATTACAAAATTATAAAAACAGTTATAAAGAACAACATTCATTTAAAATAGAAATGTTTTGCAAATTGTCTGATTATCTGTAAATATCTGTGCAATAAAAAAAATATTACTAGCCCCAAACCTTCGTAGTGTACATAAACATGATACCATATGGCCAACTAAGCAAAGTTTAGATCTATAGAAAAGTAGGCCTATTTGATTTGTGCTCATCTCTGCACTATTTATAAGCTTATTGACACAAAGCATGAAAGCCATTACAACTACCTTAAACTTTATAGAATAGAAGAAGTAGGTATGTGAATAGGTGGCCATTTCCTCTGCCCCCAAGGTTAAATCTTCACATACCACTGCATTCAACTGCAAAACACAGCGAGCACAGTGATGTGCTGTATTTGGCAGGATGACAAGAGGTTGAGCTGATTCAGGAGTGAGCGGTACAAGAGGCCTCCGCGGATGTACTGATATTCCGCTCTGTGTTTGTGGGCTGCTTTTACGGATGCGCAGGGGCCCAGGCTCCATCAAGGGCGTCTCTGGGCTGCTCTTCGTCCCACATTCTGCTGTGTAACTGTGCTTTACAAAGACCTCTTTGTGCCTGAGGAACGGTCCAAGAAATTATTCAGATTTTTTTGCATTTTCTCTAGTTTGAATGTTTGTGTGTGTACATTAATACTTGTGTGTGTGTGTGTGTGTGCGCGTGTGAGAGAGAGATTAAATGGGTGTTGTGTGTGTGTTTTCTGTTTGTCTATATCCCTCCATTATGTGAGAAAGCAAAGGCAACTAATGTGATTTGCATATTATTTTTTGGCCATTCATGAACAACCCTCTACATTGCGAGTAAATCACTCGCATATGCGACTAAATCTTCACTCTGGCGACTAAATGATGTCTAATATTAGCCAATTGCTAATAAATTCTCAGATTTTACTCGCCAGTGTGTGAGTTGGAGGCTAAGTATAAGTTTAGCTGGTGTATATGTGTGTGTGTGTGTGTGTATGTATGTGTATGTATGTGTATGTGTGTGTATATGTGTGTATATATGTATATGTGTATGTATATATTTATCAGTCTGGCGAGTAAACAAAAAAATTTACTAGCCAATGGCGATTCAATTGCCAAGGTGTTCGTAGAGGG
>NW_015659020.1:249074-279328 GCF_001515625.1 Sinocyclocheilus rhinocerous
ATGTATATATTTATCAGTCTGGCGAGTAAACAAAAAAATTTACTAGCCAATGGCGATTCAATTGCCAAGGTGTTCGTAGAGGGCTGATGAAGCATGAAGTGTCTGTCATGTCACAGTAGTCCAAGCTTTGTAATTGAGTTGTAGCTGCAATATGCACACTTGCACAGTGTTTCTCAACCAAGCTGATAAATTTGTTTTTCAAACTCTCTGAAGTTTGTATAGCCTATATGTGACAAAGAATTTAGGATCAGGATCCTTTGATATATTCAGTATGCTGATTAACATCAGTGTGTTGTTTATTGTAGTATTATTTATATGCTAGCTATATTTATACTACTATATTAGCCTTTTTATTTCCATTTAAATTAGAGCTGCACCGATTGCAATTTTCTTGGCCGATTCTGATTTCTGATTTTTTTTTTTTTTTTTTGGAGGTGTGACCTCCCAATACCGGTTTTTAATTTAATTGTCACCTGAATCCACATCTCTGTGGAGTTTATAAGAAGGGCTCGATATGAAAGTCGTTTTGTACATTTTTTTGACTCCGGCAAAGCACCACACAAATGAAAGAATTCATATTTAAATATGAATTCTTTAATTTCCCCCAATCATGTGAATGTCCATGCAAATTTATTTTTACAGACGTCCACATGAGAAACAATTACCATCCAAATATGACTATGTCTTATTTTATTAGTGTGTAGGGTTAGTGTGTAGTAATTTTAATGAAAGCATAACAGAAGTCATTGAGAGGTTGCCTGGTGAGAAGTGCACATTTACGGAAGTGTGACCTGCCAATACCGGTTTTTGCCGATTCCGATATTCTTTCTAAGAACTATAATTGACAGCATATACAAACAAAAATCGATGTAAATTTCAATCCAAAAATTATTTACATAATAAAATAAATTATTAAACATTACAATTACCCCAATCTGGACTAAGTTACAGATTTTCTCTCACTTAAACAACTCTCAAAATAAAGTGCTCTGTCACTGGAAAGAGGAAGAAATAGTTAACTTAAAATGAGTTGCTGTATGTAACAAAACAGATGTCATTTCCCACTATGTTTATAAATTATAATTTTTTTCGCCTAACCTTATTAAATGTGTCATCTTTCACATCAAATTCTTACTTTTTCAATTATTTCAGTTAGAATAATAAGAAACTGTAGAGTAGTTATCATTCAAATGAAATTAGTATTAAAGCAGCACTATGTAACTTTTTCTGTGTTCAAAATTTGCAAAATGTATATAATGAGCGTAGGGCTGGACAATAATTCAATATCAATATGTATCGCGATATAATTTTTTTCAATAACGGTGATATGATTTTTAAACACATTTCCGATATTAGCGGGATGTGTGCAGTTCTGTTTATTAACCGTTGGAGCGCCAAAAGTTACATAGTGCTGCTTTAACAAACTCTATCTTTCCACTGCAGAGGAAACAGAAGCTGCATCTGACGTGGCATTAGATGCATATACACAGACAGTTTGATGAAGCTGAGGTGCCATAAATGCATTTACACTGCAAAATTTCAAATGCATAAATAATTTTATAAGATTAATGTTTTACATATTTTTTTAAACATACAAATAAATGTTGAAAAAAATGCAATGATACTTTTAAATATGACTAAACCACCAATAGGTGGCGGCAAATGTCTGTTTTAATGAGTGAGTCATTTATTCATTCATTCAGCCGATTCATTCACACGGCTGATTCATTCAGAAACAAGGCAAGTGACCGCTGTGTGTTGCTCGGAACTGCTGCTGTGGCTTTGATCGGAACTGTTTTCGTCAGCGAAATTGAGCTAACAGTCAATGTTTTGTCTAAAATCTAAGTCACTTAATTTTAACTTCTTGTTTATTGAAATACTATTGTATAAAATCAGTGTCACATTGCAATCGTGTTGATATTGATATTCGGGGAAACATCATGGCCGTATTTGCTTACCTAAATCATATTTTGTAAATATATATTTTTGTCTACCGCAGTATGCATCTATAAATTTATGTATATATATATATATATATATAGAGAGAGAGAGAGATAACCAGATAGGAGTTTAAATGTCAATCAAAAATATGTTCAATACACAAATATCAACAAATATGAAGGAATTAATTTTATTTCACTATTTACAGGGTATCTGCAGAATTTATGAATGTAAGGCAATTTGTGACCCATTTTAAGAGCTGCACAAGTAAAATGAACACCATATGAGTGGGGTTGGACAATGTCTATGGTAACATACAGTACTGAGCCATAAAATTACATGATTTACAGTTCAGATACAGGTTTTCACAAAAACTAAAATCTTATACAACAGCATTTCAGCCTTTAGACCATTTTTATGAAAAGGGATAAATCAAGCATATAAATTGTTAATTTAAAATGTATAAATATTACTCTCTTAATTGTTTAGATTTTTAGAAGGCACATTAACGTCTTTCTCATTTACAACTCTGTGTTTGCTGCGTAAAAACATCAGTTGATATTTGCATTGATCTGATCATAAACGGCAAGAAAGACTTATTGGAAATGCAAATTTATTCTCTGCCATGAGGTGACGCTTTAGGAGCGCTGAAATATTGCGGTTTCCCGTACACAAAGCAGCTCCGCGCGTTTTGGCTTGAAACGTGTAGCGCTCATATTTTTCAATGACATCATTGCCTTTTGAAGTTTAATCCAGCCGTATCGCCACTCTTGTCTTTCCGTCCTCAACTGTAAGACCTCTTGAAATTATAATTAAGACATTTCTTATACCATTTAATGTATTTAAAACTTTTTATAGCCTCAAGTTTGATACAACTCATTTTAGGAGTTTTTAAGGACCCGCGGGAGATCTGTATTTAAGATAGCCCATCGGGCAGAGTGGTGAAACATTTTGGTAGCCCAACTGGAAAACACAATAGCCCTGGGACGTCGGGCTAGCGATTTTGCGAGCCCTGGACTGTGAGTGTGCGCGTGGCTGTGACATCATTGTCGGCGCCGCCGGCAATAAAAGGATCGGTCAATCCGATCACTGGCCGGTCAATCGGTGCATCTCTAATTTAAATTGTTTTAAAGGGGTCATATGATGTGATTTCAATTTTTCCTTTCTCTTTGAAGTGTTACAAGCTCTTGATGCATAAAGAAGATCTGTAAAGTTGCAATGACTAAGGGTGCTTTCACACCTGGCCTGTTGTTTCGGAACCTGGCGCGTTTCCCCCCTTAGCTCAGTTGAACCTGTGAATGTCTGTGGGTGAGCACGTCTTTGCCATTCAAAAATATTGCTCTTCTTTGTAGTAGGTGCATTTTAAAAATGTTTTCCCAATCAATCCTGGACTCCTGCTCAAAATGATAAATTATTATAAGGACAACTACAAAAAAACCCCAACAATAAGCCCGCGAAGCTGTTATTGTTCCATCCTGACGGATGACATGTGTGACAGCTAAGTGGAATCCCGGAAAATAAACCGTGGAACTTTGACCAATGAGAGAACGGTTTACTCGTGCGTGACTTGTATTAACAAATTTGGTCCGTTTAGAAACTTTGCCGTGTGAAAGCGAACCGCACCAAGAATAAAAAGCAACATTGTAATAATTTTAATCCCTGTTTCGGAACAAAGCAATCGATCTACAGGTGTGAAAGCACCCGCTAGCGCCGGCCGCTCCTTCGTCGAATCCGCCGGCCGCTCCTTCGTCGAATCCGCCGGCCGCACCGTTCTCAAGCCCGCCGGCCTCCGCTCACTCTAGCCCGCCGGCCGCCGCTCACTCTAGCCGACTGGCCGCTCCTCACTCTAGCCAGCCCGCTGCACACTCAGATGTGTGCAGCACATTTTATGGAGGACTGTTTCCTGATCCTGGTAGAGTAGACTACAATGCCGGCTGTTTTGACTCACAGACTGTAAGTACGTTTTCATATTTAAAGGATTTGCCACTGATGATTCAAATGCGAGTTTTATCAGAGCACACCTCGCTTTCCAGAACGATGAGCTTTGTAAAAATCTACGCATTTCAGAAAGGCGGGGCATAGAGGAGAAACAATAATGTACAGTATGTGGAAAATAATGTGTTTTTTGAACCTTAAACTGCATAAACACATTTCATTACACCAAATACAGAAAATAATGTTCTTTTGAGCAACATCATATGACCCCTTTACATTCCATTTCCTTTTTTTGCCAACTGCCAAGGCATTTTAAAAAAATGTTTTTTTTTTTTTTTTTTTAGATTGAGTTTAAATTTTCCTCTGTCCGGCGCGGGTAAAATAATTATAATGCTCCTCGTACCTCACCTTCATATTTCTTCATTAAATAACTTATAAAGTAATTTGAAAACCTTGTGTGAGAAGTAATTTCACAAACAGCGTGAGTGAATCACCGCACGTGCTCTCACTCTTTCTCTCTCAAAATACACAAATGGCTTCAAATCACCACATCCCATTTTCAAAAATGAAATTCAGGCCTTGAATAAATGTCTAAAAATCCTGATTGGAGTATCACTATAAATAGTTATAAATGATAAAAAGAAGGTTTTAAAAAGATCGGTATCGGTGATCGGTATCTGCAGATACTGCTTTCTATGATAGGTGATCGGCCTCAAAAACCCTGATCGGAGCACCCCTAAATAACACTGATTGATATACACAGTTAATTGTTACATGGCTTTGGAACATTTCACTCTGATTGGTCCTTCACTGTATTATTTTGGGTTTATTCACATTATATTGACTGTATATCTGTATATAGAGTTTATATATTTGAGAAACATCAGCATTAGAAATTTAGTTTGGTCTGGGTACAGTCCTAAAATACATCGTCGACCAAGAGCAAATTGCACGCTCCATCTCTTTTCATTTCTCAGAAGTAGGGCTGTGCAAAAAATTTAACGCGATTTTCATGCGCATCTCGTCAGTAAAGCCGCTTCTGGTGATTAGTAGTAAATCTCCAGCACGTGCTTTCAGATGGAGCGGCATTTACTACGCAGAGCCATAGTTCATTGACAAGCTACACAACATCGCGTTCAAAATCCCAGGCGGTTCATTGCCGATTATGAATGCGATTTTGCGTAGCTTTGTCAGTGATCTACGGCTCTGTGTAGTAAATGCCGCTCCATCTGAAAGCACGTGCTGGAGATTTACTACTAATCACCGGAAGCGGCTTTACTGACGAGATGCGCATGAAAATCGCATTAGTTTTTTTGTTCAGCCCTAGGCATTTACTACGCAGAGCCATAGTTCATTGACAAGCTACACAACATCGCGTTCAAAATCCCAGGCGGTTCATTGCCGATTATGAATGCGATTTTGCGTAGCTTTGTCAGTGATCTACGGCTCTGTGTAGTAAATGCCGCTCCATCTGAAAGCACGTGCTGGAGATTTACTACTAATCACCGGAAGCGGCTTTACTGACGAGATGCGCATGAAAATCGCATTAGATTTTTTGCTCAGCCCTACTCAGAAGCGCTTGACTGTTGAAGGATACTGTCTAAAAGAGTTTGTGGTCTTTGCATTGTCATTGTCATTACGTTGCATATTTAGCAAAGGATTACTGCTGTATAATCCTTAATACTCAGTGCTGCCTTTGTTTACCAGTAGAATGATTTTGGTCAAAGATTTTGGCACAGTTTGTTCATGACATCTGTTTTGCGCATAGAACAAATAAACAGAAATGATGCATTTCATGCCTTGCTTCTTTTTACGGCAGTTTCATTAGGTTAAATGAAACGCATCGAAGCTAAATGCGTAGTTGCCATTGCTGTGTGCTGACTCTGGGTAAAAAGGTGAAGTAATTAAAAAATGCTTTACTTCAGCATGCCCTTTGGACCTTATAAAATTCATGCAATTTTCTTACGCTGTATGTCCATGTTTATAGTCTGGTAAGTTCCCTGTATGAAAATTGCTCTATTCTCTCTCGTCTCAGAGGAAATAGAGTGGTCTTCCTGTTTAGGCGTGATTGTTTGTCTTACACAGTTGGATTTGCGCTATTCAGCAGCTCTGTTTATTAATTCTATGTGTAGTGATTTTACTTTCATAATAGGCCTCATTTGCTTTTATCCTACTAAGGTACAGTATGTGTAAATCTAAGATATGCTGTCCAGCTGTTATAATGAGGGTATACTACTGAATCCCTGTTGTGAAATCTCATACCACACTAATGACACACTTCAGAAGGAACCAAACTTGCTGCTAGATTAATACTTCTGCTTACTTCCCAGAAGTATTTTTACCTCTTATTCGATGCTGACTTACTGGGATGACTGGTGTGACATGATGTCCAGATCAGGCAATGTTTAAAAAAGTAAACTGTGTTTTTACAAAAATATAAATGCATACTTTGTTAGTACAAGAAAATTGTGAACAACTGAGACAGCAGGGAACAATCAGCCTGAGAATCTTAGCCAAAATAGCTTTATTTTTGGTCTGTCATAATTTTGTATAGGCATTTGACATGCATTTTAACATGGATCTTCATGCAAACCTTAGGTTAGGTCACGTAACTTAGGAACTTAATACACTACGGCATATTTAACGTACTGTCTTTGAAAACACTGTTTTCCAGGTCACTGCAAAATCTCTAGTTGATTTATTCTAGTTAACTTAATTTTATCTTGAGCAACAGTAAAAGCACATACATTTGACTAGAATAACTGTACTAGAGAGACTCTACTTCCATCACTCACAGCCTGTTTTTTTATGTCTAATTAATTATGGTCTCTGCTCCAAATGAAATCTATTGTCTTTTGATCAGTATTCATTGTCTCTGAACCCCGTTGAAAACAGTTGTTTATTTATGCAGTTGTGTATATATGCTATAACTATTATTTTTAATTGCGATGTCTTCTATAGCCTGGGATATACATAATACTGCTCAGGTCTTGTTGCTCATAATCCACCCATTTCTTGTACTGAGTTTACATTAGTATTAACATCATGCTCTACTGACATAATGCTGTTGTAAATATTCCTGCAATGCCACTAATTTGCTTGTCCTGCTGTCCACCTTCAGCGCCGTGGCTGAGCTGAACGATGGTGAAGCCAGACATTCACACTCTGGCCCACCACCTGAAGCAGGAACGGCTGTATGTTGCGTCAGAGAAGCAGCTCATCCAGCGGTTTAACAACGAGGTGCTCAAGACAGCAGAGAGGCTCTACCGCGCAGCCTGGATCGCCAAACAGCAAAGGATCAACCTTGACCGCCTCATCCTCACCAGGTGACTGCACTCCAGACCAGTAAATCTAGCAGGCTCTCCTCGTGATTCGCTAAGAATCGCTAAGATCACATTGCGGATTATCTCAGTGGTTGAAACTAGGGAAAGAGCCAAATGAGCATTCTGGCTTGGCAAGTTCTGACATCGGATTGACTAATTATTATTTTTTTTCATTCTAGACTTTAAAAATATAAAGTTTTTGTCATCATTTACTTACCCTCATGTTGTTCCAAACCCGTATGAATTTCTTTCTTTGAAAAAAGAAATATAAATATAAAATCCTGGATTCCTGTTCACTTTCAATTTATGGAAGAGAGAAGCCTGTACATTCTCTAGAAGTTCTTTTTTTGTGACTTGAATGAATCAATTAAGTCATACAGGTTTGGAACATCATGAAGTTGAGTAAATTACTTCTGGGTAGGGATGTTCATTTTAACCGGTTAACTGTTAACTGACCGTGAAGAATTTTGACCGAATAATACAATCAGTTAAACGGTTTAAAAAGTCATTAATTTTTTTATTTTTAGTAATTTATCAAAATATTTTAAAAGGTTTGCTGCATGTTTGAAATACGCTACGTGCATAAAAAAAAATTGCGTTTTTTTAGAGGAAAAAAAAAACATAAGTCGCCTTTAAGTCGCATTTTATTATTTCATTCAGAAATAGGCCTAATGCCGACACGAAATGTTTACAAACATTATAATAAACACTGTAAACATAGCTAGGCTATTTTAGTTCCCCTCACTCCACAACAAATCCTTTCAATTAACAGTATTTAGAAAAGAACAAGAATTAAAAATATAAGAAGCTATAGCTAAATGACAAGCCAAATTCAAACGATTCTAAAACAAATTAATTTTGGCTAAAACGAAACTGAAACCAACGTTGCGTCTCTCATTCGACACAAAATCAAATGTTTCCGTATCCGCGATGTATTTGAATGGCAAAATATTATTTATTATGTAGCCTATTTCACTCGCGTTCCAATATCCACGTAAAACAAAATGGTTTGCATAACATAATTCACGGCGGTGCAGTGATAACGCTTAACGGCACAGATTTTACTACATATTTAAACTGAGCAGTGTGTTTTTTCCATATGTTTGACTGACTGTATTTTATTATGATAATGAGCAGGCTGCATTGTCAAGGTAGCAATGCTTAACTGTGTGCGCATGCGGCGCCGGCGCAATCACTTGAATTTTTTCCTTCTAACAGTGGAAGGAACTTCTCCTTTTAGTCATAAAGATAATCGGAATTGTAAAAGGTTTGCCTTTATTTGTGTACATTCACAATAAAAACAAATCTTTGTGCTTTTGTAAAATAAGCCTAAAGAAAAATAGGATGCCGCTTTCTGCTGTCTGTTTCCTTTCACGCAGCACAAAAATTAACTGAAACTCTGCGTACTAGGCTACTTGTTGCACAGTTTTTGTTTCGTGTTCTTAATTTATTATTTAAGTAAAAATATATTCCTCGTATAGGCCTATTTATCGTTATATACAGTGGGTACGGAAAGTATTCAGACCCCCTTAAATTTTTCACTCTTTGTTATATTGCAGCCATTTGCTAAAATCATTTAAGTTAATTTTTTTTCCTCATTAATGTACACACAGCACCCCATATTGACAGAAAAACACAGAATTGTTGACATCTTTGCAGATTTATTAAAAAAGAAAAACTGAAATATCAAATGGTCCTAAGTATTCAGACCCTTTACTCAGTATTTAGTAGAAGCACCCTTAGGGGGTCTGAATACTCTCCGTACCCACTGTATATAGGCCTATAGCCTAGCTTTATTATGTTTTTCTTCTCTGCAGAAGCGCTGCAGGTGCGTGATGTGATATGATGACCATGTGAATCCTCATGTTCTGTTGTTTGCTGCTTTTGCGCATGTAAAATGAAACCCTGGGAAACAAATGTTAGTATTTTTTAACGGGTCACAGACATGTATCCTTTCTAATTTAATTAAATTCGAATTTAAAATAATCTTGTCGGTTAACGGTTAATAATCGGTTAACGAGCGTCGGTTGTCGGTTAGGAAAAATAACCGAAATGAACATCCCTACTTCTGGGTAAACTATTGCTGAACTTGGCAATGGTTTTCAAACTTCTTTCAAAGTTTTTGATGCTAGAAACATCTTTAAACAACATTCAAGTTTGTTCAAGACAGCCACTTTGATATTCAGTTGGGATTTTATAAGCTTGTATTGAGTAGTTGGCGTAACCAGCTGAATTGCATTTGCACATTCATTACAGTACATCTCCAGCGTGATCAGATTTAATCACATGATTCTCTGCAGTCCAGTTCTCTGAATGCATTTCTTTTCTTTCTAGTGCGGAGGCCTCTCCTGCAGAATGCTGTCAGCATGCCAAGGTTCTGGAGGACACACAGTTTGTGGATGGTTATAAGACACTGGGCTTTCAGGAGAGCATCTATGGGGAGTTCTTGGGCCGCTTGAGGGAGAACCCACGATTGGTGGCATCTTGTCTGGTGGCAGAAGAAAGACTCAGTCATGAACACACGCAGGGGGTCGTACACACAGTCTTCACCTCCCTCTATGGCAACTGCATCATGCAAGAGGATGAATGCTACCTGCTGCAGGTACATAAGATATATGTGTGTAGTGGTAGAAATTGAATTTTTTAAATATTATTTTATTTATTATAGTATATCATTTTGGGCATATTTATTATTATTAGTGCTGTCAATCGATTGAAAAAAATTAACTAATTAATCACACATTTTTTTCTGAAATTAATCGTGATTAATCTCATTTAACATTAAAGTTTTTTAATATAATTAATATTGCAATAATTTCACATGCAATCTTCAAATTAATGTAGAAACAACACAAAGACAGTGTATTTTTAAATATTTGTGTAGTGGGATCTTTTTTATGACTAAAGGCGAGTGTCACTGATACCAATACTGATGTATCTATGAAATAAATTTTTTCCCCCTTAATATTTAATAATTGATTATAGCCATTCAACATTACAAAATAAATGAGAGCTATCAATTTGAACATTTATTAGACTTTAAAAAAAATAACAACTTATAATTTAGCTTGAAACAATCTTCACATAAACCCATTATAATAAATGTCATATTTAGCTATCTGTGCCCTTCAGCAAGTAGGAAATATACAGAAATTCAATAAAGTTATCAGACACTAAATTCTAAATTAAATACTGATAATACTTAAAGCTACAAAAGTTATAGATTTCCTCTTTTTTTTTTTTCTTTTGTTCTTTGATTAACAGACTTCACAGCAGCTGGGTTATTAGGTTTTTTGGCTGCTATTACTTTAAAAGCTGCCGCAGCTGAACTTGCCGCAGATCTGACATGCATTTAAATTTCTCACAACTTTTTATATATTATTGCGCTTTAATATGAAATGGTATACAGCGCGCCGGCGCATTTGTGCATGCAATTGAAGAACACGTGTTACAAGCACAGTATAACGGCAGACAGGAGAGGAAAATTCATTTTACTGACAACATCTCAGTTCACTGTTGTTATACTGAAGCTGCCTCGTCACCTGTACAGTTTCCGTGCTCGTTTGACTAGCACTTGGCGCTGAGGCAAAGTTAAAGCGCATGTCTGAATAGTCTCCTTTTTGATGTGGTCGTAAAGACGTTCTGCGTCTAAATAAACACAATCCTTCAACCCTAGGCTCCGCCCCTGCGTTAACTGAGTTAAATATTTTTAACTTCATTAAACTGGAAAAATTAATCACCTGCATTAACGTGCTAATTTTGACAGCACTAATTATTAAATATAATATTTAATTTATTTGGTTTATTTATTATTTTATATATATTTATTTTTTTTAAATTTTACTTCTTAAGTATTAGTCAGGGATAGGCAACGTCGGTCCTGGAGTGCCGCTGTCCTGCAGAGTTTAGCTACAACTGTTATCAAACACACCATAACAAGCTAATCAAGGTCTTCAGAATTACTAGGGCTACAGGCAGGTGAGTTTTTTTTTCAGGGTTGGAGCTAAACTTTGCATGACATCGTCACTCCATGTCCGACGTTGCCTATCTCTGGATTATTTATACCACATACCACATTGTGCTGTCCTACTTTGTCCAGGTGCTACGTTATTTGGTGGAATTTGAGCTAAAGGAAAGTGACAACCCTCGTCGTCTGTTACGGCGAGGCACGTGTGCCTTCAGCATCCTCTTCAAACTCTTCTCTGAGGGCCTGTATTCAGCTAAGCTTTTCCTCACTGCAACCCTCCACGAGCCCATCATGCAATTGCTGGTGGAGGACGAGGACCATCTAGAGACAGATCCAGGCAAACTGATAGAGCGCTTTACCCCGGCCCAGCAGGAGCGTCTGTTTGGGGAGAAAGGCACAGATGAGTACCGCAGGAAAGTTCAGGCAGCAGTGGAGGCCAACGAGGCCAAGCTGGTAGCCCTGGTCAATACCTTTATTGGCTGCCTGAAGCAGAACACCTATTGCTTCCCACAGAGCCTGCGCTGGATTGTGTCTCAGATGTATAAGACGCTGGCACGGGTGGAGAGGTTAGAGGTTGGGGAGGTGAGGACGATGTGCACCGACTTGCTGCTCACCTGCTTCATCTGTCCAGCCATCGTCAACCCTGAACAGTACGGCATTATCTCAGATGCACCCATCAATGAGGTGGCACGTTTCAACCTCATGCAGGTAGAGGATAATGTTGTTGCATCAGTATATTACAAAACAACTGTAATGTGAGGGTCTTTCTTCAACTTCTGTCAGCTAGAAATTAAAAATGCTGACAGTAGGACAGTAGAATGTACACAGTTTATTTGTACTTAAATATTTAGCATTACTAAACATTAAAATATTCATCAAAACAATATATATAAAAAAAAATACTATTACTGTAACTTGAACTAGGCCTACAATTGTTGCATGAAGAACCAGTCAGCAATTTTAATATTATAAATATATTATAATATATTATTACTAATTATTATATTATAATATCATTTTAATAAGTCCACAAACCATATTTTTTTTTACAGTATGGTATATAGAGGGTTATGTATAGAGCAGAGTACTGTTTTCAGGTTGCTTCAAGTTCTGATTCTGAAGTTCTGACTTGCAGTTCAGTGAGTCAAATTTTAGTTCATTAAAATAACCAAATTATAAGAATAATTTGTTCATAAATTGTACTGTGATTATGTTTGCTGTTCCATATGACCAGCATGGGTGACACTATAGAAAGACATCTAGCCATATAAGTCAATAAAACCCTTTTCCTGACGCAAATATTTAGTGTGGTTCATGTCTGGCTGTGATATTAATATATTCTAAAAAAAAAACCTAATTTGATGTTTTAGGTGGGGCAGTTGTTGCAGCAGTTAGCCATGTCTGATGCAGATGATGGAGATCCTCGACGTAAAAGCAGCTTATCCAAGTTTGATAAGGCAAGAGACAAACCCAGAATTCTGAAGCTCCTTTTTTCCGATTGTCTTTTTTTATCTTGTCACTATATGAAGATTAACATAGACTATTGGCGTATTGCATACTGGCCAGTTTACAATGTAATATGATAACAATAGCAACATTTCAGTAGTGGAAACCAACCAACACCAGTGAAATTTCATGATTCTTAATACAATTTGACCACAAAATGTAATATGCTATTGAACATACTCCTTTCTTTTAAAGGTTAAATCATATTTTAGTAAATGTCATCTGGGTATTCCATACATACAGCATATTAACATACTGCACAAAGTACATTGTGCGTATTACACAAACAGTATTAGTAGTATGCTATTCCAATCATAACCAGGAAATGTTAAATGGTTCATTAACATGTTCCAACACTCTTTTTGAGGATTGACTCATTGATTTTTCATTTTTTTAGACGTGTGTTGCTGCCTTTTTGGATGTCGTCATCGGTGGAAGAGCTGTCGAGACTCCACCTATGTCATCAATGAATTTACTGGAGGGCCTCACACGGACGGTGTTTTACATGACTCACAATCAACTTTTAGCTCTGGTATGTAATGTAGTGAAGAAAGAGATGTGTAGAAGGAAATTAAAGGGATAGTTCACCCAAAAATGAAAATTCTGTCATTAACCACGATCAACGCACAGAAACGTAACAAGGACATTGATCGTGGTAATATCCTTGCTGTCTATGGGAGGGTCATAGAGCTCTCGGATTCCATCAAAAATATCTTAATTTGTGGTCCGAAGATGAACGAAGTTCTTACGGGTTTGGGACGACATGAGGGTGAGTGATTAATGACAGAATTTTCATTTTTGGGTGAACTTAACTAACCCTTTAACTTCATCTGAGTTGTATGATTACATCATCAGAAGTACAAATGAGCTTAATGGGTTGTTCACATGGTCACAGTGAAATCACATCCCTCTAAAATATTGGTCTGCAGTTTCGTTGCACTATGACTTATATGAGAATTCCTTTGCAGTTTCACATCCTTTGCCTGCCTGACATGTTAAGGCTTCATGAAAATGTTTATAGTTTGAACTAGGGTAGGGTGACCATACGTGCCATTTTCCCAGGACGCGTCCTGGCCAGGATTTGTTTTGGCTTTGTTTTCCTGTTTTCATGCTTGCTGAAGGTAATGATCGAAAAGTAGTTTGACCAATAACATGCAAGCATTGTACATAATGGACCAATCATGGCGTGTGAGAAGGTGGGATCTACGGTCAAAGCGATGCAATTACGCATACATATTAGGTGTGTTCGACTTAAAAACAGCACGGCTCAGACCGATCAGTGTTTGACATCAAAGTAACTCGAGAGCGTTTCGAAAGCATAACCGTCTGTACACTGAAAAAAAAGATTTTGTGGTGTTGTAAAATATATTAAATTAATCATCATAAATTCTACTTGTAATATTAAACCGATATCCGATTATGGTAAAATGCTTAAATATCGGGAAAAATATCGGGAAATCGATATATCGGTCGATCTCTAATGATAAAGCAAACTTCTAAAGACACTTTTTGTGATGTCAATTCAAAGACATTAGATTATTGTAGCAGGATTGAGTTTTCTTAATTTAAGAGCTTTTATGTAATATTGCTGTTCAATAATTTGCAGTTAATTTAATTAATCACTGTGTCATGTAATTAATTTAACATGAATAATCACTTTTTATTAATTTGACAGCCCCAATCAAAACATATCTCAGCTCTTTTACTGTACTTAGCTGTTACACAAGATTCAGATCAATATAAAATGACTCGTCTACCTCACCCTCTTTCAAACCTCAGCAGAACATGTCTAAACCCATCTTATTAATATAGCAGTAACAGTCATACTGCATACCTTTACAGTCCTAATGCTTTAACTCTTCCTGCCCAACACTGCCAAGAGCCAATAACCCTCCGTTTCCCTGTGTTTTTCTTCTCAGCGTGAGCAGCAAGATGTTCATCATCACACTGTCATTTACAGAGCCAATTAGCCTGACTCCTATGTTGTTATTGCATTAGACTCACTGTTTGAAATTCACTAATGATGATAGCTGAATAATGAGGCCCACCTGCTTTAATTACCAGCACTGATTAAGAATAAGTAAAAAAATTACCTGAAGATGTAAAGAAAGCTCGTTGTACATCTTTGCAGGCCTTATTTCACTGGATATCAACTTGGAATGATTGCTTGATGACATGTTTGGGCCAAAGAAAAAATAAATGTCTTTAACCTCATTTCTGTGTTCAGGTGGACTTTGTGCGTAGTGTCACTGCAGGAGATCAGCTCAGAGAAGAAGACCACCTGGCTCTGGAAACCCTACTAGCCAATGTACCTCAGTCCCGCACGACAAAGAGCAACAGCCTGGAGCTCACACCCTCTAACACACCCCAGCTCTCCCCAGCTACCACACCCGCCAACAAGAAGAACAGACTCCCTATTGGTATTCCTTCTACATTAACTTCACCGCATGTTGATTGCTGCTGATTCTTTGGAGACTAACCCTCTGATTACAGAAAGTGCAGCAGAGTATAATTTGATTCAATAATAAATGACACATTATTCTGGTTCTTTGAAATTGTTCAAAAAGAATTGAATCAATTATTTCATCCTACTGAGTCAGTCAAGAAGGGTATCTGACTCACTTATTGAACTGCAAGTATCATTACTTTCAGTGATGTTCATATTGAAAGTAAGTTTTGTGCACTAAGGATGTGAAACTTAAATCCGTGTTATTAGTAACTGGTTGTTTATATGATTGTGTAGTTAAGGATGCACACTCGCTATTTTTAAATAAATGATATTGTAATAATAATAATAATAATAATATTTTATTTAATGGATGACAGTAATAATTTATTATTATGGTTATAAGATAATACCACAACTAATACTTCTACTACTACTACTACTACTACTACAACAAATTATTAAAGATTAAATAAGATTATTAAATACTGCTACTAATAATAAGATAAATAAGATAATGCTACTACTATTTGTTGTTATTATTTTAAGATATGAGGATGACAACAACAAACATAAATTAAAAAAAAAAAAAATATATATATTTTTTTCGAATTCACCCAAAAAATCTTACCTGGCATCCCATGTATTTTTCACGGAGACAGCAATCTTAAAATGAGCTTAGAGGAAAAAGTCCAAGATGATTGAGGTCAAAGAAATGTTGATTTAAAATAATACAAAAATTTTTTTTCATTCAGTATTAAAAAGGTTTAATCAAGGTAATTCATTTATTTTTTGTTGATGATTTTGCCCAATATATCTGTTATGTTTTTTTTTTCCCTGCATGGAGCATAGTGCTGTTTGCTTAGCTACATGTTGATCTATATTGATATATAGAAATCAGCATGAGCATGGGAGGTTTAAGAGTGGAGTCATAAGGATGCTGAAACAGCTAATATCTCTTCTGTACAACTCACTTAGACATGGACACTAGTTAGTGGTCTTCTATTAATTAACTACTGTCTGTTCTTACACTCATTTACTGATCTTTTACACACTGTTTATCTTATCCACCAACTCTCTGACTTCCCCCTTCTGTCTCTTCCACCTTTTTTCTTGCCTTGCTGCCAATGATCATCAGGACAACAGTTGGCAGCCATAACGTGTTGGGAGCCCTCTGCTACTGCCCTTTCCACCCATATACCCTTAGTAACCCCATTTGGTGGGTAACCCTGACACTCTGCCGTGACCGACATGTACAAATACTTCTGTCCAGTCTCTCACTGCTTCACCCATGCGCTTGCTGTGTCTGCCGTGTATGTTCCTGCTATGCATTTTCCTTCTCGCTGTAGCACATCTGGGCTGCGTTCCTTGCCTCTAGCAATATAAATGTAGTTGTAGTTGCTCAGACAAGCAAGACTGTTTATGAGTGTCATAAATTTTGTAAGATGTACTTGCACCTTTTCCATCATATTCCACACAAGCTGTTTTCTTCATTTGATTTGTTTGCTCTTGTTTTATCCATTCCAGTTTCAATGAATGATACAACGTTTTTAACACATTAGAATTAGGTTTCATCAGCCATAAAAAGAAGCAGTCCAATTTGTCTTTAAGCAGTCTGGAACAAAACACGTTTATCGTCTTAAAGTGTTGTCTGTAAAAGCTATTTTGCCACAGTTCTCTTAAAAGTTTGTTCAAATGTTATTGTTGTGATTTTTGAGCATTTGTGAGTGCTAGTTCTCATGCAGGCTTTTGCTAACACACTTAGCAGCCTTGCTGTTTCTCTAACCCTAACAGTTTGTCTCCATTCCTGCTCTTCCTCACCCAGCAGGCTCTTCCACACAAGCTGTTTTCTTCATTTGATTTGTTTGCTCTTGTTTTATCCATTCCAGTTTCAATGAATGATACAACGTTTTTAACACATTAGAATTAGGTTTCATCAGCCATAAAAAGAAGCAGTCCAATTTGTCTCACCCAGCAGGCTCTCGCAGCCGAAGCCGATCTAACATGGCTCAGGAGGGTGAGACTGAAGCCAGCTCCCAGGAGTCTCTGCAGGAGGTCACACCTGAGGAAGTGCTAGTCATCTCGCTGGGAACCTCACTGCAGACCGTACCTGGGATGATGTCTGAAAACGAGGTCAGAATCTTTAGTCGATATGTCATGCTGTGAAGGTCCAATTGTAGTAGTTAATAAGTATAGTGTTATTGGAAAGTGACTGCTGTGTCTGTACGTAGGTTCTGACTCTGCATCTTGGAGATGGTGGACAAGGAGATGCCCCTGTTGATGACACCAAACTGCACGGCAAACCTGACAAAACGCTGCGCTTCTCACTCTGCAGTGACAACCTGGAGGGCATTTCTGAGGGTGTGTTTTCATCAGACAACCAGCAGATGGCTCTCTTGTACTTGAGCTGTCCCATATCCACCTATAATCCCGTAGCCAGACCTTCAGACTGACGGCTGAAGGTCTGGAATCCATGGCAGCTTTCATTGGCCAAGGCCCGCCCATGAGGCCGTTTGACCGACATGTCAAACAACCAATCACAGTTTCGTTTCGTTCAGCGTCACGTTTCGGGGCGTGGAAATTGTCGCCACAATAACAGACCGTTGTGTAAAACTCTCGGACGTATTGTAAAGATTCTATGCCGCGAACTTTAAATATTTCACATACTTTTGAATATCCAGCGTTTAGTTGATCCTGATAAGTGCTCGTCGTTACAGTTGTAAACACGACGGCTTTCTTATTTCGTGAGGGGGATTGGCGTCACGGCATCTTTGTTTTTTTAGGCGGAATGTTAAAGAACGCCACACACACTTCTCCCGGAAATCCTGTATAATTCAACCAACCCGATGACGACTTCGAAACACCTGAAGTGTTTCCACTTTTGTGTGCCATATGCATCAGACGTTCAGCCACTAATATCCACCTGACATTTTCTTTTCCATTATTACCTTTTGTAATAAAATCAAATATTTGAAAGGATTGCTAGTTTATATCTCTCTTTTTTTATTATTTTATGTTATTTTATTTTTTTATTTAATTTAATTTTTCATTTAATTCATTGATTTTTTTTGTTATTTAATATCATTTTATTTTTTGTCTTATTATTTCATTTTATTTTATTTCATTTTGTTTAATTTAATTTTATATTTAATTTAATTTTATATTTAATTTAATTTAATTTTAAAATTTAATTTAATTTAATTTAATTTAATTTAATTTAATTTAATTCGTTTCGTTTCGTTTCATTTCATTTCATTTCATTTCATTTCAATTCAATTCAATTCAATTTAATTTAATTTAATTTAATTTTTATGTCACGTCACATCACTTTACTTGCAGCCAGACAGGGACATTAAGCCCAGGCATGGATATTATCTGTTGTTTTAAATTTGTTTAGTTTTTTTTGTGGGAGGACTGTTGTTGCAATAAGTGTTCTGTTGGATAATACCATCAACTAAGTTAGTAGTAGCTTGTTAGTTAATATGAATAAATGTGGCCTGTCTGCAGGGCCGTCTAACCGCTCCAATTCAGTTTCTTCTTTGGACTTGGAGGTGGAGTCTGTGTCAGAAGGAGGACCAGGGCCGTCTGGAAGCAATGGTGCAGAGGCCTTGCAGCTACTGGAACATGAACAAGGTGAATGTGTGTTTTAGAGTATATGATTTGTTGTAGAATTTTACAGTTAGAGTGGTTTAGCTTAATTATTACTCTGGGTTGTTCTTTATGTAGCCACTACACAGGATAATTTGGACGATAAGCTGCGTAAGTTTGAGATTCGGGACATGATGGGACTGACAGATGACAGGGACATTTCTGAGACGGTCAGTGAGACTTGGAGCACTGATGTCCTGGGCAGTGACTTTGATCCCAACATGGATGAGGACCGACTGCAGGAGATAGCAGGTACGATTGCATCTCTGCAAATACTGCAAATTGCAGTCATGGCTACAGTTATAATGCTATGCATTTTTTGTAGTGTGCTAGTTTCATATAGGTCATATAAAGTTCATATAACCTTTAGTAGTTTTTCCTCTCTTTGCAATTGAAATTTCACTTTCAATTTTAAAGTTGATTTTGACATTTTGTTTGGGATTCAAGAGCAAATTACACATTTGAAAAATGACAGTGAGATAAGGTTCGTATCGGCATAGTGGTCAGCAAATCCATTACTGCCACCTTGTGGTTAGCTGAAAAGTTGCAATTCTCAAAAAAGGAGCTGAAGAAAGCAATAGATTCTGTTATTGTAATTATATTCTATAATTATGTTTTCATATTGAAGACATTCTTACAAATCAGTTGTAATTTTAGCCATTTTCATTAATATTTGCATGACATTAAGCAACATGAAATAGTTATAAATGAATATGTATCCGTTTTTATAAATTGATTTACACTTTCAAATTAGATTGCTATTGCAATAAAGCTCATTCAGGCAAAATCTGAAAACAGTTTACAAAATATAGGGTAATGTACACTGCCGTTCAAAAGTTTGGGATCAGTAATTCATTTTATTTTTTTAAGAATTTAAAGAAATGAATACTTTTATTCAGCAAGGATGTGTTAAATTGATAAAAATTTATAGTAAAGACTAGTGTTAGATATTTTAATATCTAACACTATCAAATTAGATATTTTCTATTGTGAAGATGCTGTTCTTTTTTTTTTACTGTTTATTCATCAAAGAATCCTGAAAAAAGTATCACAGGTTCCCAAAAAAATTAAATAAAAAAAATTAAATAGCACAACTGTTTCCAATATTGATAATACAGGTGCATCTCAATAAATTAGAATGTCGTGGAAAAGTTCATTTATTTCAGTAATTCATCTCAAATTGTGAAACTCGTGTATTAAATAAATTCAATGCACACAGACTGAAGTAGTTTAAGTCTTTGGTTCTTTTAAACAGGAATAAATGATATTTTAAAGTATAATAAAGTAGAAAACTGTTGATTTAAATTGTAATAATATTTCACAATATTGATGTTTTTTTTTTCTCTGCTTTTAATCAAATAATCAAATAAATGCAGCCTTGAGGAGCAAAAGGTACTTCTTTAAAAAAATCTTGCTAATCCTAAACATTTGAATGGCAGTGTATTTCTTCCAGCTCCCAGTCTTGGCTAAATAAATTTTGTCTCTAGTTCAACCTTTCCTAAATCAAGACTATTGGGTTAGGTTTATTGACTTGAAAACGTCAAGTGTTTGTAACGTTTCTGTACAGGAACAGAGTGATGTGCAGAACAACCTAAAACTGCTTCTCATTTAATCCCACCACATTCCATCTCTTCCTCTGTCTTTCAGTCAGTCTCTCTCCCTCCACCCCTTCTTTTCACTCTGTTCCCTCGTCTTCCGTGTGCTCTCTCTTTCTCGCCTCCCTCTCTCTGACATTCACACAGTCCCTGCAGTCTTATTGACCTTGGTTCCTTCTCATTTGCATCCTCCATTTTTCATTCCTCGGAATATGGCGTTGGGGGACTTTTCCATCATTAAGTGAATTTACAGCGATTTCCTTATGTGTTTTCTCCGAGGGATTGGGTTATGAGATACACATTAAATATCCATTAATACCTCATTATCCCACTGATAAGATTACCATGATAATGAGGCAGAAATTCTAATTGTTTCACTACTGCGGGTGCCACTCATTTAATCATGCACCTGAAAGACGGGCGGCCCAGAGCCCCTGCCTCACTCACTGTAAACAGGGCCAGCGGGGGAAAGCTCTCCTGCAGGTCCACCAAACTTGCCCTTGTGCACGTACGTATGCGTGTGTATGTGGGGAGACGTGACCTGTGGAGAGCTTCATATGGAGCGCTCATGATCTCCGCTCCCGCCCGACCATCAAACGCCCCCGCACGCATGCAAACACCCCCCGCCATGCTGGCTGTTCACTCTCCCCTCCCCTTCCAGCGCTCCATCTTCATTCTTCTGCCTTGTTAGGCGTCAGCTCCTGTTGGGAGTGTTTCGGAGAGAGGAGGCGCTGTGTGGGATGCTGGTTGAGAGAATAATGAGGTTATGAGTGATGCTTGGCTCGATCCACACTTCAAAGTCACAACCCTGATGATACCGCGGACGCGTGTCTGCGTCTGTGTGTGAGGAGGGAGGCTGCAATTAACCTTTGGCCATCTCTGTCACACTCCGCCTACCTGCTGCTTTAGATCACAGACACCTCATACCCATGTGCTTCTTATGTGTGTGTTCTCCTCAGGGGCTGCGGCGGAGAACGCCTTGGGCAGCTTGCTGTGTCTGCCGGTGTTGCTGGACCCGTACGGTTCTACCATCTCTGAGACGACGAGCGAGGCGTGGAGCGTGGAGGTTCTGCCGAGTGACTCAGGTGAGAGCTGAACCCATATAAGGATGGTTCAGTTTGAAGCTTCAGGTTAGAGTGTTAGTATTCAGATTTGGCTTTACTAGATAGAGTCATGAAACTCTTTAATAAATGTAGCTCTGTTCCTGGCTGCTGGGAAATACAGCGTTCCAGCCATGCTAAAATACACAATTTAGTAACAAAACTGCTGATATAACTGGTCCAAAGATGACATTTATTAAACTTATTATACCTGTGTGTGTATAAGACTATAGCTTACAGTGGAGGGTTTCCCAAGCATCCCCTGTGATCTAAAATATTAACCTAAAGTGTTCCTTGAGAACCTGCCAATAAATCTGTCAACTAATTTTTACTAATTTTAACGTAAATTAACCATTTTTAATCATTTTTACTTTTAATTTTATACACACATTTTTAAACTATTGAAGTTTTTTTATATAATTTTTTTGCATTTCTGTCACAATTTCTGGTAGGAAAACATGAATCAAGTTTGAAACATGATTCAAGAATGAATCAAGTGGAGCAAAAAAGAAAAGAAAACATAAATTGTATCAAAGCATTGGATCTGTGCTTTGGGACTTGAAGTGTCAATGCAGCCTGATTATTATCATTATTGTTATTATTTATAATAATACTACTAATAATGTTAAAGATATAAAAATAATAAAATAATATTATTATTTATAAAACAATGCAGCCTGATTAATAATAATTATATTAAATAATAAATATATTTTTTAAATTGACATCACTCACTGCTCTTTTTTCTGCATTACTGACCATTTACTTGAATAAACACTTTAATTATATTTACCATTGTTTTAGTTCAGTTTGATAATTAACATAATTAACATTTAACTTATATGCATAATTAACATTTAACATTTAACTTTTTTTTTATTAAACCGATGTGTTAAGTAGCATATAAGTTTTAGTTTTTATCAGGGATTTTTTAAATTTACATAATATTGTTGGTATCCATTACTGAAATTTGGTTGTTGTGACAACCCCTAATGATAATCCTATAAACAGGGCTGATTATGTTATGAATCATGCAGTTGTGAATAAGAAATGTAAAACCAGACTGTGCCAGTAGCAGGCATACGGTAGTCTGTGTGTGGTCTTGTCTCCCTGCCCGTTTTGTATCACAAACACTAGAAAGAGAGAATGAGTGATTGTTTTTTCCTTTGCTGGGGTTTGTTTCAGTTCTAGGCAGTGGAAAAGTAGACTCCGAAGACCAATTGAGACCTGCATTATTACAAATGAGCACGTAAATGAGAGCCCTCCACAGGGATGCCCTTGGTGTCTTTATGTGTGTGTGGATACGCTGTTTTCTACAGTTAATGAATCTGTTGCAGAAGCTGCAGACCTGAAGCAGGAGGAACGATTGCAGGAGCTGGAGAGCTGCTCGGGTGTGGGTAGTACTTCAGATGACACCGAGGTCAGAGAGGTCAGCTCCCGACCCAGCACCCCGGGGCTCAGTGTCGTTTCAGGTACACATACACAAGAACCTAACTGTCTAAATACGTTGAAATGAGCAATCGCTGTCAGTCTGGAATCGCAGAATTGTGCAAAAGTCAACTTGCAGAATTCAACAATCCAAAGGTTTTAACATCTCGCATGTCACATTTGAATGTTATTCTCTGCCTCGCCGAGTTCTTTATTCAGCGACTCTTCTTCCCTGACATGCTGATGAAGACGAATAGCCATGTAACACAACGGCAAACTCCTTGTGGGGAGTTTTCCCTGAGGACTTCGGCAGATGGATCGCCTTTCCCTTCCTCCTTCGTTCATTCTTGCCGTTTCCATATCTCGTTCACCTAATCTGACCTCCCTGGGGATTCTCCTGCCCTCTTTGTGTGCTCAAGGGAGCATTGGCATGGTTTCTTCGCTTCCATGAAGAGCTTGAAATGAGATTGGCTGTTCAACATGGCCACCACTCCATCATTACACGCTATACTTTTGCTTACTCTCTGAACTATTCTGTAGATCTGAGAGATATATGCACAGTCAAGCTCTAGGCTCGTTTTGCTAAGGCAGCAGAACGGAGTGTTTTTTTTTTTTTGTCATTTGTTCCTTGTATCAGAGGTAGTATGTCATGAAAAGTTTCCTCTTTGACAAACCAGGCTACTTCACAGCTCTATAGGTAATATGTTTCCTTCTGTGATTTATAGTTGGAGGTTTTGCTGATTTGTTACATATTGTTTGTGCAGGCATCAGTGCCACGTCAGAGGACATCCCCAATAAGATTGAAGACCTACGCTCAGAGTGCAGCTCAGATTTTGGAGGCAAAGACTCCGTGACCAGTCCAGATGGAGAGGACTCTGCTCATGGTACAAACACACAATCAAGTGACTGATTGAGCACACACACACACACACACACACACACACACACACTCACTCACTCACTCACTCACTCACTCACTCACTCACTCATTACTTAAAGATGCACCAAGAAAGTTTCACTCCTTAAGATATGAACTGATACGAGATGTTTTGTGGTGCATAACACAAGTAGAGTCTCTGTGACAGCCAAGATGTCAAGGTTTGGCTGGTTAGCATGGCTGTTATACCTTGCTGGTAGATGATTCAACTTCAGTGAAACGCAATTCAGACAACCTTTGCCAAAATGTGTCAGTACCATTTCTGATATCAGCTGATATTAGTGATTTTTTTTTTTTTATATTTGACATTATATAGACATTTTCACTACCTTTCAAAAGTTTGGGGTCAGTAAGTTTTTGGAAATAAGTGTTTATTAAGCAAGGATGCATTAAATTCAAAAGTGAATAAAGTCTTTTATAATGTTACAGAAGATTTATGTTTCAAATAAATGCTGTTTACACTGAAGACTGAAGTAATGGCTCCTGAATATTCAGCTGTGCCATCACAGGAATAAATAGCATTTTAAAATATATTAAAATAGAAAACGGTTATTTTATATTGTTAAAATATTTCACAATATTACTGTTTTACTGTACTTTGAACAAATAAATGCAGCCTTGGTGAGCATTAGGGACTTCTTTCAAAAACATTAAAAATTGTTAATGTTATTGTCTATAACATTTTATATAACTACTGGTTCTTCTTTATCGCTCAGGATTTTAATATCAGTGCATCTGTATTTTTCCAGTGAATGTCTGCTTATGTTGCAGACCAGTTGATGGAAAATGGGTAGCAGAGAGAATAATCCTGACATATCAGTTGTTTAAAGAATGAACATGTAATAACTTGGTGCATCTTTAAGTTTACATTCAAAATTGTTGCGAGTTTTGTAAACACATCTATAAAAGGAGTATGTCAAACTTTTTATCTTCAGACATATGTTTTTATTCTCACTATTAAATCTTATCCTGCACAGCTGTTGAATATGTTTCTTGGGATTTCTGGTGTGGAACTAACATGTCCTTTGTCACTCATTTACTTCATCCCTTTATGCACCCCTCCATTCTTCCACCTCTCTAGGAGCTCACAGTCTATCCTGTGCACCCTCTCAAGCAGATTCACTGCTGGCCATGTTCGATCCCCTCTCCTCTGGAGAAGGTAATGTCACTTCACAGCATGCACTGCTGTAGAATACAGTACTTACACATGTAAGAGCTAGAAAGGAGTGCCATTAATGTGCCTAATGACAAGAGCCCACTAAACAGCGTGTGCGCTGTGAAATAAAGCAAGCGCTTGCCAGACTTCTATTCTATTATGGCCCATTCTTGTAGAATAGAGGGTTTTTATTATGTTGGTGTTTAAAGGCTAAATTTGATTTGTGTCTGTCTAAGCCTACAAATCTACAATGGAAAGTTGCATAAATGTGTTGGAGAGACATTGTGAGAATACGTGTGTGTGGGGCAAGGTGAGGGGATGACAGGTTGCTAGACCTCACTGCAAGCGTTTTGGCTCAGTGGCCTGTCCCTACTGAGCTAGTGGCACAGGGCTGGCATTGGAAGGCACACAGCAGAGATGCTGTACCCTTGGAACAGGTGGCCTACTTTCACCTGAGGTCTGTCTGACTCTGACAGCTCTCTCAAGCTGCTCTCTCTCACACACACACACACACTCCTGCCGACGGTGTGCATGCAACCTTTTTTTTATGAATGCCAGTTGAACAGAAGTCATGTCACGACCCTGGCTCTAGTTTTGTTTGTCAAGAACTGGAGGTTTCGTTGCAAAAATTAATATGCATAAACATTTTTCTCACAGGTATAGAGTTTAGCCGGTGACATGATTTAAATACATAGGCAAAGACCCTCTAAATTTGGGTCAAATGTCTTTGCAGGTTCGTCCACTGGCACCATCGTGCGGCCCAAGGTACACTATCCCCGGCCCCCTCACCCTCCTCCTGACCCCCCCATTCCAGAGGCCAGCATAATGGGCCACCAGGAGCCTCGTCCACCCCTCTTCGCCCCCCACCTGGCGCAGAGTGACCTGGAGCATCCCAAGCAGAGGCACTCTTACCCTGAAAGGCTGGTCAGGAGCCGCAGCACAGATGTGGTGTCCGCTGGCCGCAGACCCAACAGTGATCCCGGACTGAACCGCAAGACCATGATGGAGGAGAGAGAACCGGCTGGGGCTTATTCCACAGGACCCACCTCCTCTCCCAGCAAGGATTCACTCAAAGGAGAGGTGAGAAAGATGGATTTATCAGTTTTGTGTAATCAATATTATATATCTATACTTCCTCTACTGTATCAATATTAATGCAATTTAAAATAACTGTTTTCTATTTTAATATAATAATTAAAATGTAATTTATTACTGTGATGCAAAGCTGACTTTTCAGAAGCCATTACTCCAGTGTTCAATGTCACATGACCCTTCAGAAGTCATTCTAATATGCTGATTTGCTTCTCAGGAAATATTTATTATTATTATCAGTAGTGTTGTCATGGTACCAAAATTTCAGTATTCGGTACCGATACCAATCATTCTAATGCTCATTATATTACCGTTAGCTGCGCTTATGCTAATCATTAACTACGTATAAGCTAACGGCGATGTTTATTTCAATCCGAAATTCAAATTAAAATATGGAATAATATTCGTTACAGAAGCTCTAAACCGCCCAATCGCGTTTCGAGGGGGTCTCCCGTTAAAAATTGCGTTTCGAGGATAAAATACGCATGTTTTGGCGGGGTTCCCCTGGTAAAATTCGCATTCCAGGGGCTAAATATCACGTTAATGGGGTCGTTTTTCAACCCGCGGCCAACCCGCGGCAACAGTGTTAAAGCAACCCAATTCCGCGGGAAAACCGCAGACTTGGCAACACCGGAAGAGGATAGCTTTCTGATAGCGCATCAAGAACCGGGTTGACCGGGTACTCGGTACCACCGGTACTTAAGAAAACCTGGTACCGTAACGTTTTCATTTTTTTAGTACCGACTTGGTACCGAAATACCGGGTCTTTTGACAACACTAATTATCAGTATTTAAAACAGTTGTGCTACTTAATATTTTTGTGAAAACAATGATTAAAAAAAAAAATTTAATTTAAAGTTCAAAAGAACGGCATATTTTTGAATTAGATATTTTTTGTAACAGTATGCATTCTTTGCTCTTTCTTTCTTTCTTTCTTTCTTTTAAAAATTTAATTAGAATTAAATGAGGACTAAAAAAAAAATCTTCCTCTATGTAAAATTTTTATTTCTGAGAAAAAAAGTCTCTAAATCTACTCAACTATGTTACATAAACTGAAACGTTAATTATTATTATTTTTTTTTAATTTTAAATATTTTTTTCTTCATTCACGGTTCAAGTTAATTGAGGTCAAGTAATTGACAGAATGTAAATGTTTGAGTGAACTACTTCCTTAAATGATCATGTTTTTGTATGTGTTCAGTCTGAGGACAGAAAGGACAGCGATGATGAGAAGTCTGATAGGAACAGACCCTGGTGGAAGAAGCGCTTTGTTCCTGCCATTCCTAAAGGTGAGGAGCCCAACTCTTATACCCTGAAGGTTTTTGTAATGAGTACATGCCTGCTTTCATCCTGTGGATCAGTGGTCAGTGGATTGAAAATTGCGTTTAAATATGGAAATAGTTGGCATAGAAAAAAGTAGTATTCTGTTAAAATTGAAAACTTTAATATTGGCTAATACTGATATGGTCACTGCTCTAATGTGCATTCCTACAACTATAAGACTTCTTTAAATGTGCAAAACTTTAAATGTGTACTCGGATTGTTGCATTTCTAAATGTGAATCAGTGTTTCTAATTGGAGAAGAAATTGTCTTTGTGATTTTCTTCTTTAATTTATTATTCATTTTGAAAATCAAGTGTTTTCTTTTGGCTGTTCTTTTCTTTCAGATGTTTGACTATTAAACACTAAATATGTGTTTTGCTTATGATTAAATGTTTGGGGTATAAATTATATATTCTATTTTATACATATTTTCAATATTTTTTGATGAATATAAAGTTCAAAAGAACAGCATTTATTTGAAAAATAGAAATCTATTGTTACATTATAAATGTCTTTTCTGTCGCTTTTGATCAATTTATTGAAAAACTAAAAAACAAAACTCCCAAATGCAACTATATTCGGTCAAACTTTCTGATGCCCCTTAGCAATTAGCATGTAGCATGGCTTGGGTTTGTGTTTGTGAAGCCCAACCCTGTCTGTTGCTGTCTGTGTTCCTCACACAGTGCTCTATTGGACTGCAGAGGGTGAACTCCCAGGTAACCCACTCTTCAAGCTCTCTCCCACTCAGTCTTGGGCTGTACACTAGCAGCCCGAATATTTGCTAGCTCCTGTAGACTTCTCCTCGCCAATACGTGACGGCTCGAGCTGTGACGTGACACAGTCAAGCTTCATCTTTTCCTTCATGCAGCCATCTTGGTTTTCCATAATTTATTTTGCAGTGGTTGAACTCTAAATAAGGATTTTGCTTTAATATACACTTGAAAAAGATGTATAATTTTGTGTAGGGATATAAAAACGATACTTTGGTATAGACTTGTGCCGGTATTCGGTAATGCGATATATCACGGTAATGAATATGCACGATATTGTTATCGTGGGCACTTCTAAATACCGTGAATAATTATATATTACAAATTATTTAGAATTTTTAATGCATTTTAAGAATACTTTTCCCATCAACTGGACTGTGTTATTTAAAGAGCTAACATGAACAAAGACTTGTATTTTTTAAACAAAGATTAATAACTTCTGTAGCAAATGTAGCTATTGCTCATTGTGAATGTTAATGCATTAACTAAAGTTAACTAATGAGGTCTTATTGTAAAGTGATACCTATTGGTCTTTATAGTTCTTTTGCACTTTAATCTGTGTAAAACTTTTAACTTTATAAATTTTTCTGTATTGCTTTATTGCATTTAAATGTTCAGTTATTTTTGTTTAAATCTTATTAAACCTGTTATACTGTATTATGACAGCACTTTTTTTTAAAACTAAATTTCAATATCGTGATAATACCGTATACCGTGATAAAAGCATTAGCAATTAATCTCAACATGAGAATTTGATACCAGCATATCCCTACTTTGGTATCAAGTCAAAACTAAAATGAATAATCATTTAGAAAGTTAAATACTTTATTAAATTAAAAAGAACAAGATTGTTTACTAGCATATAACTTTTTGTTGTGGAATCAAAATTAGTGTTGAGAGCCGAGATATTTTACTGTTCTTGGTAACTATTGAAATTTTGGAATCGGGACCTCAATTTTCATAGACTTTTCATATTAAGACAATCTCATCAGTTTGTTTTCGCACACAGCCTTCACACGTGCATACACATGACATTCTGCAGCACAGAGGCCCACATCTGTGTGTTTGCACTTTAGTAGTGACATGCTTCCTGGTTTATTTCCCCGTTACTGAATATTTGGTAGTGGCTCAAAAGCATTCAAAGCATGTTCGTCCATTTGGTACAGTGGACCGGAGAGGGTCCGTGTCTTGAGGTTTGCCTTCTTGTAGGATCACAGCTGCAGCGTTGTGTGATTTTATTTATTTATTTATTTTTGTGAGAATAACTGTTCCTGTTCATTTTTGCAGTGCCGATCGGGGGGCTGCGAAAGCGGGACAAACCGGAAAAAGACGAGCAAGGAGCAGAGAGGGTACCACAAGGTCTGCTTTCATTAAACTCTTATCAAACACTCACTGCAGCAACTGTCCAAGCTGATCACTTTTGTATGCATCTCAGGTATACCAGATGAGCCTTCAGCATTCAGGCAGAGCTCTAAGACCCAGTCAGCAGAGGCAATAATGGACAAGTACAAGTACATCATGGAGAAACGACCCACCCACAGTGATGGGGCAGTTTCTGGAACTTATGTTGGACAAGGTTTGTCATATGATAATTAGGCTTGCTGCGATAGACTGTGCTGACGGTGATACCGTTGTTAAGCCGCAACACCGGTTATGTCACTTGCCCACCGCGGCACCGACCCCCACCGTCGTTTAGATTTTTTATAGTAATAAAAATCATTTAGTTCAGTAAAAGAACAGACGCTACAATTAAAAACTGAACGCGGCTGCTCAATGCAGCGTGCCGAACGACAGTCGCATCACAGATCAGATTACATTTATCCAGTGAGGAGAGTTTGACATTGTATTTTGTTGTTGCATTCAAGCAATTGAAAGCACACAGCGCTTTTAAGCTTTTTAAAAGCGAAGGAAAGCGAGGAAAAGAGGGGAAATTCAAACGAACTAAAAACGAACATTTTGCCGCTATTTGAAAGTGAAAGTAAAATGCGCACGCAGCTTTTACAAGCTATTTAAAAGCGAAGGAAAGCGAGGAAAAGAGGGAACGCCCCCCACCCCCGCCCCCCCGGGGATACCGGGATTACCGGGGT
>NW_015659020.1:279408-355241 GCF_001515625.1 Sinocyclocheilus rhinocerous
GGTATTACCGGTGTTGTCACACGTCGATTAACCGGTGGGAAAATTTCCTCACCGTCACAACCCTAATGATAATATTCATACTTTATGTAGAAACTGTAGAAACACTCTCTTTCTTCAGTATTGTGGAGTAAATAACTAAAAGTAGTTATGCTTCTAACATTTTATAGTAGTCTGGTACAGACATTGTCCCCTGATGTGTAGCATTGTCCAATTCATTTTAGTGAATTGGTTTGTGCAGATAGTTCATGTAAATATATCAAGCATGAATCACATGAATTCACAGATTTTGATAAAAAGGATTTGTTTTATAAGACGAAAAGTGAAACTATTTTTCACAAATAATATTTTATAGAGTATATACACACAGAATTGTTTACTCTGTGTTCAATTTTATTAAATGATTTATTTATTGTATTTATTTATTCAATGTTAAATCTGTGTCTGCCATTAAATAGCCTGTGAAGCTGATATGGCATAAACTTCAGTACAACAAGAATAATTTACAGATTGATCAGCGAATCAGTGTGTAGAAGGTCCTCATTATTTTGTAGTAAAATACATTAGGCTTAGTCTTTTTTTGACTTATATGAAATGCAATACGAAAATAAAATTAGCTTTTGTTAGCAACTTATATTGTTTGGAACAGCACTGGAAATAGTGAGGAAATAGTTGCAGTAATTCCAGTAAACTATTCCTTTAACTACTTTCAGAGTAGCTTGACTACAGTTTTTAAAATAGCTTCCCCAACACTGCTTATGTTGCTTCTTACTCTCATCTGTTAGACAAAATGTATCAACGAATACAACGAATTGTCGTCTGCTGTTTGTAACCGTTTTGCTATGTTTTTACAGAGCCTTGTAGAGAAGGAGACAGTGAGCATGACTCCCCTAAAGATGAAGCCCTGCAGAACATCTCTGCAGATGACCTTCCAGACTCTGCCAGTCAGACAGCGCCACCTCAGGACAAGACATTCTCCTTCAGGTGTCTCAGACAAACTAACTCTCACTCACTTTATTCTCTTAAAAGTAAAACCAGTACATTCTGAAAGTTTTAAGTCTCAGAAACCAAAATGGCAATGAACATTTAACAGAAACAGAATGAGGAGAATTTTGATCTAATGTGTGCATAACCTGTCTGTTGTATCTCTGCAGTGATATTAAGAAAAAGCTACGCCTGGCGCTGTGCTCTGCAGATTCGGTTGTATTTCCCATCATTCCACCAGCAACAACACGTAACGGTCTCCCAGACCATACAGATCCTGAAGGTTACTTATTATCTATATTATCTTCTATTATCTATACTTGCCTCGTATTATACTTCTTACAAAGTTGTAATATGTCTCTTTTAGTTTATAATAATAATAATGATAATAATAAATGAATGCTATTTTAAAACAGTATTAGTTTTATATAATTAAAACTATTAACTGCAATAAAAATATGCAATTATTAGTGTTGTTAATAATAATGATAGTCATTATTATTAATACTACAATTATTTATTTTTAATTTAATTTTATGAACTATTATTACTCTTGTCGTTGTTGTTGTTATTATTTTTATGCTAGTATGCAGTCCTGTTTAAAAGGAACCTTCATCTGAACTAAAGTTTTTGTAGCTCTGTACACATGGGGTGAAAGTAGCTGTTCCGCAGGTTTTGAGGTTCAAAACGCTGTGCATTTATATCTGGCCCCTGTCTCCTCTCTCTCCTCAGACAACGAGATCGTGTGCTTTCTGAAGGTGCAGCTGGCGGAGGCCATTAACCTGCAGGATAAGAACCAGATGGCTCAGATCCAGGAGACTACGCGCTGCGTCAGCCACCTCGACCCCCGCACCTGCAGAAAACTGCTCACTGCCATGGCAGAGGACTACAGGTACACGCATTACTCTCTTATTCTCTCTCTCTCTCTCTCTCTCTCTCTCTCTCTCTCTCTCTCTTTTAATGTCTCCCTAACTTTGTCACATTGTTTCTCTCCTTTCCTCATTTCTTTCACACACATCTATGAATCACCGTTTAATAAAAGATTGTGCTGACATATTTTTGGGCATGACTCCATAATGAGCGCTGTGATGGTTTTGTGCAATAGGAAACGGGCTCCGTACATCGCCTATCTGACACGGTGCAGGCAAGGCTTGCAGACGTCTCAGGCTCATCTGGAGCGACTCCTGCAGAGAGTGTTGAGAGATAAAGAAGTGGCCAACCGCTACTTTACCACCGTCTGTGTCCGACTGCTCCTGGAACACATGGAGTCAAAGATGCTTGACTTCATCAAAGGTCTATACACATCTCTATGAATATGAAAACTACTTGTAGTTGCACTTATGGTGTTGATTGAAGATTCCAGTGCATTTGAGTCATTCTCAGAGCAGAGGTGGATATTTGTCTCATTAGAGCTGAGGTCTCAAACTTTAATTACCCGGCGGTTACTAGCTAGCTGGAGTTCTCCATTTTTACAGCTACTAATTGTATAGTTATGTATGCATGGCTAGCCCTTTTCAGACTATAGTGACTTGTATTACACACCTATCTAAAGTACTACTCTGTAGTGTAGTGGATTAATGATGTCTGAGATTGTATTCATGAAGAACTGCAGGCTGGTTGCGGTCTCATTAATAGACCAGACACATCACAGTGTAAGTAATTTAAAAATACAGTAATGTTCAAAAGTTTGCGGTTACTTAAGAAGTGTTTTAAAGAAGCCTCTTATGTTCAGTAAGCCTGCATTTCTTTGATCAGAAATACAGTAACAACAATAATATTGTGAAAAAATATTACAATTTAAAATAAGTAACAAAAAATGTAATATAAGAATAAATTCCATTCTAATGTATAAGGGCGAAGCTGAATTTTGTGCAGCCATTACTCCTGTCTTTAGGATCCTTCAGTCTTACATGATCCTTCAGAAATAATTTATTCATGTGTTTCTTATTATTATCAATGATGAAAACATTTGTTCTGCTTAATACTTTGTGGAAGCCATGATACATTTTTTTCCCCCAAATGAACAGCGTTTACTTGAAATATAAATCATTTGTATCATTATGCATAGCTTTACTGTCAGTTTAGATCAATTTAGTACATCCTTGCTAAATAACATTATTTTAGTGTTAGAAAAAAAAAAAAATTCTTACTGACCCCAAACTGGTGTGTAAAATGACTAGGGATGCACCGATACCACTTTTTCCAGTACTCGCCCGATACCGATACTTCTGTTTTTGGTACTTGCCGATACAGAGTACTGATACCGATATTTTTATTGCATTTGTACATTTTTTAAATATTGGGTACAGAAACCAAAAGGGTATGTATAATGTTAGTTGGTTAACTTCATTTATCAAATAGATACAGTCAAACCAAAATTTATTCAGACACCTTCAACATTTCTCACATTATCACAGTTTATTCGCTATAGTTTAGAAAATGGTAATAAAATATGACAAGAACTCAGAGTTAAACTGTGTCAGAAAAAATTCAGCTTGATAATGTTATATAACTTTGATAGAAAGGTATGTAATATGAATATGGCGCTTATCACATGCTGTGTGGTATCGGCGTTTGGTATCGGGGCATTTTAACGAGTACGAGTACAGGAGATCAGTATTGGGCCCGATACCGGTACCAGTATCGGTATCGGTGCATCCCTAAAAATGACTAAAATACTTAGCAGTGAATTTGCACATATGCTATTTGTACTGTAAATAAAATAATTTTATTTCCTGTGAACAGGCAAAATAAAGTGTCTGAAGCAGCTGCATCTGGTCGAAAATCTAAAATATTTTCTTAGTGCAAAATAAAATTACCCATGTGTACATTTAATTCAGCTAAATTTGAGTGGTTGTATGAAATGATAATGTGAGATCCCTGCATTTAAGTTCGTCTGTCTTTGTGGTTCTGCAGCATTTCAGGGCTGCACAGCAGCTGACGATAAGACAGCAGCCGTGGAGGATTTCCTGCGTTACCTGTATGGAGCCATGGCCCACGATGTCATCTGGCAGTACGCCAGTGAAGAGCAGCTCCAGGACGCCCAGATGGCCATCGAACGCAGCGTCATGAACCGCATCTTCAAACTGGCATTCTACCCCAATCAAGATGGGGACATCCACAGAGACGAGTGAGGAAACTCATAAATCCTTCTTCCTTATTCCTGTTAATTTCCACATTGTGTCTAAACCAGATGTGATGCATGATGCAACTTCCTCTATACTAATTTGTCTGACGTTTTGTCAGTCAGACATGGTTTTTGTCTTTGTTGCGCCCACAATGATCTTATTGGACTAAAATTCTATTTATGCCTGCTTAAACACTAAATATGTTTCAAATGCCTGTGAGTGTGTTAATTTGCAAAAGAAAATGGTATATGTGGTTAATGGTATGTCTCCTTTATTCAAGGCTATTCCAGGAGCACATTCAGCGTCTGTCCAAAGTGGTGACGGCCAATCACAAAGCCCTGCAGATCCCAGAGGTAACCATTTGCACTACGTCTCAGAATATAGTTAGAAACAAAGACAGAAAAATAGCATTTAATCTTTGTGTGAATCTGTGCAGGTGTATCTGAAGGAGGCACCGTGGCCCTCAGCGCAGGCTGAGATCAGGACCATCAACGCCTATAAGACCCCACGAGATAAAGTACAGTGCATCCTGCGCATGTGCTCCACAATTATGAACCTGCTCAGCCTGGCCAATGAAGACGCTGTACCCGGGGCGGACGACTTTGTCCCTGTGCTCGTCTTTGTCCTGATTAAAGTGAGTTAAGAGACACAACCATAGAGTGATAATGCTCATAATTGCGTTAAGTGTGTTGTGCATTCTGTAACAGTACAATGATAATTTCTGATAGTTGCCACTAAGGCCCATAAGCATTGGGGTCTAAGTAATCAAATATGGCATTTAATAAAAAATATCTCTTTAGAAGTTCATTAAATCAATTCAGCTTGTTCTGTAATCGCAACTACAGTACATCCATAACAAACATTGACTTTATTAAACAGCTTTAAGATGTAATGAAAAACTGCACATCCTTTCAAATACAAGCAACTTGCAGTTGCAATTTTGTAAGAGCAGGATTCATTGCTTTGTCCTTTAAAAAGATACCTAATATTTATTTGTTTTTGCCTCCCTGATGCTTAAAGGGGTCATATGATGCTGCTAAAAAGAACATTATTTTGTGTATTTGGTGTAATGAAATGTGTTTATGCGGTTTAAAGTAAAAAAAACACATTATTTTCCACATACTGTACATTATTGTTTCTCCTCTATGCCCCGCCTTCTGAAACGCGTCGATTTTTACAAAACTAATCGGTCTGAAAAGCGAGGTGTGCTCTGATTAGCCAGCTGATTTGAGACTTTAGTCTTTTCAAATTTACAGATCTTCTTTATGCACCAAGAGCTTGTAACACTCCAAAGAGAAAGGAAAAAATGAAATCGCATCATATGACCCCTTTAAAAACCAGCTGCAGAGTTATATTTCCAATAGGGCTGGGCGATAAAAGGATAACAATAATTAGCGCAATGTAGTTTTACTTGATAAAATGATAACACAAGTTTGATACATGTTTGATATAATTTTTATGCGCCAAAAGCTGATCAAAACAATGCTATTTATTTGAATCGTTCCCCATGGACCAATATCCGCTCAGCTCAAAGTTCAAATGGCAGTGCAGCGCGAGATTACTAGAGCACTGTTTACTCGCTAATAAGTGTCGGGTCATGTGACCACAGTGAAGCGCTTTAATTCAGCAAACAACACAAATGACTCTGATTTAAACTAGTTTACAGCCAGATGAAACCGCGCTGACAAACAGGAGAAACACTGTGTGCAGCGATACAGTCAGAAGGCTTTTCAATCTAAATCGCTATTATTTACAATGGATTTACTTTAGTAACTACACCATGGTATTGTGGTAGAAATGTGGGATATTCACATCGAATTTTATTAAATTATTAATGTAGACATGTTTTAAATGTATTAAAGGAGTAATTGTTTTTTGTGATTAAGCTATAACATTTGCGCATATATACTAAATGTATTTAAACTACTGTATTTCATACAAATACTTAGAAACCATATAGTTACATTTTTACCATGGTATTGAGGTGCTATATGTGTGGTTTATGATAACTGTCGTTATCATGATCTAAATGTATGCTACTATGGAAGACCCATGGTTTATTTTAATAAAACTCAAACAGAATAATTAAATTTCACTATATAAAAGTGAGGTTGTTACAATTTTGACTGTTTTTGAAAATGAACATAAATTTACATCTGCATCCTAACTCAAGCTACTGTCAAATGTGCATTTCTAAGAGACAAAATTTTTTATATTATTAATGCATATTGCAGCCTGAACTACAAACTGTGTTGAAGATACTTGTCAAAGTCAGGCAACTCAAACCTGTTTCATGATTTGAAACAATACCACTCATTAGAACATGCAGAAACTAAGAAAATAATTTTTCTATTAAGATATTTATTTTAAGGAAAAATGACTGGAAAAGTGTAAAGAACTCAAAAACGTGAAGTGTTTGTCATGTTGTGACCATAAGAGTAGTTTAAAACCACAATTAACGGTCTGCTTTCTACAACTTTCACTTAGGAGCAAAAGTCTGTCTTTAAACTTGAAAGAAAGAAATATTTGAAATAGTGCTGTCAAACGATTAATCGCATCCAAAATAAAAGTTTTTGTTTACATAATATATGTGTGTGTGCTGTGTATATTTATTATGTATATATAAAGACACACACATGCATGTATATATTTAAGAAAAATATGTTTTATGTATTAAATCTATTTATATATGATATAAATGATATGAATATACATTTAAATACATGTAAATATTTTCAAAATATATGCTGTATGTGTGTGTATTTATATATACATAATAAATATACACAGTACACACACATATATTATGTAAACAAAAACATTTATTTTGGATGCGATTAATCGCGATTAATTGTTTGACAGCACTCATTTGAAATTGATCACGAATTTTTTTGGCCATATCGCCCAGCCCTAATTTCCAATATTTGCTGATACGATAAATTAAAATATATATTTTTAAATGACATTATAAAAAAAAAAAAGGTATGGTACCAATATATTGTGCATCACTGCTACAAATGATATTTAAAAAAAATTGTTGAAGATTATTCTTTTTAAGGGTAATTTTATATAAATTACCGTTTACATTTTTTGTGGTTGGTAAGATTTTTTTTTTAAAGTCTGCATTTATTTGATCAACAATAAAGTAAAAATTTAAAAAGAACAGCTTTAAAAAAAAAAAAAGAAAAAAAAAGAAATGCCTTTACTGTCGCTCTTGATCAATTTTATGCATTCTTGCTGAACAAAAGTATTAATTCCTTAAAAAGAAAAAAAAACTTTTGAATGCTACTTTGCTTCAAGGTTAAAACCTGTAAAGTCTTTGGAAACAAACTTAATGCACTGATACTAATACTAGAGTTTTTGTTTGCTTGATGTGTGTTATTGTGTGTGTGGGAGGGTTTTTCAGTTTTCCCCACCCATACCTATTTGCATTTGCTGTGCACACGCCCACACCAGATTTTCTAAACTTGTAAGTGCGCTTGAATGTGTAAGCATCCACAATGTGGGTGGTCAGATGTTATCTCCTACGTTAATTCCCCCCTCTCGCTCGTTCTCTCCCTCCCTCCAGGCAAACCCACCCTGCCTTCTGTCCACCATTCAGTACATCAATAATTTCTACGCCAGCAGGCTGAGTGGGGAGGAGTGCTATTGGTGGATGCAGTTCACTGCCGCCGTGGAATTCATTAAAACCATCGACGATCGCAAGTGAAGCAGAACAGCCACCTGTATGGGCAGACTGTAGGAAGGAGAAAGAGAGAGAGAGAGAGGACAGCGCGGACAACTCTCCCCTTCATCGAGAACGTCTGTATAGCTGTACATAGAGGCAAAAACACTTCAAGTTTAAATTCGATAAAAACATTAGATATGATCATGACAGGTTTTACTACGCTGGGGTGTTAAAGAAATAAAAACAAATAACGTGGCAGGTGGCGACATTACCGCTCTCTACTGATCTCACTTATAACTCGTGTCTTTTTCTGTAGTACTGGGGAGGTGCTGGGGCTTAGAATCTAATTTTATATTAAACACCGATTTAGCAAGTAATTAACTCTGTTAAAACATACCTATCGAATGAAAAAGGGACCAGGAACTACCTGCAACGATCATGTGTCAGGATGCTTCAGAGGGGAATCCATGATTCTGTCCTCCTTGTATAAACCGTGCAATCTCACCCCGTTCAAAGCTAACAGTCACACGTCGAGTCATATCGAAGAACGCATCACTATAGATGCTGCCAGTGTATCAATGATACAGTTTATTAAATTAATCATGCAATTATTTTAATAGGGCAGCTTGTTCTATGAATGTAAACAGGTGTTGTCATTATTGTACATTGATTCTTTCCTACGTTTCCCAGACAATTTGGAAATAAGGGCCCACATATTTATATAAAATAAAATGTATTTATTACTTAACTCCTGTATTTAATGTTTTATTATATTTACTGACTTGTTGTGAATTAGTTGTCGGGCAGATGCGCACGGTTCGGTCGAGGAAACAAGTTCTAGAAATATTCAATCTCACAGAGAGCTGCTAAAACAGGGTGTCTTCACATTAGCGGATAGGGTTGTGAATTAGTGCCTTGCTGATATTTGCAGTAACACTTGTTCTTTTAGTTTTGGTGGATTTTCTGCCACATCTCGCAGTTCTTGCGTCTTCCTTGAAGTGAGGAAGTCGGATGTGTCAAAGTCAAGCCTGGCTAAACGCCACTATGCTATTAATAACAAACCTGAAATAAAAAGTACAACATGCCAAGTAGAAACACCCTACATTTGGACAGTCAGTATGAGGATTGTTATTTGTGTTGACTAGATGGAAAATGGACTGCTGGGTCTTACATGAGAGTTATTGCTGTCGTCCCCAGAAAATATTTTTATTTAGTTTGCTACTGACCCTTTACTTGTGTTGAAATTCCATGTATTTTTTCAGAGTTCTTACTTTTGCAGGATTAAATCATTGTTATTTTTATAATGCAATTCCCAAGTAAAACTATGAGTTAGGAGGAATATTTTTGTGTAATTTGAGATTCACTCAGAAAAAAAGTGTAGGATGTACCCTCAAAGAGACAACTTATTTACCCCTAAATGGTTAAGAGTAGGACCTTAAGTACGAACACGCACCTTTTAGGGCTAAATGAGGTGTCACAATTTTTGCATTTTTTTTCTGACAGTGTGTTGTTTGAGTTTAGATAGCAAGGACCATTTTAACACTGTGGCATTATCAATGCTAGTGTATTGATGTTGAGGAGAATATATGTATTGATACAGGCTACCTCATGTCATAACCCCCTAACAGCTAGCACAAATTCTTCAGAACAGTTTTTGCTGTTGATATCAGTATATTATTTAAACAGGAATATAAAATATCATGCTCTGTGTGTTATCATTAAATAATCTTTATTAGATCAGAACATCCCACTAACCTTTGCACACCAGTAGAACTAGGGCAAAAGAAATGTATCCTTAATATTTTACGTGGTTGTCAGAGTTTCCCGCTTCAAATCTGTCTTTTAATGTTACTGCTAAACATCTAAAAGCAAATGCTGGGGGCTGGGTGTTGGTCCTAAATATAGTAGATGCACTTAGAACAATTAGTTCTACCTCCGACCATGTACATAAAGGGATGAATAAAATGTAATGTGTTCTTTTCCTCTAGCTTTTGCAGCCTTTATAGCTCTGTATATACTTTTTCTTTCTGATTTGAATGGTGCATGAACTCTATATCGCCGGTTGCTACTATGTATCTCTCTTTTGCACAAAGTGTAATACGAAGAGCATCAGCTACAAGACTCACTTCGCAGTGCACTTTGGAACAACACTGATATTCTGTATATTATAGCATTTAAATTCTATATAAATGTTATAACAGAATATCTTTGTTTTTATTTGTTCCCTTTTAAGTTGTAATGTGATATAAAACTGAATCGCCTTTTCAACATTTTCTGTAACGTGGAATCGGGTGTTATTGATTAAACATCTCAATATCTTGAATGGTTCAGGCTATCAGGCTATCAGACTATTTTGGTGCTCTGTTTGTTTGCAGCGGTTGATTTTTTTAATGTTTTTCCCCCCCTACAGCAGCAGTGTTGCATTTGGTGGTATCTGCATCTTGGTGAAAGTAGTTGCCAAAGGAATCAAATACTGTATTTTCATGACATTCTTATACTGACGTTTTTGTGTACAAAGCCTGTCCTAACTAAAACATGCACCTTGAGGGTTATGTAACCTGTGGCAAATATTTGAAGAGGACTTGTTTCTTTTGTCTTTTTTTCTCCCCTCATGGTTTGCTTGAGATTGAAAGGCTGGTGTTTTTGGCGTAACTGGAAGAAATAAAAGGTGACGGTCTCAATGTTCAAATATTCTGACCTAAGACTAATTGCATAATCTTTGTGATTTCCAATAGGGCCTTTTTAATTAAAGCAGTGAGAGCGTTTGAATAAATATACTACTATTCATCTATTCACTGTTTTAGCAGAAACGACTCCAGCGATGATTTCTGGTGTAAACAGGGTTTTGGGGTACTGAACTGAACTGGCTATGTTGACAGAGCAAGGCATTTTACTCGATCTGTATTTAAGAGCTTTATAATCCCTAGCGTACAATGTTGGTCCACTGTTTTGAAGAGCATGCTAAGAGAATTATGGGTAATGCTTGCATTTGTAAGCTTACTCACTTGGGCTCCTGTTGGGAAGGCATTCTGTGTGTACTGTGATTTTAATATAAACCTGTACATAATTCTTAAAAAAAAAAAAAAAAGATTAAAGAATTTTTCCGTGAACATGCAACGTCTGTTTTTACGCCAAATGTCCTTCTGTCTGTGTTCTGGCTTTTTGATTTGGTTTTAATTGCACTGACCTAAACTTCCTGAAGCAGCCAAGGTCAGACAGTGGAAAGACTTTATTCACAATCGATAATCTCAAACTATTTGTCTATTAAAAAGTTTGATCAACAAGGACTGCTTTTAAAAACTGGCGTTCTGTCGAACTTTACACGTCGATGTCTGTCACCTTCACATCACGCACATGAATATGGCTTGAATATGACGAAACAGAGGGGGCCACAAATAGCAAAGCCCCCGCACTCGCCACACATTTAATTACCACTGACAACTGTATAGCGGATTTGTAATTGGAGTTTTTTTCAGTGTAATAGGCTCTCGTTCGCTCTCTCTCTCTCTCCTGCCCTTACCACTCCAGTGCTCTAATTGTAATCTTTCCATCAGAGGAAAAGAACACAGCGGGGCGCCTTTGCTTCTCTTGATGATATCTCCGATTGTTCATTTAAATTCAAATTTGGCCAGAAAAAGGGTAATTAGTTGTATTAATAACCCGAAATGACTTGCTTGGTCGGGAGATGAGATGGTTTTTGTTTAGGTGAGATCGGGTGGATATCGGCAGCCCGCTGTGTGAGATGGAGGCCTTGTTGGTGAAACAGGCTGGTGATATGAATAAACTTTGATTATACAACACGAGGTCGTCGCCCCCCATCTAAACACATTTGGCAATCCTCTGGCCGTGTTATTGTCGTTTTTCCGTTTGTAAACAAAGGTTCTTGGGGGTTTGCTGATTTGATTGTGCATGCTGGATTTGGGAATGGGTTTTGTCTGATGCAACTGTGTTACATATTGATGTCAGATTGTTGCATGAAGATCTAAACAGCCTGAGGGCCAAGCCCAGATGGCACTGAAATCACAGATCATCAGTCCAGTGAGGCTCACACATGACTACACACGCACGCGCACACACACACACACACACACACACGCACTCACACAAACACAGACTATTCAGTTAGGATTTTTTTTTTTTTATGTTAGGCTTTATTCACATGGTTTGTGATTCACATGCAGTTGCAAGCTTTATGGGTCAGCTACCTTTAACATAGGCTACCTTATGTATGTAATATACCCAATATGTGACCTTGGACCACAAAACCAGTCATAAGGGTCAATTTTTCAAATTGAGCTATTTTATAATCTGGAATCTGATGGTGCAAAAAAATCTAAATATTGAGAAAATCGCCTTTAAAATTGTACAAATGAAGTTCTTAGCAATGCATATCACTAATCAAAAATTAAGTTTTGATATATTTGCGGTAGGAAATTTACAAAATATCTTCATGGAACATGATCTTTACTTAACATCCTAATGATTTTTTGCATAAAATTAAAATGGATAATTTTGACCCATACTATGTATTTTTAGCTATTGCTACAAATATACCCGTGCTACTTAAGACTGGTTTTGTGGTCCAGGGTCACATATATCACATATGTATGGTGCAATGGCAAGTTGTTAATACCATTGTCTTTACCCTGTTGTACCTGGGAAAAAAAGACTGAATAGTGTTTGTGTTTGTGTGTGTGTGTGTGTGTGTGTGTGTGTGTGTGTTTGAGGGGCTATTTCCTTTCTTTTTGGTCATGTGATGACATCACTACTACATGGCTTCTTACAGTGAATTCAATTTGCTAGACAAATGCTTTTTTTTAAATAATAGTAATACTAATACTACTACTAATAATATAGCTGTACCTCAATTTTTTGGCTATATTAATAAGGAAATAAAATTAAAATAATAATTCATTTTAGCTTATTATAGCTTATTATATACTTTTTTTATTCCTTAAATTTTTTTGACATTTAAACCACCCAGACGTTTTTGACTATACCCTGTGCCAAAAAAGTATTGATATTTATTATTATTATTTATATATTTAGTTTCAATGAACTCAAACTTTTTTTTTTTTTACTTGTGTAATGCGTGTTTAGAAATTCAGAATTATCATCAATTTCAACTGCAGTTTATTTGAAACTTATATGGTGTAATTTCAACCTCAGAGTGTGAAAGTTTAATGACCACATGTACCATTATGAAGCTGCGCTAGGTTGCTCTGAACTAAAGTCATATGCGATTGATAGAATAATGTCAGTAAATGTGCAGACATTGATAGGTCTGAGTGGGTGTCGTTCTCGCAGTGACCGCCAGATGGCAGCCGCGCCATTTGCGACCAGCGCTTCTGATGTCCCCGAAACAAAGAACACATTCAGATACTGTAGCTAAAACACACACCGTTTTGTGAAACCTTCCTTTAAAATGCATAATTTAGACAAAGTAATGATACAAATGGAACGTCTGCAAGCTGGTACGTTCAGATATAAATGCTTAATAATCAAAAAAATAAAACAAGCATGGCTGAATCACATATTTATTATTTATTATTTAGAGTTTTTTCTAATAAGCAGGGTTATGGCTTAACATTAAAATTCTCAAATGTAAAAAAAAAACAATGTAAGATTTTGCAAATTATAGCCTATTTAACATTATAAATTGAATTTTGTGATATGAAGTTTTTCATTTAACATGTTTTACATTTCACTTATAAGAAAATTAATTCTTAAGAAAATAATAACATTTCTTTAGGATTCTTTTATACTTTTTAAAAATAAACAGTGGGAACCTGTGGCTCTTATATAACTGTACTTTTGAGAAAAAAATATGGTGTAGGCCCCTGAATAGCTTCACATGAGCTAAAAGTAGATATAAAAAATTGTACAGCGTAAATAAGTTTAACAATTAACTATAAGTTTATGCTCTTGAAAATCACAACCCTTTCTTTGCTCTTGTTTTCTCAAAGTGCTTTTTGGACCATCAGTCTACACTATTAAATAACTGCTAATTTAAAGGCAACATTAACCAATGCACATAATCGATAACCAACATAATGGCATTCTCATAATCTCAGCTGGTTATTATTCAGTCAATCCGATTACACATTACACAATTCTGCTGATGCCCACAGGTACCGCATGCAATTGTAATGTAATGAAAAAGTCACTGACTTTTACCTTCCCATAAGCATGCTTGCATAAATTCATTTTCTCTGTCTGTCCACACACAATAAAAGTTCTAACACAACCGCAGCATTATAGAAGCATTAGAAGATGAGAAAAAAAAAAACATCCCTACACAGGCGAGAACAAACAAAACAAGGCAGCAGCATGTCAATTAAATTAAAGGGGGAAGCTAAATGAACAAAACGTCAAACGCACATATTAAAGCTAAATGAAATAGCCCCGAGGAGCCTGCGAGACGTGCAGATTAGAGCTCAGGAGGATCCGCAGAGATGTAAATAATGAAACCCAGCTCAACCTGCACATGCTGGGATTGCAGCATGGACACGAGAGACGTTCAGCATCCAAACCAAATACCAAAAAAACAGGCTCTTCAGCTCCAAACATGTTGTTCATCTAGAAATGAGTTGAGCTGGCTGCCTAAATTGTGTTAGTGAAAAGCATGACCAGCACAGCAGGACTGTGCAGTGCGTTAAAAACCTGAGGATGTGAGTCTTTCATGCAGCTTTCTGCAGCAGATTATCTTATTATACGATATGGCTTATGGAAGATTAATAACATCGGCATAAAATATGTGGCGTTTTAAAGATCTTGTAAGAATATTAGGTGTTTCAGCTCCTAAGGACTGTCTTGTAATATAGTACAGTATGAATTGTTTTTATGTCCTGTTTTGTTGCAGTTAGCAGATAATATACTCTTTAAAATCAACTTGTCATTCACAATTTTACTTGCGTAATGTGACATTTATCAGAGTGAAACAGGATCTTGAGAAAAAAAATGTAGGGTGGGATTTTTATTTTTTAACCCAGTAGTTCTCAACAATTTGGACTCCGATACAATATTTGAAGGCCCTTCAATTAAAGCATATATTCACCTCTGGTACTTTGACTGTAATAAAAATGAAATAAACTAAACAGATTAAATCTTAGTTCAGTGCTGTACATCTTTATTTTTTTGTGTGTTTTTAAAAAGCATTTTAATTAAGATTGTTAATATAATCTACACAATATTAAGGGTTTTATTATTATTATTATCATCATCATCATCTTAATAATCAACCTGACCTGGGACTACAGATCAAAATTAGCCATCCTAAATCTGGCTGATTTTATGTTTTATTAATTTGTATTGTCCCTGTATTGTATTGGCCTAAATAGCTGTTTGACTGTTATCCAATAGCCTGCATGGCCTAAGTGATGTCATCATAAAAGGAAAGTCGTTTCAGAGTATGAGCAAGATATTCGATTTTAATTAAAGGTAAACTATTTACTTTGGAACAACATGCACTGATAAATTATTCACAGCGAGACTAGGAATGTGCATGTTTTGATGGCAAAAAGATATTTACTCTCACTCATATCAATCCAAACATGTAGAACTATCTTCTGTGGAACTCACAAGATTGTATTTTGAGAAAAGTCTCAACTACTGTTTATTACTATTATTATTTTTAAATAAAGAATGTCAAAGGGGTGCAGGGTTGTTTTGGACCCTATTGACTTTAAGTGTATGGCCAAAAACCATTCTTTGAATGAAAAATATAATAAAATAAAATGTACTCACCCTCATGCCATTCCAAAAATGTAGTACTTCATTCTGTGGAACACAAAATATCATATTTTGAGAAAGGTCTCAGTGTTTTGTTGTGTTTTTTTTTTTCAGGGGGGTGCAGGGTTGTTTTGGACCCTATTGACTAAGTGTATTGCCAAAAAACATTCTTTGAAATATCTTTTGCGGTAAACCTGGTCAGTTTAAAGTAGATATTTACTTTATTCTGTGGAACACAAAAGAACATTTTGAGAAATGTCTCAGCATTAGAGTCAGTGTTGTTTTAGACCCTATTCAGTGTAAGGCCAAAAAGGTTTTTGGAAATATCTTATTTTGTGTTCTGCAGAGGGAAGAAAGACATTCATACAGGTTTGAAATGACAAGAGGCTGATAAAAGATTTTTTAAGGTGAACTGTTCCTTTAAGATCACTTTATGGTAGTGTTCACCTCAGCCTATAGAATGCTCATCTCAGATGTTGAGATATTTTATCTGAGACGTCTCTAAAGTCCACCAGCACGATCAATCAGACATGCATCATCTGTAGCCAATGGCTCCCTCCGAGTGAGAGCGATCTGGCCTAAGTATGTATGCTTGACGCCTGCTTTGCTGATTTCTGTCAGCGTTAATATGAGAAATGAGCTCTGAGCTGTGCCAGTGATGTGCCTGAGGAAACTAAATTGACGGGCACACAGTTTTCCGGTTTCAGATAGGGCCTCTAGCTTCTTCTGCACTGATGTGACTGCTCTCAGTCATGCTGCCTTGTCCCTCAAGCAACAGGTGACAGAAGTTACAAGCAAATGTGTCTTTGGCCATGGCGGCCCTCCTATGAGGACCTGACCCAGGGCAGGCTGTCTTTAACACAGGCCTGACTTTTCTGCTGCGCAATGCTGTTTTACAGGGCACAGGCATTAAACAGGGCTGGTCCTGGCTTCCCTGCCCCGCTTGTCAGCCCAGCAGGTTAACAAAGGTGAATTTGCTCTGTATTAAAGAGGCTCTTGTAGAAAAAGTGCTGTGTGATAGTGGCACCGCAATGCTCGGTCCAATGACCGTTAATGCCCCGGCACTTTAGCAGAGCTGCTAAACAAAACCTGGTAACACATACACTCCTAAAAATAAAAGTTCTTTATTGGCTTTGATGGTTCGATGAAGAACCTTTAACATTTAACAATGATGCATTAACGAACCATTTTTTGGTTCCCCAAAAAACCTTTCAGTGAACAGTTTTTAAAGAAACATTTTTTCTTACTTTGGAACATTTAATAATCTAACCTTTGTGCACCATAAAGAACCTTTTGTAGAATGGAAAGATTCTTCATCGAACCATTAAAACCAGTATAGAACCTTTATTTATAAGAGTGCAAAAAGTTATACTCTTAAAAAATATAGGTTCCAAGAGTTTTTTCCCCCTCAAAAATGCAATAGTAAAACCATTTTAGGGTTCCCCAAAAAACTTTCCAGTGATCAGTTATAATTTTTTTTGAAGAACCTACTAAGAAACCTTTTGCAAGGTTTTTTACATGTTCTTCATGCTAATAATAATGATAATAATTACTATTACTGATCACTGGAAATGTTGGGGGGGAACACAATTCATCATTGGTGAGTAAAAGTATTAATTTCTCAAAAAAAATAAAAAAATAAATAAAAGGAAAAAAAGTAGTTTAAAATTAGTACTGCAAAACAAAACTGGGAAACAAACTAAAACTCCAGGTTTCACAGACAAGGCTTGAGCCTAGTCCAAGACTAAAATGTAAGCCTGAGCTGTATCAACTTAAAGAAACTTCCACTAACTGATCTTAAAATATATCAGTGCCATTGTTTTGTCTCAAGATGCACACAAGTAATGTTTTTTTTCTAAGGCACATTTATAAAAAAAATTACTTAAATGTCCTAATTGAACTATGGCCTAATCCTGGCTTAGTCTAAGCCCTTTCTGTGCAACCAGGCCATAGTGTTTTATTCCAAAACCATATGTGGCATTGCTCTGAGGATTTTTTTCCACCTCATGATAGACACTTTATTCACAAATTTATTTGAAATACAAATCTTTTGTAATATTATAATTTATTGACTGTCACTTTCGATCAATTTAATGCATACTTGCTGAATAAAAGTATTAATTTATTTTAAAAAGTACAGTACTTAGTACTGCAAAACAAAACCGGACAATACATATTTTATATCTAAACCATGGATTGCACCATGGGTACTCTCACTTTTAAATAAATTAAATGCATCCTTCCTGAATACAACAAATAGCCGAATTTCTTTAAAAAAAAAGTAGTGCTTAGTACTGCAAAACAAAACCGGACAACAATATTTTTTCCATGTCATGATGGACACTTCATTCGCAAACGTCCATGCGCGTAAACGCAACTAAGCGGGTTGCAGATTGCTTGTCATTTCAGGAGACACTGTGCTAAGATTAATACACTATGCTTGTCAACCTGTTTAGCAGGGAGGCCATTTAAATTGAATATTGTCATGGATATAGAAAAATACCATTCCACAGAAGCCCAATGAGGTAATTCGATTAGGCTTCTAAAATGGGAAATCTAACATGAACTAGCTCACAACTCATACAAATCTGATTTAAAAAGACATTAATAGAGAGGCCTAATGGGGAAAATGCCAATTAAGCATTGATTGCCCTGAAATGAATGTTCTCAGTGTTATAGAAGAGATGTGTGTGTATGTTTGTGCGTGTATGTTCCCGAAGCAACCGACCTGAGTGTGTGACCTCGGCCCTATATGACACACAAGCCTCCACAGGCATCTCTATCTCTCTCCGTCACACAGCTATAGCCACTCTCGCCCATGGAGGGAATGACAATGCTATATATTAATTGAGGGTTTTCAGAAATAATAATAATAACAATAAAAAATACCTCTCCACCATATCTCTCCTACTCCATCCGGCCCCCCGCTGTCAGACTACATTAAGAGGTGCATGCAGAGAAAGAGTGAATGAGAGAAAGAGGCTGCAATGGAAGAGACGAGACGCCATCTCATCTCTCCTGAAGGCAGCAACAATTTCGCTCCATTGTAGCAAGGTGCAGCCTAAACTGATAAATTGTAGATTAAATGACGGCCACACTTCACTTGCTCTCTCCCATCACGCATACACACATGCACGCACACGATACCCTCCTTAATTTCACACGTTTCTGCTATTCGCTACCTTCTTGGCCTGTCAATTCTGCCTAATAGCAAGAGGCACTACAACACCAGGGCCTGACAGACTCAGATCAAGAATGATGAACATCTCTTAGCAGTGAGAGACGCATCTCCTCAGTCCTGACTTCACTGGATGGCTGAAACTTCTTATGCAGGAATCTGCTCATAGAAGAGCTCCAGCTGACAGTGCAGACGATGACCATTTCGACACGTCTGGGTTATGAAAAGCAGCAGAGAACATCAGACAAATTAGTTTTAGTGATATTATAGTCTCAGGCCACGGCTAATGCTGTATTATGGCAAAATTATGTTTTATGGAACGGAAGGCATGAGGATGAGGGTTTCTTAACTTTTCCATGCCAAGGGCCCAAACTATAATAGTACCCTAAAATATACGGGCAGCTTTTTAATTTCGTGTATACACTGTGTCAGAGAGGAACTAATCATAATCTGATCATGATTTTTGTAGCGTTTTAAGAAAACATAATTTAAAAATATTTGTATAAATGTCATAATGCCAACTTTGACACAACATTTGCTTACATTTAGGTAATCACACACACACACACACACACACACACACATGCACACACACACACACACACACAGTGTTGTTTTTGTATTATATATGTACAGTACTCTTATAGTATTTATTAATAATTACATTTAGCTTTTATTTTTTATATTTTTAGTTTTCATTTTAAGTTTTAGTAATTTTGTGTACTTTTGTAATTTTTATTAGTTGTTGTTTTTAATAGAATAATAATAGATTAGATAATAGAATCTAGCTGTAATTTTTTTCAGCTAGTTGCCACCTTTTTCATTTTTGTTTTTTAAGTTTACATGTTCATCTAATATTTTTATTTTAATTTATTTCAGCTTTATTTCAATGAAAACATTTTTAATAGAATATTTGTTGACAACAACACACACACACACATATATATTTATATTCATATTTTCACATTCACAACCCCATATTGGACTCCAATTTCATTTGTAGTCCCTTATTTTTAATCTAGCAAACAGAATCTTCCCTTGATAACAAAAACAAGACCAGAATGTCTATTTGCTGTGCATTTTCATTTGGAAGATGTAATTTTTTTAAAAAGTTTTTGCTCATCAACAATAAATCACAGAAATGTGTTAACGTTCAGCAAATGTTTTGCACTATTTATAAACCATTAATTGTTTTCAAAGTATGTAATTTTTGGATGTTAAAATACTTGCTCCTAACCCAGCATTATGCACAGTCAAAGTAAGTCAAATAAGCCATATGACTCCCCTGAAAAGTGTGAACACTGGATCTCGGAGGTTTTTTCAAAATATTAATATTGTTTCAGCATCTCGACCAGCCCAGCACAACAGTGGCTCAACCAATGGTGTGCGTTTTGGGCGGGGCTATTTGTTTGACTGACCAATGACAGACAGGGTGAGTGTTTAGGAAACCTGTTTGAAAACATTCTACGTGTGCACTCTTCACATTTAAGATGTTTACTGGATATTCATTTGGTGCTTAAATAGCTCAAAACTTTATTTTAGACTGTGACTTTTTGTAGAAACTAGTTCATCACATTAGCAATGTTACAGAGCTGAGACCCTCATTTCTGCATCAAGCCCCTGCCGTAGCGCCTGGTCATTAAATGCTAAAATAATGGCAACCTCGCAGCTTCCTCAGCCTAATTGCCTCCTTCTCTAGCACTGCATTCTCAAGACAATAATGATGTAGTGTGCCTGTAGCACCAGCCTTTCTATTAATAAGATTGTATTTCTAAGTGTGCTGGATGACGCCAACGTCTTTGAAGTTCAATGCGGTGTGTGTGTGCATGTGTGAGAACAAGAAGTGACTGTCGTTTTCATGTTTAACGCACGACGCTTTAGCGCATATTCTGCTCGCCGTTCTTTACTGTAGCGGCCTAGGATTTCATCGCCGATCATCTTGATGCAGGAGGGCAGTCGAAGAAACATTCTCATTAATAAAGCGTTATGTCCGCTTGTTTGCGCTGGTTGGGTTGTGGTGGTGGATCAAGACTAAGCATGTGGCATTTTAATGAAATTCACCCCCACTTTTTTAATTGGCGGGGTTTAAGGAGAGCGGCGTGTGCATTTCAAAGCGAGATCAATACGTTTGAGTTATTTTCGTGGATGAGCAGTTTTTCTCTTTCCTCCAAGTGTGGCCGTAATTAAGCTTTCTATCTGCCTTTAAACTTACAGGCTAACATGATTAGCAACGTACAATCAAAAATAAAGGTTCCATCAGAGCGATGACATGGAAGAACCGTTTTTGGTTCCACAAAGTCCCTTTCAGTGATCAATTCTTAAAAGAACCTTTGTGGGAAGAACTTTTTAATAATCTAAAGAACCCTTTTTCATTACAAAGAGCTGAAAGTTCCCAAGCATAGATGCCAATAAAGTACCTTTATTTTAATTTTTAAAAGTGTAACTCACCCGTTTTACCATTGATAGTGCACATTACACTATTAAAAAATAAAGGTTCTTTATTGGCATTGATGGTTCCATGAAGAACTTTTAACATCCATGAACTTTCATTGCATATAAAGTCCTTTATAGTGGAAAAAGGTTCTTTAGATGATCTAAATGTTCTTTACAATAAAAAAATTGTTTCTTTTTAAGAACTGTTAACTGAAAGTTTTTTTGTGGAACCCAGAATGGCTCTTCTATGGCAGGGGTGGGCAAACTTGGCCCTTCCAGGCCACTTTCCTTCAGAGGTTAGCTCCAACCCTAATCAAACACACCTGAACCAGCTAATCATTGTCTTCAAGACTACTAGAAGGCTACATGCAGGTGAGTCATATCAGGGTTGGATCAAATCTCTGCAGGAAAGTGGCCTGAAAGGGCCAAGTTTGCCCATCACTGTTCTATGGCATCGCTGCGAAAACCCCATTTAGAACCCTTTATCTTAAAAATAAAGGTGCTTCAAAAGGTTCTTCACAGCGATGCCATAGAAGAACCATTTTTGGTTCCACAAAGAACCATTCAGTCAAAGGTTCTTTAAAGAACCATCTCTTCCTTACCTTTTTATAATCTGAAGAACCTTCTTTCGCCACAAAGAACCTTTTGTGAAACAAAAAGGTTCTTCAGATGTTAAAGGTTCTTTATGGAACCATTTAGACAAAGAGGTTCTTCTATGGTCGCCGAACAACTTTATTTTTAAGAGCCTATTCAAATCCTTTGCTGGTTCTCTGGAATGCTTTTTAATAATGTTGATTTGGTTGATTGTTGGTTAGCTCAAGACTGAGGTTCTACATCAAGGTCAGTTCTCACGTAAACTTGTGCGCAAACGTTTATAAACTCCCTGCTTGTGATGGCCATAATGGTTTAGGAGTTAACACTCAAAGCTCTTCCCCTTGCACTCGGGCTCAGAGGAGTCTTTCCACAGGGCACTTAAGGCTTTATCTGGCCATTGAGGGGAACCTCAAGTGGTTTTGACGGCATTGACTACCTTAAGCACCCTCTCAGCGCTCACTCTCTCTGAAACATTTAGCCTCTGTTCATCTTCTCGCATCCTTAAAAGCTGAAATTAATGACAGGAGCTCAGCCGCTCATTTATAATTGCTTCATTATACGGCCGTGTTCTCCTGACAATAATGGTGTTTGTGGTGTATTTCTAATTATGTGGCATTTTTTGCGCTCGTTATCAAGGACTTCAGGTTTCCCCTAATTGCACAGAAAATAATGACTGCCTCTGCCTTAGCCTCGTCTGCTCGCTTGCTAGACGTGTCTCTATTGGATTGCATCACAGACAGTCTCTCCGTGTCGCTGGAGTCACGTGAGGACGGCCACAAATGCCCAGACGTCACTTCTGGATGGCTTCAGCTGTCCTCTTTTGGCCCTCTGGTTCGCAGCAGTGACTTTCAAGAAAGATTCTGGGGGTGTTTATCAAAGGGATTTATTGTAAATCTATCATCTATCTATAGAACGCTATCTATCTATCTATTTATCTGTCTATCTGTCTATCTAACTGTCTGTCTGTCTGTTATTCTATCATTCTTTCTATTATTCTTTTTGTTTTTCTTTCTATCTTTCTATAGAACACATCCATCCATCCATTCATCCAAAAAATTCATTATAGACAGTTTTACAAATCTAAATATATTCCACTGATGCTCATTGGGTTTAATTAGAGAAACCTTTACACCATTTTACATTAAATTTGTTTTCATTTTTTCCTTCCCTTCATAGTATGTATTATCGCACATTCTGAGGGAAGTGACATGCTGCACACGGCACTTCAGTGCAAAGCATCGCTCTGCCCAGCAGGGTACGAAAATTTCGAACTAAATGAAAACAAACAAACACAAAAATCATAATTATATCCAATAAGGCCCCTGAGGAGATAATCTCGCCACCCGACGTGTACGAGTGATGACATTTGATGATGCATCCCGCTTAATAATCTGTTGCAGTGATGATGATAGCATCACCAATAAAGTCTTCTTTAGATAGAAACTTAATTCAGCTGCAGGAGATTAAAAACCTGCGCTTAACGCCCACTGCTCTCAGCTGTTCCTTCTCTCCGTGTTACATCGACGGATATGGATAATGCCATTATAATAATTAAAGTGTGTCACGAGCTGAACAAGCCTCGCTGTTTGGAGTGGTGTGTAATGGTGACCACCACTGATACTTCCATTTGGGAAAGAAATCCATTTACGTCTGAAACAAATAATAAAACACCAGGAGCATTTTATTCCTCGTTTTAAAGAAAGACGAAAGCAAGTCTAACTATTTCTCTCTCTTTCTTCCTTCCTCTCTCTGTCTTCTCTTTTTTTGGATTCTGCTGTTGCAGCATCTACCTCCACCACAGTAGGAGCCCTCAGAGGCGGACTTAATTAGTTGCTAAGAGAAAGCCGGCTCTAGCGTGGAGCCGCTAGTTCAGAGCAGATCCAAGTTTTACTGTGAACTTTGCTAATTATCAGGTAGTCTGTAATTTCCCCTCTCCCATGTGGCCCCTGACAAAGAGCTGCTAGAATAGAGGGAACAATTAGATGAAAATGATGCATAGATGTTGAGAGGGGGTGAAAAGCGAATGGATATATTTCATTTTCCACTCTGAATAAGCTTGGCTGCCTGGCGAGCGCTCCTTGTTTTAAAGTCATGAATGAGATCCGAAGGAGACATTATAATGCATTGGATTTTCGACTTAAATGCACATCTGATGGCGGCATGGCTCGTTGTGCCAATGATGCAATGATGAAACTTATTTTAGCATTTAGAACATATTTAAAGATAAGTCCGTAGCAGATGATGTAATTATGATATCATACTATTTTTTTTCCCACTCATATTCCAGTTAAATAAGGACACTTTAGCGTACTTTTAAAAGGGTACACATTATGGAAATATTTTACTTTAAAATAATATACTTTAGGTTAAATTGAATGTAATGTTTTTGAACACTTAATTGCATGTTTTTTTGCAATTAAATAAAAATGTATTATATGTATTAATTTTTATTAGATGCCATTAGTTGAACTTAAGAGTGCTTTTTGACCCACTTAAGTAGGATTCTAAGTACATTTTTATATGTAATTGTATAATTACTTCTATTGTCTTTGAAATAAGGTAGTGTGGAATGCATTGACAAGCATTTCTGGTAACTAAAATATACTTAATGTGCAAAAAATTAAATAATGACATCGACATGCAAAATATAAAATATATAATTTCTATTAAAACTTGTCATGTATTTAAATATACTGTACATGTAAAATATGTATGATGAAGTTGCAGTTTATTACAATTAAAATATATCTTTTTAAATAAATGTAATATCAAATAATGCACTACAGTAAAATTTATAATAACGTAACAGTACTTTACATATGCTATAGTATGTCAAAAAGTGTACTACTTTAAAAGATTATTAAGGCAGAAGTATTCATTTAAAGTAAACCTTTTTACATTATTACAAAGTGCACTTTTTAAAAAGTGTGTTATGAAAAAAAGTAATGAATGTGTACTCAAAAGTACACTTGAGTTGACCTTATTTCAGTAGTATTATATTATCTGAAAGTACAAAAGTATAAAAATTCACTTTCAAGATTTAAATATGTTCAATACATTTGAGCACACTTCAAGAGTAGCATGTTAGCTGCAATTTTAGCTCATCTGGTAGCACATGATGCAAGCAATGTCACTTCGCTGTTAGTCACTTTGGATGAAAAAGTGTCTTGAGAAATGTGAAAGCAAAAGAGTGTGCATTAGCAAATGGCTTTGAATGGCTTTGTGCATGTTCATTTTTGTGATCTATTATGTAAGAGGTGTGACATGATAAGATCAGGATTCAGGCATTTGCCAGGACATTTATGAGGACATTGCCATCTGCATTAACCCATTAATATATTCAAATGCCAAGAGTGCCAGGATAAAATTTCTGTTCTGTCTTTTAAATAGACACCCGGTGTCACTTCATGCCAGTTTGGGAATGGTCTTTGCTTCTTGAGTGGCCTTTAAAGTTCAGTGTGTCAACATCACAAGCCATTTCAAAGTCTTTAGCATTATCATGGAAAAAGTATGTGATCGTTAAACATCCAAGGGGATCCTGATAATAGCAGGACACCCTATCAGATAAAGGAAGCGTGAGAGAGAGAGAAAAGACAGTACTAACTGGAACTTAAATAATTATTTAATTATAACTATTCAACAGTTAGTTCTGGTCCTCAAATCTTATTGGCTGAGTGTTGTTATAATGCAGTCCAAAAACACTGGGACTTTTCACTGGTTGTGTCACTCTGAATCACTGATTCAGTCTAGTGAATCAATTTGTTTGGTTGATTCATTTACATGAACAGATTCACAAAAATGATTCTCAAATTCAAGTCCCTATTTTATGTACTATGTTTCGAATTGGTTATGTAAATTAGGGTGTTTTTTTTTTTGCAGCCTAACTTTACCTGGTCAGGTTACCCACTCTGGGGTGCGATTCCCAAAAGCATCGTTAGCCAACTATGGTCGCAAGTTCTGTCGTTATCAACATAGTTCAATGATTTAGTGTTTCCCCAACCCATAGTTCAAACGAACACTCACAAACAGCATTGCAAACCTACATGGTTGGAACTACAGCTCTCGACCTGTGTTTAGAAGCAGTTAGTTGTTAGTATGGACTTAAATAAATTATGCTCATGGGCACAATAAGCAAGCTAATATGCAGTACAATATATATCTTCCATTCTATTTAAATATATATGTATTTTAATATATATGAGCATGTCCTCAATAAGCTCAATTTTTGCAGAGTGTGGAGGGAACCCCGGAGTATGACATAAGAGGAAACCCGCGATGAATCAAACATCAAATATGACAGGGAACAAAAAATATCGTCGTCATCAGGTGCCATGTTCAATACAGCAGCATCTTAGAGATCTCGAATCAATTAATTAGCAGAAGGTATTACTCCAGCACATGCACATGACGTTAGTGGTCGACGGATATTGGTTTTTTGACAGCCGATGCCGATATCTTGGAAAGCAGGGTGGCCGATGGCCGATATAATTTTATTTATTTTCGTTAATATTTAAGAAATTTTAAATCATTTGAAAATTGATTAAAAAATAAATGTGTTAAATAAACATACTTATACTTTAGATGACAAAGTATTTTTCACAAATAAATAAATATTTAATAAACAATCGAATTAAAAAGGAAGTAAACACTGTAACCAACAGGACACTCAGTATTCTGGGAAGTTTGTGTGCATTAATCATATTTTTTGATTGCCAAGGTAACACTCATTTGACATACAGCACACAGTGAAAATGACATTAATATGACAGTGGGCAAAAGCATGAAGCACAGCATAATTTAAAATCACAAGTTTAAAGTTTGTCGTTCGCGCATCTCCAGTGAAGCTGAACTCTCCTCGTGTCAGCATTCAATTCGCACGGATCGACCGTCACGCAGAGAACACGCGGCCGCTCTCAGCACCGTCAAAATAAAAGTCCCGCCTCGAACGCATCGACCAAACAGGAAAACTTATCGGCCGATGCCGATATTTTAAAAAAATGCCAAATATCGGCCGATATATCGGTCAACCACTACATGGCGTCATTAATGACGGCCCTATATTGTTGAACTAATGTGGTTCAAACGACATGCGACCGTGTTTGGGAAACAGTCGTGACTAGCTAGTTTGTTTCTACAACAATGCATTCAGCGAATTACGTAGTTGTACGGGAAACGCACCCCTGTTCCTGTCCATGTGTTGCTTTGACGACACAAGCTTGATGGTTCAGCTTCTCCTGTAACTATTTCTATTAGTGGAGAGGAAAAAAAAGTATTACTTGGAAAATATTTTACTCAGAAATTGCTAGTAAATTTCACAAATAATTACGAAGAAACAGCAAGTAACAAGTTTTGAAGCAGAAAATAGTACTTTCTTGTAAAACGTACTCAAGCAAACATTGTTTACAGTTTTGTATAAAAACAATATAACACTCTAGTACACACTACGCTTATTAGCCTCTGTCATGATGCTACCATCATCACACAAGTTCCTTCTCCCTCAAGACCTCTAAAAACCAAACAAGTTTTGGTCCTGCTAAACAGTCATTACCCTCCACTGGTAGGCGTCTGAAGTCGGTTGTTTTTAAGATGCAAGTTTCTCTTTCTCCCCACCCCTCCACCCCCTGCGTGCTCTATCTCTCCCGTCCACCCTGTCGCTACAGAGTCTCCGTGTCAGTGATACCAGGGGAAAAACTTTTAACATGCACGCCAGAGAGCTTGCAGAAAAGAATCCACTTCTACCACACTGCCTTTAATTGTCCCTCAGAGACCAGTGGAATTGGAATCTAAGTGGAAAAGCAGTCTAACTCTCCATCCCTCTGTCTCTCTTCTCTCCGTCTCTCTAGGGTGGTGGTGCGCAAGATGGAGGAAGGAGTGGCAGTTTGTTTTGGGGCCTGCGACGTGGCTGTCTTTACATTGTTGCGGGAGCCCGGTCTTTTCCTGTTCTTCGGCACTCTCTCGCTCTCTTCCTCTCAGCTCCAGACTGTTGGGCTTTATTAACCCTCCTAAGCACGGGGGACCTAAGGGAGGTCAGACATCGGTCGTTAAAAATCTATTGTGACTCGTCGGGAAAATGAATAAATGAGCACATTATTCCCCCCTCGTGTTCCGCGCTGTTTGTCTAATCAAGTGCGAGCGGCGGGCGAAGTCAAGCGGGGCTGACGCGCACATTTTATTTAAGTTTTTTGGTCTGTCAGAGGAGCTTAGAGGTGTAGTGAAGAAAGGAGCGGTGATTTGAAATATAATCCCATTACCCTGATGAAATTACAAAGACGGTGAGAGTTCACAAATCACACGCTGTGTTTTCTATCAGCAGTGATGCCCCTGTTGAGGTGGTGGCACCCAATGGAAACCGGCACAGCCAATGAGAAGTGACAGCACTGTAACAGCACTGAGACCGCAGAGCAGGGGAGGAAAGCGGGCGTCTGGATCCCTCTGCACCTCACGCTGGTGCTGCGTTTAGCTTATCTCACTCGCTGAGGTCTTCACACCGACCACTCTCATGGCAGGCCGTGTTTGTTTATAAATTCCACTTTAATGCCATATTAAGATGCCTTTAAATAAAGCCTAAAGATGGGAAGGGCCAATTTATATGTAGGCTGCTCTTTGTGATAAATATATTTAAAATATATAATGAAAATATATATTTATAATACTAATAATGACAAATATTAACTCTTTTTATATTATAAACTATTAAAAATACTCACAAATTCTCACAAAAAAATTGTAATTAAAAAATACATTATATTTATTTCCATAAATTTTCCAATTTTTGAAACCAAACTTTTCAAACTGAGGCTTTTTCACATATCCAGGTTTTGTAAGAACATGGGAATCCTGGTTCTTTAAAGACAACTGTTGTTGAGTGGGGTGAACTAAAATAAGAAATATCTTGAATTTGAGTGGTTTTAGCTTATTTTAATTCATTCATTGATTAATTCATAAGACTTCTTGAGACCCCCTTGAACCCCTGGTTTAGAAGCGTAGCTTTAGAAACATAACTGGGGTCTCATTTATTAATATTCATGCATAAATGTTTTTACTTTGTGTATAAAATGTGCTCACATGAACAGGTGTATTCTTCAATTACCAGATTTTTTACTTGTATCAAAAATAAGCCTTTTTTTAAGGATGGTCAGGTGTTTAAAAGGACTATGCTACAAAATAGTTAAAAACATTTTTCTTACAGTAATGACTGAAATGATTTGTTTATTTCAGTATTTTAGATTATCATAGTGATAAATGTCATGATACATATTTGTATCATGGAATTTAATAGTTTAAGATTGAAAGTATACATAAAGGGTGTTTAAAAGTAGCAAAACTGGTCATTACTTTTTTTTTAAAAGTCAGTTGCATAAAATCTAAGACAGACCGATCTCTTGGCTAACTGCTAGTTTGTCTAACTAGTTTTTAAGTCTTAACATAATGGCTGTATTTATGCAAATGGACCATGATTGTAATAAAAATCAACCCCTGGGGCATAAAAGTGCCTGAAGTAAGTTTAAATTCACTGACTCATCATACAGTAATTACTGTATTAAAATGCTCCCACACCAATACATGTGTACATACAGTTAGTGACCCAATGTGTGCAGAAATAAAGATACGTCAAACCCAGTGACCATGTTAGTGAGACATCTGTGTGGTAATGGAAAGATTATGTGCGTCCTCTCTCAGGTACTTACTGTGTAATCTCACAATTCAATCTGAGGCAATCCCAGCGAAGTGGGCATTGTATTATTTGTGAGCATGGAATCCATATACCCTCTTTGATTTTTCCATTTGATAAGGCCAATGCGAGCTATTCATTCCTCAGGAAATAAAATACAGTCACATTCCGGAGGGTGTGGGGGGTAAATATTATCTTTCAGAGTTCCCCTGTCTGTTCTTTCTCAGAGTTTCTAGTTTAATTGGTTGCTTCACGCGCCCTTTAGGAGAACATTACAGAGGGCTAATAATGCTAAAATCTACATCTGCCTATAAAATGCTAGCCATTTTTAACACTAATGAAGTCAATAGTGTCTTGGTGGGTGTGAAGCAGTGAGTGTGCACATGCAATGTGGATTAGGCTGTGGTGCAAGAGTACGGCATGCTGCAGATTGCCCTTTCTCAGAATAGAGTTGTATGGAGGTTATTTGTGTCTAATTGGTGTGGTGGAATGATAATGACTTGACAGAAATGCCCTTTTAAGCATCACAAGCTCACACGTAGCTTCTCCATTGCCCCGGCGCTCGTGACTTATTGACCACATGAGCACGTTTCAGGACTATAATGTGGAAACTTCTTCAATAATTGCATTATGTATTGCAGCTGTCTCCAATTAGGCCCAGCTGTACATTACTGATGAATGCTGAATTTTCGAGTCGGACATAATGCAACTAGTTGCAACACTTGACCGCATGTAGAAAGCAGACCAAGCAACATTCATAATGGGCGTGCCAAAAATATTTGTGCTTAAAGAGACACTCTGAAAGCTAAATCTCAACTTATTGGCTTGTTACTGACCAGTCAAGTTTGAAACTTGCTCAGTCCTGTGCTTGATTCGCTCATCTATTGTGTGCATGCGACAGCTAATCGTGTGCATGGGAGAAGTATAGAACAATACTTTGCTGGAAGCATTAAAAGGCCATTGATTATTATTATTTTTCTTTCTTGTTTTGATCACAACTTCATTTTCCTGTGATCTCGACATGACAAGTTATATTTTCATTATCACAACATAATTTTCTTGTAATCTTGCCATGCCAAAAGTTGTTTTCCAACAGCAGCTCTAACTGTAGACTAACCAATTGAAATAATAAAATACTGAATAAATAAAGCAGTAAGGATGTCATCAAAACATGAGTCCATTTTGATCAGAAGATGTCATGCATGTAATGGTCAGATAGCCTATCCTATATGATGAATACAACAATTTAGAGTAGTTTTCTGATAGCACTCCACCTGCGCTTGCTGTGTTGAATGCTGTTGTCAGACTATTTAAACATAATCAAACAGAAACTGTAAAATAAAAACATCATAAGAAAATTAAAGGGTTAGTTCACCCAAAAGAAAATGTTGTCATTAATTACTCGCCCTCATATCGTTCCAAAGACGTAAGACCCTTGTTTATCTTCGGAACACGAACAAAGATAGTTTTTGATGAAATTCGAGAGCTTTTTTGACCCATAGACAGCAACGGAACTGACACGTTCAAGGCCCAGAAAGGACATCGTTAAAATAGTCCATGTGACATCAGTGGTTCAACCATAGTGTTATGAAGCTACAAGAATGCTTTTTGTGTGCAAAGAAAACAAAAACAAGGACTTTATGACTTTATTCAACAATTTCTTCTCTTCCGTGTCAGTCTTCGCCATGCGTTCAAGACAGTACCACAATGCATGCGTGTGGTGTTGCTGATGCAGGAACCAGATGCGCTGTGCCTTGTTTACAAGCAGAGGAAGACGCGTGCTGAACATAAAACGGTCTTCAGAAACATGTCTGAAGATTTTGACAGAGAGGATGACTTGCATTTTTTTTGCCCAGCCTTACTTACTCAAACCAGTATATACAGACAATGAACAGAGATGGACGTTCTACGTCAGAACGCCGGCTCTTGCGTCAGCAGCACCACACGCATGCGTCGTTGTGCTGCGTGATGAAGACTGACATAGAAGAGAAGACATTTTTGAAGAAATTTGTTTTCGTTGTGCACAAAGTACTCTCGTAGCTTCATAAAATTAAGGCTGAACCACTGATGTCACGTGGACTATTTTAACGATGTCCTTACTACCTTTCTGGACCTTGAATGTGGTTGCGTTGCTGTCTGTACAGGGTCAGAAAGCTCTTGGATTTCATCAAAAATGTATTAATTAATGTACCGAAGGTGAACGAAGGGTCTTGCGGGTTTGGAATGACGTGAGGGTAATTAATAACAGATAACTTTTAATAATTTATGGGTGAACTATACCTTTAAGTTACGTTAACAAGAAAACAGCTTTTGTTGTCAAGATCACAAGAAAAAAGTTAAGTTGTGATCACGAGAAAATGAGAAAATGTCGAGATGATGAGAAAATTAAGTTCATTAACAAGAAAGAAATATAATAATAATACAAGACTTCTTACGGCTTCCTTGGCTCCTTTTTACACAGTACATCTTGATGGTTTGTTTCCTTATCTAGTTTGGATTATCATAATGTTAAACATCAAAATTCAGATTTTTATAATGGATTTGAATATTTTAAGATTGAAAAGGTGTTTCAAAATTAACTAGTTTTTTTCTGGTCGTAACTTTAAGTCAGTTGCATTAAAACTTAGATTGGTATAAAAAGTATACTGGTTATACTTTGGCTAACTGCTAGTTCACAGACTAGTTCTTAAAACTTAACATAATGGCTGTATTTATGCAACTGGCCCTTGACTGTAATAAAAATCAACCCCTACGACATAAACATGCCTGAAGTCGAAGAAACGCTAAAGTTTGAATTTAACGAAACTTTACTGCGTAGCCAGAAACCAACACACTGACCAATCAAATTTGAAACTCGCTCAATCCTGCTCTCGATCTGATCATCTATTCCATGCACACGACAGCTCGTCATGTGCATGGGAGCAGATTGTACAGAAAAAATACTTTGCTTTTCCCTCTGCCCAGTGGAAAACATGGCTGTCATGTGCCCATCCACGCTCATCTCCATGCTCAGCTTGCCCGGCCGCCTTTATTCAAAGTGACAGTACAAGGGCTGGGGACCCTCTCCTCTGGCACCCTGGCTCCAGGCCTGCCCATGCGTCTCTGCGGCAGCACATTAATTCTAATAAAGCCTCACTTTAGCGGACGAGAATCCCGCGTGGGGGGGGGTTGTGGAGCAGGGGGCCAGCAGGAGTGGTATAAATACACACTTTAATGAAGGGAGGACATGGGCGCAGGTGGCACGGCTGGGCAGGTGGCACCTCACGCCCTCGGGCTCCTGGGCGACACCGCTGTTGCAGCGTGCCCCGCTCTGGGGGGTTGAAGTGGTGGAGATTGCATTTTAATTACCAACCACTTCTTCTCCGTCCTTTACAGGGGTCACAGCCTGAGTGTGCCTCTTGGAGTTGAAGGTGGGAGATGCAGCACAGGTAAAGTTTATGAATGTTTACAGGTATTAAATGTATTCATTTATGTATAAGGTGTGTGTGAGATTATATGAGCCTCTGTAAGAAGCTTTAATAAGGTTCAACATAGATAATTAATTAATGCTTTTGTATTAATAAACTTCATTGTGATAGTTTGTATAAAGAAATGGTTCACCCCAAAATTAAATTGTATTTTAGAGCTGAATGAGCAAGTCACTCTTTTTCATCTGTGAAAAAAATCTTTTTCAATCTATACTGGCTGTAAAACTGTATTTTGCATTATTTTAGTTCCAGTGACAGTGAAATTGTTTAGATATTTTTCTTGCATATTTGTGACAAACAGTTCAGGTGTCACATCATCATTTACAGTATGAGGCATTCTTCTTAAAAACATGACAAAAGTGTAATTTTCTCCCTAATATTCTAATTTTGGTGGCTAAATGTAAGGGATTATTCCATATGATTCCACTTTGGAATACTTAATTCTGATTGGTTAATTGCATCGTTGAGTGGTCAAACATTTTTGAATAGTGATTGCTGTTCATGGGAACACTGTATAACTGACCATTCTTCCTGGAAACCCTTTAGTATCTACAGTATCTGCAACTAGACTAATAAAATAATTGCAAATGAATATTTCATGTCTGTACATTTATTTAGTATAGTATTAAACATAAAGAGAGAGAGGGAAGGAACTGCACTGTAATTATTAGTATAGTATTTATATACACTACTGTTTAAAACGTTGGTGTCAATCTGTTTTTGAAAGATATTAAGACTTTTACATTTAAAAGTATTAATACTTAGACATTTATGATACCAAAAAAAAATCTTTTGGCATCCTAAATAAACCTCTTGTGTTAATTTTTCCTCTGAGTTACAAGTTTGATAGAGTTTGAGAGCAAAAGTTTGTGTTTTGGATTGTGACGATCCACATACCAAGGTGGCAGTCCGAGTGCGATTCCTGAGTTATCCTCAAACCGTGAGAGAACTTGACATATTTACAGCCTGCACTCTTCAGTCCCTGAATCATGTGTATGTCCAGTGCATTTCCATGGGGGAAAGGGGAAAATGTAGAGCCTCGCTCATGTGTTAAACCACCCTGGGGGCCCATTCATTAAACATCAGTTAAAACTGAAGTCCACACCTGGTTTTCTTCTCTCATTTTTCGCACATTCTCTCCCTCTCTCTCGTTCTCCCTCTTGGAGTAGGCCATCCTTCTCTCCTCGCAGTGCTAACTCAAAACTCCTGACGTTTTAAATGTTTCTTTTCTGGGATTCGGGTTTCAAGCGTGAGCAGTGACCTTGGCGGGAGATGCTTTATGGATTTGACCTAGGAGTCCCCTCAACAAGCTTGACTCCTCAATCGGCAGGCTGATGGAGGGAAGGAATGAAGGGAAGAAGGAGAAGGATGGAGGAGGATGGAGGATGGGGGCTGGGAGGGGGTGGGGGTCTGGAAACACAGGACAGGTGAATCTGCTGCCTCTCCCCCCCTCCTGTCCCGTGACTCTGGGGAAGAGGCACTTCAGCACGCCAGCACAGATGTTGTTGCATTGTCTGGAGCTCCAGCCCAACGGGGAGCAAGCTCTCATTAGCTATTGTCTTCCACTCACCTTAGATCCCTGTGATAAATGCAGCAGTCGCTGCTACACCGCCATGCCGAAGAAAAGCACCTCGGATGGTTCAAAAAAAGAACGGGAGCATCCTCAACAAGTCTGGTTTAATTCAACATATTCATTTTCTTTAGGAGTCTGTACATATTTTATCATGTTAATGTGTCTATGGGTTAGTAGTTTAAAACATTCAAACTCACTCCTGTCTGTCAGTGTGCTATATATGAGCTCCCATCAGCCTTACTGTATTTGTCATAAAAGCAGATCTTAATGGTGAAATCATTGGGGTGTGTGGAATACAGGAAGCTAGTGATGTTTTATGAAGATTAACCATCATATAGAGCACAAAGCATGCTGTCAGGTAGGACCATGCCAGAGGGATTTACACAATATATAATGTACTCCACCATGAAGAGAAAGAAACAAGAATCCCATGAATCTCTAGGCCCTAATGCTGAAACCAGTCCTTAGTGTGCAAGTCGGGTTTCCGAATTAAAAATCCTGTTCATTTTTTCCATAAGGGAAATGATATTGAATGATAACTTATAAACTGTTAGACGAGTTTGTTAATAGATGGTATATGCTTTTGTTGAAGCCATTAGTCTACATTATTTCATCTTATTTTTAAAATAATCTTATTTAATGGTAGAATTCCTAGTGACAAAAAACATTACCTATGATTCAACAGAGAAACCTCCACCAATCAGAACTGAAGTAAGCAAATTGTGCAAAACACAATATATAGACATACGTACATATATATATATATATATATATAAATAAGTTAGGTACACAGTCTTGTACCTTCGGCTTGTTTGGTTTATGCCTTATAACTCTTAAATGAAGACTTTTTAAAAATCCCTATGGGAAAAATACTTCAGAAATCAGAGCTGCTAAAAAAGTGGACAAGCACTGTTCCATTTTATTTGGATAGATTTGGATGATCTCAATAATTACCTCAGGTAAATGAGCGTTTTTACTGATGTAAAACAGCACTGACAGAGCACTGTACTTTAACCAACTCAGGGTTCGGTTTCGTGGGACAGGCTATTGACAGAATGCCAGTGGTTTGAAACATTCTCCATTTGTAGATTATTTTGATTATAATTGTGCATTTTTAGATTATAATGTTGCATTTGAAGTAGCTTGTAAATGGGAAGTAAATTACTTTCCATACTCATAAGCCTCAACAAGCTTCCATTTAGGGGAACAGGCATCTCTTTTGATCTTAATGTAACGGTATTATCAATGCTTGACCAAACCACACCAGTTTATTGAGGATCAATATAAGGTGTAACATTTTGCTTTAATTGTGTTATACAAAATTGCACTTGATGATTCTACTAACTCCAAATTTAGCCACTGCGTGTAGGCCATGCAGTGTTAAATGTTAGTCTTTTTCCACACCAGAAATTGTCACTTCATTAAAGGCACTGCTGGCATTTTTAAGGAATGGCATGCAGAAAATGATCATACTCCCTAATAAAATATATTACCGCCAATCTCTGTAGTAAACAGTAAAATAAAAAGTGGCTTTTGAGGCACTTTCTACCTGTCAATCATTTCGCGCGGTCACAGCGGGCACTCAGCTGAGCGCGCCATAGTTAAACGTGAAGCGGTTGTCGGGAGTGCAGGACACCTTAATGTTCACGATTTCCTTTCATATAGCCTAAAGTTACTCTCTTTCTCCTTCGTCACCTACTAGCATGACCAGCTGTCCTTCCCCTGGAAACACAACGAGTTTGAATCTGGCTGTAACAGGTGCAGTAAAAACTCATATTCAGCTTCATTTGCTGACGGTTAATAGGGCCGATGAGAATGAGTTTTTGCGTTTGACGGAGATAATGTTTAATCATTTTTCATATTCGTTAGCGGCGTCTTTAAGAACGCTACTTTTTTTAAGACAATGTCAAGTTAGAAGAACTTTCTTGAGACCCTGCTTTCTTTTTTATTCTGCTGCGCGGAGTCAATAGATTTTAAGCACAAGAGCACGTTATGTAAAGGCTCCTTATTTTGCTGACTTAGTTTCATGTATATTTTATTTTCCTGTGACACCGACCTAATGCACTGCTATTAGTCTCCTGTTCCTGTTTGTTTACACCGACCATCATATACAAATGATGTTTAAATTATATAGGCCTAATCTGTGGCATATATGCACGCATCCAGTGCGCATGACCATATCAGCTGTAGTGTAGCCTGAAAGCCATACTCAAGTAAAAGTACAGATATCTTACCAGAAAATCTTACCGTTTAGAATATTACTTGAGTAAAAGTCTTAAAGTAGCCTATGTGATATTTATTGTACTTAAGTACGAAAAGTATATATTTTTTTTATCTTAAACGTACTTAAAGTATTGAAAGTAAAAGTACAAGTAAATGCAAAATGAAAAAGCAGCAAATAAATATATATAAAAAATGTTCATACACAGCTTGAGTAGCAAGTTTGTGTTCAGTTTTAACTCTTTCTTCCATTTTGTATTTTTGGGTAAGAATAAAAGCACTTCATCCGGTACATGTCTTTCATTCCAACATAAGAAAACATTTCTGGAATCTGCATCTGAAATAGGATTTAGATGCATTTACACAGTTGAATGTATCTCAGAGGAGACATGGATGCATTTAAACTGCAGTTACAGATGCATAAATAGGCTTAATGTTTTGTTTTTTAACATAAAAAGTTGAATACTGATATTTGAAATAATTTAAAACATTAAAAAAATTGTCGAAATGTGAAATTAAAACCGCCAGTAGGTGACAGCAAGTGACTGTTAATGAGCGAGTCATTGAGATTCAACCGATTCATTCAAACGGCTGATTCATTCAGGAACAAAGTGTGTTAATGAGTGAATCACTGAATCATTTTTATCAACCGATTCGTTCAAAAAGCTGATTCATTCAATAAGTAGGCTAAACACCGTCCATTGCTCAGAGATGCAAAATAGTGCTGTGATCTTTGGAACTATTTTCGTTGGCAAAACTGAGCAAAAACAAGAAATATTATGTCTAAAATGTAAGTCAATTATTGATTTACTGAACTTGTATAAAATGATTATTAAATGTGTTCATGCTGATATCTGCAGAAAAACGGTAGGCCTACACTTTATGTGATATAGATTAAGTTAACTATATTAAATTATATAAATATAAAGCATACTGAAGCATTTTTTTGCCGTGCGCGCACTTGTTTGCACATGAGCAAAGGTGTTTTTAGGAGTCTATCTTGCAGACGCCAGACCACTGATTCGTCAAACCTGCTTTCCTGCAGTCCGTGTTCTTCTGACTTCTGACTATTTTGTAGTAAGTAACGAATATGCTTCGGGGAAATGTATCGGAGTAAAAGTATACATTTTAATTAGGAAATGTAGTGGAGTAAAAGTAAAAGTTGGCTGAAACATAAAAACTCAAGTAAAGTAGCCTACAGATACTCCCCAAAAATACTTAAGTACTGTAACGAAGTATTATTACTTTGTTACATTACACCACTGCATATTAGTACATAAAATCACATCCTTTGTTATTAATTCTAATTCAAATGTTTTTTAGATATCAAATTTTGTCTGGATAGTGCTTCAGACACCATTTTAAAAGACCATGACCCCTACATCTCTGTGCAGGGTATATTGTGAAAGGCTCAATGTTAGATTCACCTCTTTAATGTCCTCATCCAGCAAGACATGAAGGCCATAGCATTGTTTCTCTAATTCTTTCTTCCTAGCCCTCTCATCCCTTGTTTCTTTTCCCCAGCCGGGGCTGTGAACACATTGCAGTGCCTGAGGGCAGTAGCGTGGACAACCTGTGCTCTCCTCACATGAGTGAGCGGCGAGCGGTCCAGGGATCTGAGCTGGCACGCTCAGCCAAACAGGTGTATGATGGGAAGACGCGGGCTGTGAAGGGTGAATTTTCTTACGTTGAGGTAATGTTGCTTTTGGAGCCAGTCTTGCTGTTTGGACCTGACTCAAGAAGCTTTTACACACATTGCAAACTGACTGTTTTGAATAAAATTGCCTCACGGGTGTAAATGGCATGAATTTTTGATTATGCCATGCCTTTTTCACTTTTCTTAATTCTATTGGCTAGTCTTTGTGCACTTAAGTCATTATGCTCACATTTTGAGCATACCATACTGTGTTACTGCAGTCTTCTCATATTATTAACCTAACAAGTATATATATATATATATATATACACACATACATACATACATGTGTATACATGTATATTTCTGTATTGCACCGGTATAAGTGTTCATTGCTCCCTACTCCCTGAGCAGGGGAAATCCATTGAAGGTTACACTTTGGAACATTCATTCACGGATTAGCGCTCCGCAGCATCTTCACACACAGACGAAACTTACTAGAGAAGTGACGTGTGCGCGAGGACTGGAATTGGGAACCGCTGATGTAGCCTATTGTAGTAATGCTGTCTCTGGTATTCTGGTCTGTGAGCGTATATGCGTTCAGGGGGCGTGGCTTTGGACGGCGATTGCAGGGAGGGTGGGACGTTCGCTTTCAGTGCTATCAGGCTAAAGTTAGCATTTTCCAAGATCTCCTACTGCACCTTTAAGTAACAAACAATATATTGCCTTCTAAAGCCACTTTTTGTAATCCCTATTGCATCTGCCTCTGTTATTTTTATAGATGCAGTGCAATTAATTATTGTTAATTCTCTATTAACATTTACATTTATTCATTCACATTTACATATTAACTGACATGTTATTAATTTGGTTAATCACTCAATAGCCCAATAATAAAATGTTCAATATGACTGTCCAAAACAGATAAAAACATCTCAGCATTTAATCCTTTAACTGTTAGAGAAAGAGTGCCACAAGGAAACTGTGCACCATACGGGACAGTCTGTGAAAATGGGAACAGTTTTTTGGAGAGGAGCTGATTTGGCCCCGTCTCCCCTGTAAAGGCTGCGGGCTATTAATTTCTAGCTCCATGTGCTGCCTGATCACCAAAAAATTCCACGGGGCGACTTATTGCGGGGCAATTTAGTGCCACCAAATGACACTGATGTGTATGGATGGCTGGTGTCGCGTCAAATCTGCTAGATGTCAGTAAATTGGAACATATGTTGCTTAAACTATAACATCAGGATAATTCTCCCTTTTAAGATGGCTCATAAAATGGCAATTTACGAGCTGAAATTTGAGGTGACGATAACATAGATAATTTTTAATGGAAGGTTAATGTGAGAATCAAAAGATAAAATCCCAACCCTTTGGCCTTTTGTGAGAGAGCTGTCTACAGTATGGCTACAAAAAAAGGAAAAAAAATTACAAGTATTTTATGCACCGTGGGGTGTTCCCCTTTCATTACGTTTTATAGCTTAAGGCATAAAAATATACTGAATATTTTCATGGACAATAAAATGTAAGATCCATGCATGACAGAGAGAGACTAAAAGGAAAAAAAAGAGAAGCTCAGAGAAAGAAAGAGCGAGTAGTCCAGATAAACCAGTGCATGCAAGGAACTTGTGTTCAAACTGTTCCCCATCACCCAAGATTTAAGATCCCTCTGGAGTGCTGGATTGTGCTGAGGCTCTTTGTAGCGTCTCGTCCTCCTCACCGGTTCTCTCTCAGGGCCCGGGACTGAACAGTTGGCAATTGGCGGGCCACGTTATTCCCAGTGCTGCTTCTTCCTAAATAGGCCACATCAGAGAAAACATGACTTTTCACTATTTTAATAAATGGAGCCCTGTCGTCTTCATTATTAATAGCATCCCAGTGTACTTTTCGGATTCGGTTTGTGCAAAGCTACATGAGTAATTTATATTCACACGCACGTGCGAGACTTTGGCCTCCAGTGTATGTATGCTCACTGTCTTTTCTACTGTCAGAAATGTGTAGCAAGATAAAATTTTAATGTTTACCAGGGCATTTCTGACCTCTCCGATCCACCTGGTTATTCGTAAAATCAACCCAGCACAGAGGCATAATTAATCAGTGTACAGTGACCTATCCCATTCAGACACAATACGCACTCTGTGTTTGAACAGCGATTTGCACTGAGAAATAAATATGTACTCTGACTAAAAATTAATGATTGTATAGTTCAGGTTTTTTTTTACTTATATAATGGCAAAATAAAGATGTTTCCTTAAAGCCAGAAGTACTGTACATATTTATGTATATAGGCTATAGATCATATATTTATATTGTGTATGAAAATCAAAAAGCTTTATATTATAAATATAACATGTTTTTAAGATTAAATATCTTTTATTTTGCCATTTATGTTAAAGCCAAAACAAATTTGTAAAATATTACCTGGAAAATATTAGCTTTTTTACAAATTCAAATTTGTTTGTATAGCTTAAAGCAGCTTAAAAAAATGTGTGTTTCAATCATGAAATATATTATTGGTCAGAGATGATGAGTATTATCCATTCGGCAGTAGTATACGATAATACAGGTTATGTGTCTAGTTAACATCATGTATTCAGTTAAGCAGACATAATAAACATGTTAGTCGATGATTACAGCTTGTGATCATAATGATTACAAAATAAGGATAGGATTTGACAGTATTGAATGTGATTTATTTGATTTTAATTGTAATATTACAATTGTACAACATATCTTTTTCTGTAGAATGTTAGAATATTTGAGAAACATTGTTATTTAAGTTGAAATAGTGTTGTATTTTTTATTTTCTAGTTTCGTACAATGTTATTTGACAACATTTGGTTTGGTTGGAGATTTTTATAGCATTTTTGGACCTCCTAGCACCCCTCTTGTAGCCTCCTGGGTGTCCTTGGACATTAGTTTGAAAACCCCTGATATACAGTACAGTAGACTGCCTCATCCACTAATCAATGAATTTAAACAGCTATAGATGCAGCCATTGAATCTGTAGTAAGACAAAGCACAGATTCAGCTCATTCACAGGCAGTGGTAGTGATACTGTGTTCTCTGGCCTACTTTCCCAGACCCCTGGGCAGAGAGAGGAGCCCGGCTGTGGGGGGCCACAGACACAGGGGCTCACTCACATGTCTAGACCAGCCCTAACGCTGCACTGCTGGTCTCTCCATTTCACAAAAAGAGAGGGAATGAGTGTATCAGTGTGGCCCACTGCAGCTGCAAGAAATATGATGGCTCCTCTTTTCTGAGTGCTGTTCTGTACGCACTAAGTTTGAACTGAATTCACACCTGAAAAATTCAGCTAGCGATATTAAAGTTAGTATTTATGCTATTGTTCAAAAGTTTGGGGTCGATAAAGGCTGCATTTATTTGATCAAAAATAAATTCAGTAAAAATTTTGAAATATTATTGCAATTTAAAAGAATGGTTCTCTATTTGATTATACTTTAATATGTAATTTATTCCTGTGATGGTGAAGCTGAATTTTCAGTCTTCAGTGTCACAGGATCCTTCAGAAATCATTCGAATATAATGATTTGCTGCATTTCTTATCATTTTCAATGTTGAAAACGGTTGTGCTGCTTAGTATTTTTGTGAATATTTTTTCAAGATTCTTTGACAACCCCAAACCTTTATTAAACTGTAGGTTGAGTTAATTTATATATATATATATATATATATATATATATATATATATATATATATATAACTATTAATCGCATACAAACAATTTATTTGTTACAGTATTTATTCACCTTTGCATATACTAATATATATATATCAATTTACAAATTGTCCAGTTTAACAGTTTTTTTTCAAAATTTTTAATATTAATTAATAATTAATTAGAAGATTGAGTTTGTAATAAAGATAATTTCTCCATTTTAAACACCTAAAATGGTCAATTCTCATTGACAATCAAACCAATCAGTGATCAAGCACTGACTGCCTATTTAACAAGTTTGTTTTCCCGTGTTGTTTTCCAAATCAGTGATTTGTTCAGTCTTTTCCCTCAGTTCACTAGCACAAATGCAGTTGTCACTCCCAAAAAGTTGGGTCTGTGTTCTCCGTACTTGAGGTTAAAGGTCTTTATACGGGAATGCCTTATTTATCATAACCATTTATCTTTAATGTTGTGATAAATTTGCCTCCTTATCATAGTGTTGGGTAAACTATATTACTGTAGTTGTGTAGAATGTCTAGTGTAAATGGACAGTTTAACAGAACAAGCCTTTCTTCCATTAACAATGTTACAATTTATTCTGGAGGGCGGAAGCAGACCCTTGGTCACATTCAGACACTGGACCGAAAGAGAAGAGACATTTAGTCATGATGGTTGAGATATGAGAGCTTGAATATTGCATGACCTACAAGGAGAAGGCAAAGACAATTTGAGCAAGAGAGGGAAGGAGGGGTGGGTGGATGGAGGAGAGCGAGAGGAGCTTTGGTGTGGGGGCTGAAGGGAAGGAAAAAGAGGAGGAGGATAGGGAACAGATGGCTGTGGCCCCCGTCTCTTCAGCACAACAGACGGGGGCCGCAAGATGGCGAGAGCACTCGCAAGAGTCAGCTGCGTTCTGGGAGAATATGCGACGTCTAGCAGGCAGCTTCGGTTTTAATAACTGTCTAAAAAAAAGGTAGAGTTAATCAGAGTGAGGGACATGCAGACGCAATCCTCAGGATGGTTTATGAACATGCACGTACGCGTACACATGTTCTCACTCATGCTTCTGAAGTGACATCTTCACGCGGTGAAGACAAATGATAATGCAGCGGCACTGAGAGACACAAAAGTTTCCTGTGAAAGTCAAACCGTCGAAGCTCCTTTGTGTAAGACACCCTTCACTAACTGATGTGAGTCATACAGTCAAACACTTACGAGTAACAAAATCTGTATTTGTGTACAGTGTACAACTGTCTGGCTTTAATTAACACTTAGTTGTTTCGTGTTCAGTTGTATCTGGTGAATTATGACAAAAATGCCACATCTGAACTTTTTTTTTTTTTGTAAATTACACAGTGTAAATTAAGGAGGTTTGCATACATAATCAAAATCAAACTGAAATTGTGATATGGCTTATTGTGATTATCATACCTATACATATTGGAATTGTAATTTTACAGTTGTACTATAAAATAAAAAGCTATTATTATTATTATTATTATTTTATTACTATTTAATTCTCTTTTTATTTTACAGTAATATATTACAATACTAATATTTCTTATTTTAATATTTTTATTTAATAATAATAAAATAATGCATTCTTCTTCTTCTTCTTCTTCTTCTTCTTCTTATTATTATTACATTGATATAATCACAACATATTTGGCCAAATTGTTCAGCCCTACAGTGTTTTTAAATATTACATCACAGTTTTTATCAGAAAAAAATCACAATTATGTGACAAATGGCAAAAAGTATAATTTTTAAAATGTATTTTATTTTATCATTGAGAAATTGTTTGTTCGTGAATTGATTATATTGAAGTATTTGAAACCTTTGCCAACATGCAGGTGTATAATGTCCCACAAACCTAGCAAATTAAGCAATTAAAAGGCATCTGTGAACCATAATTTGCATAATAAAACTTTTTAGCAAATGCTTGCAGAGACAGGTGTGTAAAACATGCTAAATGGTCCTGCAAAACAAATGCTTGCATTGCAATAGAATCGTTTATCTTCTATTTAATCTTCCTGGTTTCTTTGCAAAAATGATTTATTTGTGGCTGACTTTGAGGTAATTTGTGACAGTTTGACACATGGGGTTTGTCAGAATGCAATATTTTTGCAAGAGTTGTAAGGAGGCTATTTTAATGACAACAATCATCTTTGAAACTAAGCCTTGCCTTTTCTATATGCTATAATTATGTCATCCTTCGGACATAGGGAATATCTTTATTGTCAGAGGTCAGAGATATCAAACAGGAACATCTCACACCTATAACCTACCCTTAATTGGAGTGGTATTGTTCAAAGACCAACAAGCATGCTAATTCAGGTATGTCCTACTTTGCTAAATGACATTAGGTGCGTTTCTGCATTTATATGCGCACACGTGATCACATTCAGCTTCAGACTGTCTTTAAACAGCCGTACTTTGAAGAATGACTGGTCAAAGTTCCAAAACCTTGGCATTTCATCATCATGTTAATTCAACATCATTATGATACACCAATCGTTAACATAAATTCCCTGTACAGAAATTGTTGAATAATTAAAAAAATTCCTTTGAAAAGCATTTGATAAATTAGCCTCTGGTGTTGCTAATGTCCAATCCATATTTTACATCTCACTGATAAAAAAAGAACAGTCAGCGCAACTACTAATTGAGGTTTAATTAGTATGTTAATGTATGCACGGTGTCTGCGATGAGTAAGAACGAGAAGAGAGCAAAGAATGATGAGGAAGAGAGGTACGAGGTGGCGTCGCAACATGCGTTTCCTCCATCTCTCTTTCTTTCTGTCTCTGTCAGTCTGCGGTTTTCTCGCTCAACCACAAGGCAACTCGAAACACCTTTGCTTTCAGATCCAATCACAATCTCTGCTTCTTCAGCAGTTAACAGATTAATGAATACTAATGTAAATCAACCAGCAGGGCCTGTAAGCAAGTGGAAGCTAGCATATGGAGATTTCTCAATTCCCAAATGGAGACTTTTTATATTCAGGGGTCCTGATAGTTGGCGTAATCAATGACGGCATCTAAGTGGTACTCTTTCTCGCTCTTCATGTCTCCCTCCCTCTCTTTCCCTCTCTTACTGTGCTCTTTGCAAAGGGCAAAGGACCAGAGCGAGAGAATCATGCATCTTTGGGAATAAAAATTAATAAAATCATAGGATGTCAAAGTGTGCTGGAAAAATGGTGCCCGCTAATGGATTTTCAAACGAAAACAGCTTTTATGCAATCAATCTTTTGGTGCGGGGACCAATTATTTAAGTAATTGTTCATTGCAAATGCTACATGAATTTGCCCATTTGACGTCACTTCAAGTAAACATCTTTTTCTGTCATAAGGGCTGTGAGAGGTCTCTCATTAACTCTTTAGAGCCCGGGCCTCTCTCTGCCTGCCACAGAATAAATCATTCAGCTGCTTTTAATATAATCCACTCGCTTTATATCACATCAGCAACTCAATGCGGAATGTTTAACCTGCCTTTATTTTTATCTGAAAAAAGTGACTTTGGGGCGGCAGAATCTCTCAACTTCTGTGCCGTCAGATGCGTGCCACATTCACCTTAATACTATAGTTTGTTTAAAAGCTGTGATTAACAGCAGGCATACCTATTTTAAGACATAAACCACAAATTATATCATGTCCTGAATATACTGATACCCCCTGTTAGCATGCATTGACCTTACTGTCTTGTTAGTGAACTCTCTCTGTAATGAGTATTAAGGTTCCCTGTTGATGTATTTTCAGGTGGCTCCAATTAACAGACTTGTATATCAGGTATTGTCTGCTGAAATGCAAGAGCTATACTATATGTTAGGGAAACACAAAAACTGTATGTTTCTAACACAAGGAATAACACGTGTGCATGTGTGTGTTTTGTTTTGTTCTCTTTTTTTTTTGTCTGTGCTCAGCTGCTGTCAGCCTCCAAGGTAAACTTACGTTTAACTGTTGTGTGGAGGTGGCTTCGCCAGATGTTCCTGTTTTGATGAGAAGGGAGGATGAAGAAACAGCTGTCTGTACAGATAAGGAAAAAAAAGAGAAAACCTGTGCTTTTACTTTCTATAGGTTCTCCGATGCAAAGCATACCTCATTCTGCAGAAAATCTAACATTATATAGATCACTGCTATGGTAACACTACCTGTTGGATGACATATTGTTTGATTCTATACACATTATATAGCAGGCCAGTGGAGTAGCAACCATTACGACATCAGTATATGTCATTATATTAATTTAGCTTGGACTGAACAAACCGGTAAGCAGTAATTCAACTACTGCTAGTGGCTAGCTCCTTATAGAAAATCATTTTGGAATGAAGGTCATGTTTTGCAATTAATATTCATGAGCAAAGCTGATAGGTTAGATCATTATGACACCATTGCAACTGCCAACAATTTTGTATATCATCGATATTCCACAATTCAGTGTTATGTGGTATTGATTTTATGTAACCCCATCAATAAACAAGTTGTTAGTATTGGATAATTCACATTTTAGGCACAATATTGTCAATTACTACTGACAGGAAGATCAGATCATTTTCCTGAGTCTTGTTCAGCAAAATCAACAATCTTTATTCAAGTGGTTTCATTGGTCACACTTTATTTTAGGGCACAGTTCTCACTCTTAACTAACTGTTAACTACAACTTTTGCCTCAGTAAACTCCTATTTACTGCTTACTACTAGTTAGTAAGGTAGTTGTTAAGTTTAGGTATTGGGTAGGATTAACGGAGTTGAATATGATCATGCAGAATATGTGCTTTGTAAGTACTAATAATCAGCAAATATGCTAGTAATATGCATGCTAATAAGCAGGGGTGCACATAAGTTTTCACTTACACTTCCATCTTTCATACACTAGTAAACTCAAGTTTACTACAAGTGGTGACTAAATAATTTTTTTTTTAAATACAGAGATAGTATGTTAAAAGCGCATTTTAGTTCATATTCATGGTGTCCTAAAATAGCAAAGTTGAGTACACTTAGTTGATCTTAAGTTTATCTAAGAAGTACTAAAGAATCATTAATATATTAAGTACAAAATTAGTGCGTGAAAATACAGCACTTTAAGTACATTATGGAAGTGTACTTTTTTTTTTAAACCTGGGAAGTTTGTTGAATACTTTCCAGGTACAAATTTCTGGAATATTTCCCTTTGAAGATTTAACATGCAATGGCCAAGTCCAACTAATCCAACTAAATCCAACTAATAGCTGTTGATCTAATGCAAAAGGTTCATGGTTTTACGTGCAAGGGGCCATTTCTATGTCAACCTGCACAAACCACGAATGAGATAAGGGGCCAGAAACGGGGCCCCGTGGGAATCGTTTGGCATCTGTCTCCCACCACACCCCTTCTCCGAACCCTCTCCCTTCAGACCTCAGTTGGGGAGGCGCAGCCACGCAGGCAACGCTTAGCTAACAAATTGCGGCATGTCTCCCTCTCTACAGCGGCCATCACCTTCCTACTGGGTTAATCAAACATTAGTTCCCCAGCTCCCTTACAGCTCGCTGACCAGGAAGTGAGCGTGGACGGGTTGCCACTCTGTCCCGGGACATCAGAATTTGGGACTGACGGACACTTTTAGCCAGAAGAAGCCCCATCAATTGTCCTACTCCATTGCAATCACACTGTCTCAGTCAAGCTCCATTGCTCATGGAGTTAGACCTCCACAGCATAATTCCCCCATGAAGTGCGTCGTGTTACACGTTGGAGGGCAGGCGAGAGGCCTGTCAGAGGCAAGGTTCATCAGAGCGCTGTGATTAGACATTTGCAGGTATCTGCAAGGGGCACTCATGCTCCACTGGGTCTCAATGCACCTTCCCTTCTCAATATGTTCCAATCAAGACGCTTTTCTATTCTGCCTTTCTGAAAAGCGGACAGATAAGAGTGAAACCCGTGTGTGTTCCCCGCGTGAACGATTCCATTTAACTAATGCAATGACGAGCAACAAAAGATCAAGTGTCCTGAGCAGTGGTAAAAATAGGCTTGCTGAAATGGATGGGTTGTTCGCTGTATAGTGAGAATTAGTTTCTATTTAATGATCAGGACTTCATGGCTGTGTGGTTTATAAGAAACATCAGTAAGTCATTTTTTAATTGAGATGAGGCAATGCTGTAGTCGCTGTAAACAAGTAATGAACTGTAGCATGTCATCCTTGGAAATTTGAAAAGGCAAGCTAATTTCTCTAGACAGATTATGAATGATTTAAATCTCCTCGTTGCCTCTGAACACCTTCACAAAAAATGTGGTCAATGTCCTAAAAAAGATGCTGGGTAAATTGCTACAAGTACAGTTTAATTGGAAATAGTGAAACATGAGAGAGCTGGAGTATTTCAGGATATAATTAAAATTGTGATCATGAGTTTTAAAGAGAGCTTACAACGCTCTAAGAAAATGAAAAAAAGACAACATCACTGTGGAGATCATTCTACTTGGTTTGGAGCAAGCCCTGTTTCCTAGTTAAAAGTGTTTAAAACAATTTACAGAGAAAAGTTAATTATTTCATAAATAGATATATGTTTTCAAAATTATAAGAGAAAAAGAGCACTGTTTAAATGTACATTTTTCTGATCAATAATTTTAAGTAAATTAATCAATAAATGAATGTATGTTGTAAATTTATATAGGTAATGAGAATACCTGAAATGATCACGCATATTTTTAAAACTAAAAACTCTCTCTCTCCAAAGATTTGAATAGGTTTTAAAGGATGCACAAAGTGGACCTGTATTAATACTAATTACAGTGGAGATTAATCTATGAAATATACCTATACTAGCATTAGATGAGACACATCATGTGACACAGCAGCCACAGCACTGTATAACTGATATAGGATTATGTTGTTGTTTTTTTTTTTTTTCGAAATATTTCCAAACGTGTTAACTATATCAGGAAATATCTCGATTCTCAAACATGTGTAAGTAAATGCGTTTTGCACCAGATTGTTATTTGATCTATAATGGGTGATGGGCAAAGTAGAGTAATAGTGTAATCTATTAACTACACATAAAAACTCGCCTTTTTACCAGATATGGGTGTCATGCCATAACATATTTTAATACGACTGACTTTGTATTTAATGTGAATTTAATAACAATAAATAATTAATAACAATTAATAACAACATTTTCATTTTACAGAGAGCAAAGAACATTTATTATCAAATAACATTTTCTCTTCAGTCTAGCCAGAGTTCAGGCACTCTCAAAAACATTTAAATCACTGAAGCTGTTTACACTGTGAAATGAATATCTTACTTACATTCGTACGCACATCTGCACTTTGTTGTTTATAATTCAGTCAGCGAGCAAGTGAACGAAACACCATGTTTCAGCGATGACTCATCTGAACGTCTCTGATTGGCCATTGCATTCATAAGCTCAACAGAATCGTGTGTGATTGGTTATAATGCAGCGCTGTACAAACGCGCCTGTCTCTGGCTCAGCGCCAGCCAAAGCGCGAACGCAGATTTGAATAGCAGCTGATGCTGTGCCGCACTAAACAATCTAATCACACCGGTGTGATTGTATCAAATATAAAAAATATTATTATTGTCTTTTGGAAGCTGCATTTAAAATCCACTTGGCTCAGAAATCTGAGGGGGCACGTCCACTTTGAATGGGCATGACGCCTCTGGATATATTCTACACAGTTTATAATGTATGTGTAGGACACATTATAAACATCCTTTATAATGTCATCTGACATGATCACATGCCTGTCATGGTTTAAAGTGACTATCTGCATATAATCAAGAGAATGGGCAATTTCTGAGTTATATCCACAGTGCTCATGTGATACGTTAAAAACATTGCAGTGGTTTAAGAGCACATCCCTGACCACTACAGATGGATGGGGGGTCTGAAAGACAATAACAAATCCATCACATCCTCCTGCTGCTTTCTCAGCCTCATTGGCTGTAGTGTGTACATAAACCCTGGTTGAAACGCGCTGTCCATCAAGAAAATGGCACATTATTTTCCTACGATCCACTCCTGCTAACACGCTTCCATTCATTTTCAAAATACCCTGTTTTTACGAGTCTCTGTCTGCCCCGAGAAAGCACAATGATTGTCCTGACAAAGACCTGCGGTTTTTACTTGGATTATCATTATTTATTTTTAGACATTGGAAAGCATTTTATCTCGAGTGCAGCGTAAAGGGAGGATGGAAGTCTCAGGAACATTATGCCTTCATTAAAACACATTTCAGTAGTTTTCCTTTCTTTGCTTTATGGTTTTAATACTAAAATAATAAAATGTTACACTGATCAGCTACCATCAGTACTATCAATAGATAATTGATCTGCAGCATAGTTATGGACTTTTTAACATGGATGTTTAGCCAACCTCTTCTGAAATTCTGAAAGAGTGTATGAATTATATATAAAGGTATAAAGGAAAGTGTATATATCAGATCCTGATAACTGACCATTTAATAATCTTATCTTCTTTGCTAGTTCATTGTAAGCTGATGTAAAAAGTACAAATAGCCACTCAATTAATTCTGCATTAAAATAATTATATTAAATACGATCATTCAATTATTATTATTATTATTAATACTACTACTACTACTACTACTACTACTACTAATAATAATAATAGAAGAAGAAGAAGAAGAAGAAGAAAAATAATGCAGTATATTAAGTATATTTAAAATATTTTAGATGAAACATGTCATGTCAGGACAAGCAAACTTCCCAAAAAGTATTTTATGTCTACAGCAGTAAATAAAAATGTACATTGTTTAGTAAGTTATATCATTCCATTGAGCTGGACACTTTGGTTGATGTTAATCCATCACTGAATGACACAAAGTGAGAGAAAAAAACATAAGTACACATAAACTAAACTCTGCCCACCTCATACTGTGAATCACCACATTCTCTCTCTCTCTCTCTCTCTCTCACACACACACACACACACACAGGCACGCATGCATTCTTGCACCAAGGCTGCCTTACACCTCTCTAGTCCCCACCTAGCGGTTTACGGGCCAGGCAGAGGCAGGCAGCCTTGTTTTAGAAACAGATGATAAATAAATCAAAGTGCACTAAGCACTGCTTCCACATGGCAATCGGCCTCCTTCATAGCGTCTGCACCTCATCAATCACGCCATTGTCTGCCTGAAAGGCGAGCCTTGTAAATGTCATCTCCACTCAAACCCAAGGAGAGGCGAATCAGAATGCACCCACTGAAGAGGGTCTCTCTCTCCCTCTCTCTCTTGCTCTATCTCACACGTTTTTTTTTTTTTTAATTGAGTACTGTAATTAAACTAAAAAACCTGGCTGGACTGCCTTTTGACAGGACGGATGAAGACCCCTTTTAATAGGGCTATGAAACATATTTGTTAAAAGGGATGAGGCAATATGTGGGCATATGATTGGTTGCCCTTATGTGTCAAAGTTTTCTTTTATGATTAAAACCCAATGAAACGGGGTGCTTGTATTCAATTACACAAAAACTTGAAAGAGATGCCAGTGGAAGAATGAAGCATAATTGTTTTTATTACATAATGGTAATCAAATGATGTTGTTATAGATTGCAGCTTGTTCTCATTGACTATCTACACACTTTGAGTCTGTTTAGCTACATTTGTGGATTGTTTTCTTGTGCCAAACCAATTAAGAAATGTCATTTGTATTGCGGATTAAACTAGGAAGGCTAAAGCTGTGTTCTGATTTACAGGGTCCTTATGTGGTGTTCATTGCATCCTACGCACTGAGCAGGAAAGAAGTTCAATTCACCTGACAAAATTTGACAAGACCTGACAGTACTTGTTGTGCAGATTAGGAGTTTCAGGTATGATGACATAATACATCTGTGTAAATAATCACTATATAATAAATAACATGACATGTACACTACTTTCAAAAGTTTGCGATCAGTCATTGTTTTCTTTTTGAAAGAAATGAATACTTCTATTCAGCAAGAATACATTAAATTGATCAAAAGTGAAAGTAACTTTTAATATCTATTTTAAATGAATGCTGTTTTTTGAACTTTCTATTCATCAGTGAATTCTGAAAATATAGGTTCATGGTTTTCAAAGGACATAAAGCAAGCAAAACACAACTGTTTTTAACATTGATAATACGATTTATTTTAAGCACAAAATCAGCATATTAGAATGATTTTTGAAGGATCATCTGACACTGAAGATTTGAGTAATGGCTGCTGAAAATTCAGCTTTACCAGCACACAAATAATAATAATAATAATAATAACAATAATAATTTTTACTATATTTTTGATCAAATAAATGCAGCCTTGGTGAGCACTTCTTTCCAAAACATAAAAAGCTTCTGAAGTGTACTGTATATAATTAAAACATTAAAAAAATAATTAAATTAAATACTTAAACCCCATACATTTAAGTGGTAGTATTGCAGTGTTTACTATGAAAATAAATGTGATTTTATTGTTAATAATTTTAATTTCATTACCATCTTACATACTTTAAACTTGAAACTACCTAGAAATTGCACCACAGGTGAATTAAGCTGAGTAAAAATCACTGAATAAAGAGTAATTTTCTCTCTCCGCTTCCTGTAAATATATGAATGCACATTTGTTCCCTCTGCCATTTGTAGTGCCCTTCAGAATGAACGTTTTGCCTACCTTTGATTTGAAATTTCACTTCAGATTAAACCCTGTGAAGCCGATTGGAACGTACCCTGAGATGATGTCAGGGAAGAAATCAGGTTAGTTTCGTTAGCACATGTTTTCAATTCCATTTCATTTAACTCTGTTTGTGCACTCGTGGCTGAGCTCAGGTTTCATGGTGCATCGCCCTCCACGATTATCATCAACACTCTGCTATTTTAATCCACAAACCCCATTACCTTTTCTGATGCGCCCATGTTGGGGTAGCATAAGCCACTAGGAGAGGTGCTGCTCATCGGTGGGCGACCCTCTAGAGATATGAACTCTGAGACCCCTCACGGCGGATCAATAGGACAGGGGTGCCGAAATAAATCATGATGTTCAACTGCTGTCTGTCAAACAGCCGCATCCACGCACACACAGACAGCACTCCGTTTTATGGCGGCGCTCAGTGTTATTGCAATCTTTTGATAGCTGCAGCTAATTTATCTGATTGCCAGAACACCTCGCACTTTCCACCTCTCACGCCTGTGATGCAAAAGTCTGCTAAACTGGAGCAAGAAACGCTTAAAGTGATTTACGGAGTCTGTCAATAACACCGGTGCTCATCCTAGCCTGTTGTGAATATGGAAGCCGTCTTTACATTTCAGAATAATAACGTGTCCATAGGGAACACGGAAAAAACAATGGTAGATATCCATCAGGAGCGGTTTTTTCCACTCCGGATCACTTGATGGTTTCTTTGCACGGGCTCCAGACGTGAAATAAAAGGCAGGCGAGCGATACGCCGCTGCTAGCAGCAGGGCAGACCCCATCAAAAGCAAGAGTGGCACACACACTGAATGAACACGTCAGCTACCTTTTGGCTTTTTTAAATGAAACGGCATAAAGGGCTCCCCTGCCACTCCGCTGCGCTGGCAGCCACCACCAATTGCGTTGGAAAATCTATTTTGGAGTGAGCGGCCCCCCTCCCTTTCCACCCCAGTCCCCTTCTTCTTCCCTTCAAATCAAAAGGAAGAAAAGAGTGACTGCTGGACTGACATCAATCAAAGCCGGGGACGCGCTGGCGGCCAGGAACAGAGGAGGACGGGGTCCAGAGTTCACAGGTTAAAGCAGGCGATGGAGGGAGGAGGGAAGAAACGAGGGGAGGGGGTGGACGGGGGGAAATCGGGCAGCTTGTGCCTGACTTCCGATATCTCCACATTGTAAAAAGTGCTGAGGAGAGAGAGAGAGAGAGAGGGAGGTAGCCCCTCCTGTATTCGCCTGCCCTCATTAATCTTCATGCCATCTTCTTTACCTAGTCATGTAGAACGGCTCGATAGAGGGCCGTATAATGGGGAAGGCCCGATGCCAATTACTAGGTTAACATAGTGTTCAGCCCCACTGCAACAAAGGAATGAGATCTTGGAGGATATCTGGGGTGCAGGGGAGCAATGCATAGCATTATGAAAGAAAGAAAAAAAAAAGAAGAAGAGGGAGAGGGAGAGGTTGACAGAAAATAGGACGTTACCTCCATTTTTTGTGATAACTAAACAATACCGAAACTCAGGATTTCAGGGCTAATGCGATGTAGTCGTTCTTCATTCATTCATTTGGTTTCCTGTTAAAGGAGAGCCGTATTTGTTAGGGTTAAAATGCCATTATATAAAGCACTTATATATATATGTATATAAAAAAAAATATTGCTCTAATTGAGCATCCCAACACATGTTGAACCAGTGGTGTGAGTTTGACATAGTACTTTCTCTTTGGAATATTGTCCATCAACAAGTCTGCATTTATTCGTTCAAAAATACAGTAAAAATAGTAATATTGTGAAATATGATTACAATTTAAAATAACTGTTGTAAATGTAGTTTATTCCTGTGATGGAAAAGCTGAATTTTAATGTCACATGATCCTTCAGAAATCATTCTTATATGCTGATTAGGTGCATATTAAAATTAAAAATGATAAAAAGTTACAATTATTGTGCTGCTTAATTTTTTTGTGGAAACTTTTTTTTAAGGAATCTTTGAATATAACGTTATATTTATAAAGGAGCATTTATTTAAAATATAAATCTTTTGTAACATCATAAATGTCTGGTCAATTTAATGGATCCTTGCTGAATAATTAAAAAAAAAATATATATATAAATGATAACATACATTTTTAATATAATAAGATTCAGTATATGTTTTAGGTCCTGTAACTGTAAATGGTCCTATATTGTGACCAATTAATTTTAAAAAGTTTTTCTTGTTTTCATCTCCTCTCCTCTCATCATTTCACTTGAGGGATTTTGCAGAGTGATCCTCTTGTAATGAGTGCTGTCAGACGCAGCGCTGTTGTAAAGTGCAGTTATTTAATTCCAGGTGATTAAAATAGGCCTGGCTTAGACTGGCCTGACCCGTGGGCCTGAGGTTTTGTTTAGGGACAAGCTCTATATTAAATGCCCTATAATGGAAATGTCACACAATCACTGTGCAGATGCTTTGGGAGAGAGACAATGAGTGTTGATTCAGTCCTTACTGTCTTCACTACAACATAGCATGTGTGTAATGCACCTGTGCTGTTTCTCTCTCCTTCCCTCTCTCTCTCTTTCTCTGTGCTTTAGTTTTGATGTTGAAGAGCCTGACAAGGGCCAACAGGACATCTCTACCTGCTGACGTCACGTCAAACTCCCACTGTCCTTCAGTGTTGTTGGCCTCAGCGGCTCAGTAGGTGCTGCTCTTGCGTTACACATGCAAACAAATTGCATTTATTCACTATAGCTAATAGCTTCTTTCCAGCAAGTTATAAAACACTGTTCATGAGAAAGAAAAAACACAAATGAGATCTCTTTAATATCTCAATTGTTTCTCTTAGAAAATGAGATTGAATGCAAAACAAATGGAGATTTTCTTCCTTAGAAAATAACCTGTATCTACATTTTTTTTTTCAATTATCCACAAGAAACTGTGGTAAAATCACCACCATTCAAAAGTTTGGGGTTGGTAAGATTTTTTTAAAGATGTTTTCTTATACTCGCCAAGTCTGCATTTAATTGTTTAAAAAACAGTGATATTGTGACATACTGTATAATTACAATTTAAAATAACTGTTTTCTACTTCATTATAATATGTATTCCAGTAATGGCAAAGTTGAAATTTCAGCAGCAAATACGGTCTTCTGTCTCACATGATCCTTCAGAAATCCTTCTAATGCTGATTTGCTTCTCAAGAAATATTTCTTATTATTATCAATGTTTAAAACAGTTGTGCTGTTTAATATAACCTTGATATATGTTCAGGATTGTTTGATGGAACTTCAAAAGAACAGTATTTATTTGAAATAGGAATCTTGTGTAACATTATAAATGTCACTTTTTTCATCAATTCATTTATGCTGAATAGACGTATTAATAAAAAAAAAAAAACGTACTGACCCCAAACTTTTAAATGGAAGTGTATATATATGTCTTAACATCCTAATGTGCAATAAAATAATATACACATTTCATTTACTCTCTCCAGACAAAGATCAGGCAATAATAAGCTCTTGAAAGGAGAAGACGTGTGAGGAAACAACTTTACATTCAGTGGGTTGTGAGCGGGGTTGGCTGATAAGCAGCGTTTTTGTCTGAAATGATAAGGCTAGGAAAGCAAACATATTACAGGGCTCGAATTTCTGTATCTATCGCTTCCCAATACCACATGTCCAATAATTCATTCATTTGTAGCGTGTGAGGATGCCGCCTCCATCCGTACATACATCGCGCTGATAAGAGATCTGGAGACAGAATTGGTAATACAGAGTGAATGGGACACTGTTTGAGCTGATTAAATGAATCTGACTCTCTGCCTGGATACAAGTAGTGGCGGCCCAAAAGAAAGAGGGAGAGAGGATGATTTTGGTGATATGCACAATTTCATAAGACATGTGGCAGCTGCGGTAGAGAGCTGTTAGAGACGGGCCGTCCCTCTCTGACCTCTGTGTCATAGATAACGGGGACACTCACAATAGCCAAACACATCATTACAGACTTGAATAGAATAATGATTGATCTATTTCAGGTGACGGCTTTGACGGTTACATTTTGGGCCAGGGATGTCAAGAGAAGATATATATATATATATGAAGCAAACATTTGATTAAAACATAGCTGAAGTGAATAAGTCTTACAGTGATAAGATCCATCATTATGCTTTCTTAATATAGGGTGAATTCCAAATGGTGTATTTGCACCCTTGAAGGGCAATATGGACATGGAAATATTGCCCTAACATAGGGTTGATCCAAATGAAAGTGAGCAACTGAATCCCTTCATAAAGGACCCTTATACAAGAATTACATATGATTGAATTTCTCATATATACCACCATTCGTAAGTTTTTTTAAATTATTTAAAAAAAAAGATATTAATAGTTTAATTCAGCAATGATTCACTGAATTAAATGGATAAAATGGGGCAGTAAAGACATTTCTAAATTCTAATTTATAATATTAAGCAGCACAACTGTTTTCAAGATTGATAATACATGTTTCTTAAGGAACAAATAAACATAGAATTATTTCTGAAGGATCATGCGACACTAATTGATGGGATAATGGCCGCTGAAAATAAAAGAAATAAATTACATTTTAAAATATATTAAAATGGGAAATATTTTTAATGATAATAACAACCAAAAATAAATAAATAAATAAGTGTACATCTGATGACTATAAGTGGAAAATATTTATTTACTTATTTATTTTGCAAAATGTCTCATGTGCAGGCATTATGCATTTAAAAAAGTTTTTAAATTAAAGACACAAATAGGCAATATTTAATGCTACAAATTTGTCATATCAAAAGCTATAAAAATCTAAAAATGTTATTTCTTATTAATAAACTTGGTTATTTTGGTTTATTAGTTATTGGTTAATTTTGGTTTATGTGTATTACTGTTTTTAATTTTACTCATCTTAATATATTTCAACTCTAGAAACAAGCTAAATTACTTCTAAAGTCTAAATGACTGGCATTTACACCTGCAGGTATTAGGTACAATTCATCCATCTTGCACTATATGATGAGTGTAGAGTATTAAGTACCACTGAGCTTAATTTAGCTATGGCTTGAATACAGTTTGACCTTAAAGGATACATAATACTACACTAGTAATGATTCTTGTTTTCTATGAGAAAAACAAAATTGTGCAAGAGAGCACACATCTGAGCCAGTTATGGCCTTTATTAGGATCACTCATGATTAGCTAGAGTTTAAAATGGGTGTGAAGTGTCATTCAATTACAAATGCCAGAGCAGGCAGGGATCACTGCAAATATCAAGAACACTGTTCTGAATGAGTGTAATGAGGCACTCTGAACTCTGAGCTATCATTATGGACAGGACAATGTGAATAGTTCAAATTTTATGACTATATTTAATAAAACAGTGGAGTTATAATGCAAATTCAAGTGTCATGGCTATGGTACAGACATTGTGTAAAATGTATCAATGCTAATTTGACATACAGTACATGTGCTTTAGATTGAAATATTACAAGATCTTCTTTTACAGAAGCATATAAATTAAAGTCAGACTTGTGTAGTTGACACACTTTTTTATTTTGTAATGACTACTCATCATCAATATTTTGGCAGTAGCTTATTTCAAGATTTCATCGTTTTAGCAAGGAATAAATATATTTCATACGGTTTTTCACATGTTTTGTAATTCTAATTCAAGCATGGCAATGAATTCTCCGTTTTTATCTTTTCAGCAGTCCATTCCATTACAGAAAAAAGGTTATGTCAAAAGGTTACCTTCTCCACAGAAACATGTAAACAGACTGAAAGGTCATCAAACAGAGCCCCGTGTCTCTAGCAGAGGAGGAATTTAAAAAAGAAAGGTTGTGAGGAAAAGTGGCTGGCCCTTTCAAAAGCACAGAACAGGACAAGAAGGGTAAATAGAAGAAAGAGAAGCAGAGAGCACATGCTTTCTTTCATAACCCCCTCCATAAGTCTCCTGCAACTCAATTGGGTGAATTAGAATAGCAAGCATATATCAATGTGTAGGACTAACCTTGTTTACCTCTGGGTCTCACGTCTGTGCCGCTGTTTCGTTGTAGTGTAACAACACTAAAAAGCATTTTAACGTTTGTCCTCATTTCAAGGTCAAGTCAGGTCGAAAAAAGGGTTCAGATGAGTTTGATACTCCAGAATGAAATAATATGCTAGACGCCTAATGTTGGTGAAGTTAACATGGATGTTGTACTGTACAAACACTTGTAAGAAGATGGTCACTCTTTGCGATATGTTTAAACATGAATTCCCATATTGCTAATGTACCGCCGGGATTAACTCAGCGACGACAGAGTAATATAATGCCGTTTGGTTTCAAATGACGCTAGTGACATGGATTAGAGCAATAGAAACAGAAGAGGAATATAAACCAGAGATGACACCTAAAATGGCTGCTGATTTATCGCCGTGGTGAGTTTGGTACTGGGCTTCCATGTATATTAGCACAACAAATCTGGGTCCATTTAGCAAGGAGATGCTCATACATACATCACCAGTTTCAGCTCCAAGCCAAGGTCAGAACTCATTGCATCAATCTTTTCAGCAGAGGCTACTCCACACAAGGGCAGGTTTGTAACTGTCGCCACGGTAATAGAATCTTTTTTTCCTCTGCTTCATCTTTTCTCTTATCGTGTGAAATATATATTCAACTTCTCCTCTTTCCCTCATTCTCTTCCATTGCATTTTTTTTATCTTTAAAACATTGGGTGAACCTCATTCTTTTTCCGCGGACACATGCTCTGAGGATCATAGATTTTTAACGCTTTCATTTCTGGCCCTGTCAGGGGGCCTTTATAAAAAATAACAATCCTTCTACAAAAAGCCTTGACCTTATAGGTTTTCCCTTTAAAATGTATTGAAAATTAAATGTGTGTGCGTGTGTGTATAAACTTATATACAAAACTTTTGTATGTGTATACTTATTTTATCCTGTGAATCTATGTATTTGAGTATATATACAAAATCCTTGATTTTTTCAAAAAGAAAGTAGCAGGCAAGGATGCATTAACTTGATCAAAAGTGAAAATACTGTACATATATCTATAATGTTACAAAATATTTCTATTTGAAATAAATGCTCTTTGAACTTTCAAAGGATCCTGAAAAAAAAGTACCACACTTTCCACAAAATAATAAGCAGCACAACTGTTTTCAACATGAAAATAACAAGAAATGTTAATATGCATCAAATCAGCATATTAGAATGATTTATCATGTGAAGTATAATGCGAAGTGACACTGGAGACTGAAGTAATGGCTGTTGAAAATTCAGCTTTTCATCAAAGGAATAAATGACATTTTAAAATATATTAAAATAGTTATACAACAGTTATTTTAAATTGTAATAAACTGTACTTTGATTCAATAAATGCAGCCTTTGTGAGCACAAGAGACTCCTTTTAACAACATTATTAAATTAACATTTAAAAATTGTGTTATATAACAAACATAACGCATGACTTCTTATATCTTTATTAAAATGATTTATATACATTTATATAAACAATACTTTATGGTGTTTTTTGTATTTCAGTTTTTCAGACCCAGTCCTTATTCATATTCTCACTGAAAAGAGTGGCCAGGACATTCTTCCAAAAGTCACCTTTTGTGTTCTGCAGAAGCAAGTCTTACAGATTCAGAACAACACGAAGGTAACAAAGTAAATGATGACAGAATTTTCTGTTCAGAATTTTTTGGTTGAACTGTCCCTTTAAGGGTCAAATGTGGACAGCATGAGCATTTTTTAAAGCATCTACAGTACTGTCCACTGAGACTCTTAAGATACATTCGGTTTGAGCAATAGTGCTGTGTCAATATTTGCCATTGTGATTACTCATGCAAAAGTGTGTTATGCTTTATGTAAGATTAATACTAAAATCAATCACTCACAGAGCACTTTATGTGTACTAGTCCATTTAGTGAGAGAGGGAGAGAAAAAAAAGAGAGAGTGAGAGAAGTGAAATCTATAAATAAAAAAGCACCTCTTTTAATTGATGAACTTGACCTGCTTTTCCTTGATGCCAATTTTCATTTGATCTATAAAAATATGCTTGAGTGACATTATGTGACAGCATCTTAATCACGGTGAGAGTAAATAAGAATAATTTATGCCGGTTGATTGTGGGCAGAGGGCCATGAATCAGTGCTACGTCAAATATAACGCCAGGTGCATTGATGAGGTGGAGAGGCCGCAGACAGCAGATTGGGCTGTAAAGGGAGTAGAGGCGAGAAGCATTGACACTGTTACCCCATTCCCAGCATGCAACAGAGGACACTAATGGCTAATCTTGGCATCAAAACCTGTGAATGAAGAATGAATTGTGCTGAGTATGTTATTATAAGGAGATACAGAACTCTTAAAAACTAATTTTTGATTAAAAAAGTAATAGATTTATAAAATCTATAATATAAAGGATAAAAAGTAATCAAGTTTCATTATATCATTTTATTTTCATAGAAATACATTTTAAATTGTGTCGCATGGTTTGCCCAAAAATATAGTTTACTAGGTCCACAGATATTTTTTAAAATTATACCAACTTTTTTTTTATCCTAAAATTCATAAACAGTCAAATTAAATAAATTAAGAACTAAGCATCTCTCTCTCATTTCCTCTCTAGTAATTAATAAATCATATCACATTCGCAATCCCAGTTGCTCCTTAGGGGTTGCATGGATTCATTGATCCTCCCTACAGGTCTCATTGTGTGTGTGTGTGTGTGTGCACGCGCCCGCATGTGTCTCATCACAGGGAAAGCCCCTCAGATAAAGTCCATCATGGAGATGGCTTCTGACAAATATGTTGAGTGTGGCGAAGACATGACAGCTGTCAGTCAAGGCCCAGGCACAGGGAGGTAAAACATTTTGTTGGCCACAAGGTTCTGTTTAGGCAGGGACTGTGTGTATGGCAAACTTAGTTTGCATACAGAGAAATGGCAGGGTCATGCTAATTTTTTATATCCCAAATGATTGTAGTTAACTTAAAAGGTCAAGTCTTTTGTAACCTAATTTGTTAGTTAGCAATCCAATGTTAATAGAAAGGTCCATATGTTAAGAAATAGATGTTTGGGTCAAAAAGTGAGATAGTTAGGGTTCCAAAATTAACATAAAACACAATTTTCAGCCTATATAGTTTATGATGTATTTTTGAGTGAAACAGGATATTCAGACGGAACATGAACAGATGATTGTTCCCAACAAAACCATAAACATGAATTAAGAAAATAAACAGGATAAATTTTCAATCATGTGAGCCTAAACTGTCAATCCTGTCAAAATCACCCAGAGCACTTTAAAGGAACAGTTCATCCAAAAATGAAAGTTTGCTTAAAATGTACTCCCCCTCAGGCCTGCAAGTGATGTAATGTTACATTTCACCAAATCTGTTCCAACAAAGAAACAAATTCATCCTGAGGGTGAGTACATTTTCATCAAATTTTCATTTTTGGGAGAACTGTTCCTTTAAGTATCATTCCACAGAGTGCAAAGACACATGTTTATTCGTTTGGTAGATAGGTTCATCCAAGGTGACTTACTAATGAGATTTGTTTAGACAAAGATCTGTGTGTTTTCCTTTGCATTATTGTGATTATCACAAGACAATGACCAGATTTTTGTCCCTGGAAGGGTCTGAACAAGACACACTCTAAAATTGCTCCCTACCTGAACAGGATTGCGGAAACAAAAGACAAATACAGTTTAATCTACTGCTGCCTTCGTGTGGCATACAGTATAAGGAAAATGCATGGCATATCATCCGGTTATGCTATTAGCATTACGATACCATATTCCGTCGGTCATCAATGGCCATGTCTTTATGACTGCGTTCGATCTCTGCCTTCGAAGGCCATTAGCAGTTTCCCCTCTTGAGACGACAAAGGCATGAGCTCTAGTCCTTGAGTTTTTCTCACGCTAACACAAAATGACATGTTTCCAATGAGTGAACCGATAATCCCTTCTATTTGTTTTCTGCTCCGCGGTTAACAAGTTTCATTAAACAAATGGGGCTGTAATATTTCTGCTGACATATTATAACTAGCTGTTGCTTGAGTGAGATTGCAGCTGTATGTTGAGGGCCAGAATGGATTCTTTTTCATGTCTGAACATAAAGGAAATACTGCTTGTCACTGTTATCTTCCACTACCATAATTAGAAAGTCTGACAAAACATTATCATGTTTAAATGAATGTTTGGTTCAACTGCAGTGTATCTTATAATAGTTACACTATCCATACTAAAAAAAAAATATATATATATGATTATTGATGTAGCGCCCCCTGTTTGATATTTTTTATAGCCCTAACCCCAACAGTGTACAAAAAATTTAATGTAATAAAATATATATGTATTTATCAGGAGAGATGTGTTTAGCACATTTAATCTGTTTTCAAAGAGGAGGACAAGTCCTTCTGGAGGACACATGCTGGGCCCGGCATCTTCTGTGCTGTTGGGGATGATCCTTTGCCCCAGTATTGAGAGACACTGGTGTTCCCCTTCTCCAAAACAGCTGTCCTCCCCACTCAGCATTTATCTTCTCTGATCTGTCCCGACCTTTTAGAGCTTTCTCATCTGACAGCTTCCAGATACACCAAGTCAAACTTCACTGGGAGCTAATATCGCATGCATATACACACTAACACTTACCCTGCTGGTTAGACATTCAGTGCCTCTTGACTTGTTTTCCAGTAAAAAATATCCATTTAAATGCGGATAAAAATACTAGAGAAACAATTTTAGGGGAATATATTTTGAAGTTTATATTTCTGATCACATTGGCATTTTTTTAATCTTCTACCATTTAGTGAGGTGTTATGTTTAAAGAAAAAAAATGTATATGTCTTATTTTAAGGATTTAATGTCATTTAATTTAGATTTTGTAATGGAAAGCAATGTTGAGTGTAATGCATTACCAAGTAATTAATTACTGTTATTTAATTACGTTTTTCCTTTAAAAAAAGTAAAGTAGGGGTTACTATTAATTTTTCTGTAATTTCATTACAGTTACTTCTAATGTAATTGCATTATAGACTATAGAACAATTCTGTATAAACCAATAGTGAATTTAACATCAAAATTTAATGTATAAGGTAAAAATCTATGTTTTTAATGTAACATTGTCCCTTCATATACTTTGCTCAGTTCAACAATTTATGCAATTTTATATTATTTATTAGAAAGAATTAAAAGAGAAGTTTCATGTCTGTGCTTGCATTGTTCAACTGGTCGAGGTTGATATCGAATTTAGAAAGTAAGCAATGCAATGTATTTTAGAGAGAGTAATTAGTAATCTAATTACATTGCTGAAGATGTAATTATTAGCTAGTAATTACTTTTTAACTTACCCAACACTGATGGAAAGTTACCCAAAAAACTTGTTTTGCTGCAGTATACTCCATCAGAAATTATTCCTAATTATAATTTAGAAAAATACTTAATTGGATAAACATATTCACAGTTTTATATCTGTACATAACTAGTTTCCCCATCAGGAAAATCAACCAAAAACATACTTCATGCAGTTAAAATATGAGACAAACATTTGCAGACATCTTTTTTGCACAAATGACAAAATATTTTGATCCCTCAGAATGATAAATGAGATATTTCCCCATATTTGCTGGAAAAATATATACAATTTTGAAGAAAAAAAAAACAACTGGCAATAATTGAATCCTGGAGATGTAGTGCAGGTACTGCAGCTTGTTGACTGTTCACTGTCCACTCAAATGTTCATCTATCATACAGGAGCAAACTGCGGAAATGCATAATATTTTTAAAATGTTGATTAGTGAACCTCGTGCTGCAGCTTATCAAGGTAATACATCACCAGTGATGAGATATTAATCTCAGGATGAGCCATAACCGTTTCTTCCCCTCTGACAGGTCTAGAGCTCACAGGACTTTAATATGACAACGGAGCTCCGAGAGCCATCTCGGAAAATTAATTAAAAACCGAATCAAACCTGGTAGAAAACACAACCAACACTTAATGAGGACTCCACGCCATGAATCAGCCAGCCACTGCAACAGGGGCTTTATATCTTTAGATGTGCAGTGATGTATTAGTCCTGCATGTCATGTACAGATGTGCTCCATGAGTTTTAATGTATTGATAATGCGCGCCAAAAAAAACCCAGCTGGACAAGGAAAACAATGAAAACATGTGACCGACAACATAAAGACAACTCTTTATGTCTTTCTTATAAATAAGTGAATGCAAAAATTAAACAATAGAATGACACAGAGCAAATTTAGATTTGATGGGCCAATAAGTCTCGGTGTTTGTGCCACTAATCATGTTAATTGATTTTTCTTTTGTGTCACAGGAGCTGGGCTCAGATTGCATTAGGCATAATGAGGATTTAATGTGGGGTCAAGAGCAGGCCGGGGTTCTACCTTGTCAGGACATTGAGGGAGACTGTGTTTGTTTACACCCCGCTAGGCTCACCGTTCCACACAACAACTGCACCAGGGGACGGCAAGGGGAGGGGCCCTAAATGTTCTCGCAAATACACTTGTATTTTATTGAATACAAAGACCCTGTTTTTTAAATTATTTATCTTAAATAAATATTTTTTATTATAAAAAATATATTTAACTTTAAGAAGATTTAATATATTAAGTACATTTTCATACAGCAGAACAGGAAACCAATAACAGTCAAATTTATTTATATCTGTTTATTTAAATACATTTTTGTTTAATATAGTCTGTGGATGAACAACTATAAACCTTAGGGTATAAGGTTATATAAACCTTAAATCTATCTATCTATCTATCTATCTATCTATCTATCTATCTTCTGTGCTGTTAGCTCAGCAGCTAAAAACCTTTATTTTTCATGAAGAATATTTGATGTATTGTGATTTTAGAAAAAAACAAACAAACAAACGAAAAGCTCTATTCCTGTGTGTGTGTGTGTGTGTGTGTGTGTGTGTGTTTGTGTGCACACAACTCCTGAGGTCATGCCACACTTTTCATGACAAAGGGCATAGTGAACCCAGCTCTCCCGTCTGGCGAGCAATCCCAGCCCTGTCTGTCTTTCCTCTGCAGATCAGCCCACACAAAAGACCAGATTCAGCTGTTTATGAACCCCTCTGCCTCTCTATTCTTCTAGTGCTGCCATTATTCCAAGGTCATGCCAAAGAGCTGGATTTAGAAAGCCCTAACTGAAGTCCAATTAGATTCACAGTCCTTTCCGCACAGCCCAACACTAGCAGGGAACTCTTTTTTTCTTCTTCTCGTGTCGGACAGGTGACCTCTATCTAAGAGATACCTAGATATGTAGTAGTCTCCAGGAAGAGATGCATTGAAATGAAATGAAACTTATATAATAAGGGAAAAAAAAGATCAGATTATTCCCTTTCATGCTGTTTTTGTTTTTGCTTTAGACTACGACAGAAAAGATTGCAAGTGCATTCAGAAATGAATTAGATGTAGTTTTCTATCACAACCAGATCTCTCAATTTGAAGTTAAGAGATCTGAAAGGGAAGAATAAAAATACATATAGTGATACCCTAGCTAACATGGAACATTCTCAGAACGTTCCTGCAAGGTTCTATCAAAGTTATGAACAAGCATTCTTTCAGTAAAATAATAGAATGTTTGTTTAAAATGGTCTGATCTTTAATAACGTTCTGAAAATCTAAGCACAAAAACATTATTTATACATTGTTCATGGATTTTTTTTTACGATTTAGTTGGATGTTCATTATTTTAAATGTTTCTTGTTTCAAAATGTTCAGAGAACATTCAAAAGTAATGTTTCCATAATGTCTGAAAAATTAGAAATTGGAATGTTCCCTTAACGTTCACATAACCAAGAAACAACATAAAAAAAAAAGAACCTTTTGAACATCCACAGAATATTCAGAAATATTTTTTACAACTTAATGGGAATGTTAGCTAAACATTCTTATTTTTGTTAGCTGGATTCATAAGGAGAATTTCATTTTGATAACATTGATGGAGAGATGTTTGAAATATATAATAAAGTTGTCATCCAACGAAGGGCAAAAACTCAGGGCAATGTTTACCCTTTTAGAAACGGTTCCCAAAATGTCAGGAGAGCCTTTGCCATCTTTGGCACTAACAGAGAAAAGGCCTCGGCCCCCAAGGGCATTTTCAACAAAGCGCATTGAAAGCACCTCTTTTCAAAAACAGCGGTAAAGACAGACAGTTATAAGGTGAAACTAAATACATTTTGGCTTCGAGACTGAGCGGTTAAATCGAACACAGAATCTTAACACAGTTACCCTTTACTCTGGTTTAGCTGTGTAGCAAGTGATAGAGTAAAGCCAATCCTAATGTTTACTCATTAACTCAGAGGACAGACGGTAGACAGGGACTTGCAACTCCAAAGGGGACAGATCCTCTAACTGTGTCTCCTTGATAAGTTTGCATTTCAAAAGACCTTGGTCTAATCCATTAGGGGGCTAGGAAAACAAGATGTTCCTCTCCAGTTTGGCTAATTAGCTTTTTTTCCCCTCCTCGTCAGAGCAGTCCATATTCTTAAAGTGCTGTTGGGATCCAGATGTGTAACTAGGCTAATGACTGACTGACTAACAAAGAAAAATGGATGCCCATTCTTGAGCAGTGATGGAAGTCTCTGGTAGTCAGTGCCCATTTTAGGCCCACAGAGTTAATCACCCTGAGCGCTTTGCCAAATGCATCTTTACATCCATTTAGTGACATTTAGGTCTGGTAAGTCAGACAGATGTTTGTTTTAGTGGTGATGTGGTAAGTATTGGACAACACTTATTTGTCTAGCCCTGATTTTGACTCATTGTAATCTGTTTAAAGAAGTCATTTGTAACTGAGTTACAACTGAAAGAAAGAAAGAACATTCCAACATGCCATTTAGGAAGTCAAGCAATATGCATAGCTCACCTGTTATTGACATCAGTGACCCATTTTAAGATTTTAATCGATCATATTTTCTTATTCTTATGATGAGTGGTGATTAGAAAGAACTTTGAAATTTTGAAAGAACAGTCTAGTGTTCACCAATGCTGCATTTATTTGATCAAAAATACCGTCAAACAGAAATACTGTGGAAAAAATGACAATTTTAAATAACTATTACATTTAAAATATTCTAAAATGTAATTTATTTTAGTGATGGCAAAGCTGAATTTTCAGCAGCATTCTAATATGCTGATTTGGTGCTGAAGAAAATTATTATTGTTATTATTATTGAAAATGGTTGTGATGCTTAATAATGTGTGTTTTCAGGATTGCTATTTACATTTACATTTAATCATTTAGCAGACGCTTTTATCCAAAGCGACTTACAAATGAGGACAATAAAAGCAGTCAAAATTAACAAAAGAGCAACAATATATAAGTGCAAATGACAAGTCTCGGTTAGCCTAACGCAGTACACTTAGCAAGGTGTATTTTATATATACTGTATATATATATATATATTATACACACACACATATAGCATCTAAGCGGAGGAGGAACATACTGTCTAACAGCATAGCTTATAAACCCAAAGAATACTCTTTCTGGTAATCTTTCCTCATCAAACTGCACCATTACAGATAAGCTATCCAGCTTTTCTTTATCTCTAACATATTTCAGACGTTTGACCCCTACCACTTTTGCTCCTGATAAACTTCTCTTGATTGTGTCTTCTGATACATCTGTTGGGACCCCTGTTATTACTCCCTTCATCCATTTCTTCTCTTCCAACAGTGTACACGAAATTTTTTTCCCTGCTAATGTCTTTAAGCCTAGTACCTGTTTTTGTTGTCTGCTATCTTTACAAAAAAGTAGCAACTTTCCATTCCGTAACATTTTCGCATGTTCGATTTTCCCGATCTCTTCTTTGATCGCTTTAGTTATTTTCAGTGGGTTCAATGCATTCATATTATCGGACAAGAAATGTATCATTACCTTAAACTCTTCCTTTTTCCTTTTCTCCTGTTGTCTTTCCCTTTCACTTTCCGAACCAGAAAGTTGATTCCATTTTTTTTTCCTTTTCCGATTTTCTACTATGTTCCAATTTCCATTTTTACCTCCTTTCTCCCCGCCAATACATTCATCCTCTATGTCCAGCTCACTTCCTGATCCTACGTCACTTCCTTCCATCTCTGCTCCAGTCACATCCTAGTGTCGCCAACCGCCCTCGTCGTCTACTTCACTTTGTCAGGCAGTTCCTATTTAAGAGATTTCTTGATTGCGAACAGGTGTGGCAGTAATCAGGCCTGGGTGTGGCTAGAGAAATTGAACTCAGGTGTGATAAACCACAGTTTTAACAGGGGGGCAAACACTTCTTCACACAGGGCCATGTAGTTTTGGGTTTTGTTTTCCCTTAATAATAAAAACCTTCATTTAAAAACTGCATGTTGTGTTTACTTGTGTTATCTTTGACTAATATTTAAATTTTTTGATGATCTGAAACATTAAAGTGTGACATGCAAACATGCAAAAAAATAAGAAATCAGGAAGGGGGCCAACGCTTTTTCACACCACTGTATATATATATTGAATATATATTGCTATAAAACTGTTCTTGCATTCGAAAGTATAGCCACTGTATTATGTTAAATATATTAAGTTAAAGGGATAGTTCACCCAAAAATGAGAATTCTGTCATTAATTACTCACCCTCATGTTGTTCCAAACCTGGAAGACCTTCATTCATCTTCGGAACACAAATTAAGATATTTTTGATGAAATCTGAAAGCTCTCTGACCCTCCGATCAACACTCAGAAACATAGCAAGGAGATCGGCAAAATAGTCCATGTGACATCAGGGGTTCAACTGTAATTTTACGAAGCTACGAGAATATTTTTTGTGCGCAAAAGAAAAAAAAAAGCTTTATGAAATGTGTGGCAGTGATGAAGCTATATATAACAATGTGCAGCTGGAGTTTATTTTTAATGCTGCATGTTTGCTGTGATTGTTATCAGGTTATGTTTGACATTAAATTATCTAATTAAATGTGTCACCAGGTTATCTGTTCACTATAAATTGTAAAAGATAATGCTAAATTATTTGTGCATCACCTAATTAATATTCATGAGGTGAGCTGTCAGAATTATTGTGAGGTCACACCCAGCCAATCAATCACCTGAACCTAAACTCACTTATTTTTGGTCCACTTCATCCTTATAAATGAACAGATGTTGATTCAGATGGAAGATTAACTATATTTAGAGGAAATTAATCTGTGTATTAAATGACTGCATGTATTTTACGTAAGACTAAGAACATTATGCTAATGAACCTCTTTCCTGTGACACCATCTAGGTCCGGCTTCCATGTGTTTGCAGGGATATCCCATGCCTAGCGTCGCCCACGGGGTGAGGGCAGGGAGATGGGTGGCTGATGCAGGCCGCAGCGGCTGTGCTACCTATCTTCCTTTTGAAGCAAAGCGGAGCTGACAGAGGCCACCTCAGGAGACGGCTCACTCTCCATCACAGCGCTGAGAGGAAGAGGCAGGGTCTGTCAGGGGTCCTCTAGCACTGCAGAGAGCTATGTACCCCCATCCTGCTGCTGTCTCCACTGCACCCAGTCACTTCACATGCCATCCATACAATGAGGAAACGTACAGGTACAGTACAGTCAGCAATATCCAATGTGTCTTACAAGTATAGGGGAGACCGGGGCAAGTTGTCACATGAGATGTATTTCAGTAACTATGAGTTTTTTGGGCCAATTGTCCGCCATGCTAAAATATTTACACATAGCGTTTATATATAAACTACCATTTAGAAGACTTTGCGGTTGACTAGATATTTAATTGTTTATGCAAGAAGCCTCTTATGCTCATCAAGGCTAAATTTATTTTACTGTTAAAACAGTACTGTTGTGAAATATTATTTAAAATAATTTTCTATTGTAAATATTTAAAAATGTATACCTGTGGTGGCAAAGCTGAATTTTCAGCATCATTACTCCAGTCTTCAGTGTCACATGATCCTTCAGAAATCATTCTAATATGCTGATTTGAACATTTCAGTGTTAATTTTTCTTTTTGCTGCTTAATATTTTTGTGGAAACCATGATACAGTGATATAGTTTTTCTTCTTTGATGATTATTCAATTTATATATATGGTTTGACGTTTTTTTTATTTATTTATTGGCTGTAAAGCCTTTAAAAGAATGTTCCATTGCTTACACTATTGGGGCATGTTGTCACAACAGCACAATATTGTTCAATTAAAAAAAAATTTGTTTCTTTGTTTCTTTCTGTTTCTTCCTTCCTTCCTTCCTTCCTTCCTTGAGGGGCAATAATGTCTGAATGTCCAATAGCTTTTTGTAGCCAATACTTTAAGGTACTGTATGTAACTTTAAAAATAAACCGACCCTGAGAAATATTTACTTGGGCAAAAAATCATGTGACATCTTTCCCCAGTCTCCCCTACAGTACACATATCAGGCATAATTATTAATTCAAAATTTGTTGAATTAAGCATTGCCACAAGTACCTGTCTGAAGGAAAAAATGAGACTCAGTGGTCACTAAAAAATTATATACGCTACAAGTTTGACATTCAGTCAAATACATATGCCAATATATTGACCCCAAAAAATGTAAAATTATGTTACACCAATATACCACACTGCTCGCTGAAATCCTCCAGCCATTACTGTATGTCAAGTTGCACTCTTTACCGCAGCAAATTGAGAGCTTGTCACCTATACCCTTTCATCCAGGGCAATCCGTTTTAATTCTGCAAACTTTCTTCTTCTGTCAAAATTGGTGTGGAAGAAGAGAAACGAGTGGAGAGAAAAAGGAGACAAAGGGAGAGCACCCTTCTAACTTTTATCTGTGCAGCAAAATGCTGTTCTCCTCGAGTGGTGTCAAGAACTCTATCTCTCGTACACTTTCTTTCCCCCCCCTCTACCAGGTGACAAGCACAAGACGAGAGAGAGATAAGATTGGAAAAGAATCCCACTCCACTGAGTAAATAAATAATCAATACTCATCTAAATGTAAATGAGAAAGTAGCCCTCTTTGATAGCATCGTTTTTATCAACCAACCAATTTTCCTCAGACACTCACTGGGCCTCAACCAAATCACCATCATTCAGCGTCCGAGTAATGGAGAAGAAAAAAGAACTGTGAAAAAGAGAGAGAGAGGAGGGGGGGAAGGAGAGCAAGTGTGAATGGGTCACCTGAATCCTGAAGTTCAGTCAACCTTCACCAGCACCATTTCACCAGAAATGCCATTTCGTTGCTTCGCACTCTTTTTTTTTTTTTTCCATTGTATTTCTGATACACTTGTCAATTACCATTTGCGCTGAACTTTCAGCATGTCAGTGTCTATATCAATTGCCGTCACCAAATCGTCTTTTGTCCTTGTTTTGAGTCACTTTTTATCTTCATAACTTCTGCATGTCAGTCTGCGGTAGTAATTTTGAGTCATACTCACGTATCAGTGCCTTTTTAAAATACAAACCGTATTGATTTCACCTTCCCAGGTTTCGTGAGGGCAGGTTGCATGAGAGGGTTTTTCACTTCACTTGTCAGTGGCTGTCAAACTGCTGTGCGAAAGATAAAAATGTGTTGGCTTAGTGAAATAAAAAAATAAGGGCAGGTTTTAAAATATAAATTACAGCAGGAGAATAGATTAGGGCTTGGGACATGCTGTTTGAAAAGTGTTAACAGAAGCTCCTTGACCTGGCCGAACACTTGATGGTTTTGTGGAGAACATACACATACAATAAAGACGGCGATGACAGCTCTACTGACAGCTCTACACAACCGTAAAATCATAGAAAAGGGAAACAAAACCACAAAATGAAACTTTTGGGATCATTTACTTCACCGCAAAGTCGTTCCAACCTTGTATCGTGTTCTTTCTTACTGTATGTAAAGCTTATTTTGCACAACTGGTCACATGACAAACAAAAAACAATGTTGTTTTGATGGCAAACTTGGCGTGATGTGACTAATGTAATATTGTTAATTACAATTTTAAAATATGTTATTTATATTTTTTAAACATGATGTGAGAGCTCTGGCAGACAGGAAGATATTTTGTGAATTATTGCTTGATATTCATTTTATAGAAGTATAAATCATAGTAAAAAATGAATTAATAAATTATAAATCAGCAAGAATAAATGATGAAAAGATGTGTTTTTGGCATGTAATATTCCTTTTTGAGACCATATTTAGGCTGAAAAGAAAGTATTTTTTATCTACGCTACTGTTTAAATGTTTAATGTCAAATTATTTTTTGAAAGAAACTAATACCTTTACTCAGCAAGGATGCATTAAATTAATCAATCATTGTAATAATATTTCACAATATTACACTTTTAACTGTATTATTGATCAAATACATGCAGCCTTGGTGAGCATAAGAGACTTCTTTCAGAAACATCTTTCCAACCCCAAACTTTTGAAAAATGAATCAACATGCATGCATTTCTAAACGCTTGCATTTGACCCTCACCCCTTCCCTGACTGATCTAGTGGGAAGAGTTGAAAGTGGTTCTCTCCATCTTAACTCTGTCACACGCAGAGGTGCTAAACATGGCTGACAGGTCGAGGAGAGCGGGGAGCACGAGTCCCCTCTTACTCCGCTCCGATCCGAGACCTGTAAGGGCCATGTCCAGAGCAAGGGCAGGGGCCTAAACTCGCCCTGACAGCTCCTCGACAGATCTCACAGCCTTACTGACATCTGGACGTGCGCTGTAAAATCGGAGGAGTTCAAACCAATTTGGCGATGGAGCCCAGGTGACACGGGGGGACGGCTCGGTGGGATTAAGGAGGTCGGAGATACCTGTCCACTTGCAATTTGCAATCTCTGTGGAAGGGAAAGAAAGGAAATTCTGTATTAAAAGAGCTTGGAGCAATTCCCAGCCTAAGTTTAATCTTGATGCATGAAATCATCTGTCTGATTTAATTAAGTACTGACTTGGCATTCACCGCCGTGATTTTTCAACACAAATGCGAGGTACGTCATGTCAGAAATAAAATTATATAAGCGGAAATGTGATTTTTAGGACACAAATAGTTGAAACGGCTGTTACAAAGATCTGTAAATAAATAACCCATATAAATGAATGAAAGTGAGGTCCGCGTATTCCTCAGAGTAACTCGGCTTTAGGCTTGTAAGAGGAGGACGTGCCGTAGATGCTCAGTGGGCTTGCTGAAAAATGTCAACAAAGCTGCAAACATCTGCCAGGGACCTGTCAGTTAGATCAGATGGCCCTCTCTGATTCTCCTGTCGCGGCTCCTCGTCGATACCGCGCTCCGGAGGGTGGTGGGAGGGTGGAAAACAGGCGGGAGAGGGATGAAACTGAAAAGGGAGGCCCTGAAAACCAAAACTGAGCCAACATCTGCCTGATTTGAGCTGTGGAGAAAAAAATTCGCTTTTTTGTGCCTTCAGTAGTGAGGAATCAGGGATGCATGTGGTAGAATAAGGAGACACCTGTTATTGCAGACAAAGCTGTCAAAAGCTTGGAAAAGTGTGGAAAAGGAGTCAGGCTTTGTGTGAGATATGCAGAACACAATATGCCAGGTTGCTTGGCTGAGACGATTACAGGAATGGTAGAACAACAAGACGATTATCGGGGTTAGTATGACTATGAGAGTCATGTGACATACTACCTAGTATATCTAGATACACAAACAAACAAAGTATAAAAATAACATTGGCTTATAACATGCCACATATGAAAGCCTGTTATGGATAATTTAATGTCATTTAAATTCACACAGTGCAGAAAAAAATAGTTAGGTTAGACTATGTAGCACTTTAGTGAGATATATTTATATATATATATATATATATCAATTATATTTTATATCTATATAGGGAGAATATATATATATATATATATTCGAGAATATTGAACAAGAGGATCGCGCAGAACCTTTGCATGCACGGATATTGCAAGACACATTAGAGTTGTAACGTTATTGTTGTTTTTTTTGTGTGGCTAAATCACGTTTTAGATACGATGTCAACACCGCTTAAAAAATAACTGCATTTACTATGTACAGATAAGTGCAACGGTAATATGTATTATGTTTATTGTTCTTTAATTCTAACATTATAACATGAATTGCAGTGAAATACAGTTGAATTTATTTATACCATAGTCTCATAATTGAAGGGTAAATTCGGCAGATTACATCATTGTCCAGTATTGTACTGTCAGCAATTTATAAAAATGTTTTCATAACTGTAACATCAGGGCTCCAGACTCATTCTTTCCACTGGTCGCTCTTTTGCGACTAACTTTCTAACTTTTTTTGTGATCGGGAGATCCTCTTTTGCTATGTTATAAGCCAGTGCTTTCACTTTCGAATTCCTGATCTTGTCACGTTTTACAAGAAAAAATAATTGTCTGATTTGCTTACATACATCTATACACCTTTCACTTTTTAAGATTAAAACAAAAAATGGATTCTTTGTTATTCTTAATTAAAAAGCACAACAACAATAAAACAGTAAGATACAATGACAAACTAGCTTACAAAGCGTTTATTAACAAAAACAAATAAGATGAGGCATGGCATATATCACATGCTGTATTATATAGGCTACCGACTAATAGGTTGTTTGCAATCACGTGATTCTGATGACGCGCGAAATGCAGCTGGAGGGCAGGAAGTGATTTTTCTCCATAGAAATCACTAGCAGAAACTCAAAATGCCAGTGTTTTGCATTGTTTATGGATGCTCAAATCGGACAAACCGAGAAACCACAAGGAGCTTTTATCATGTACAAAAATGTGTTGCTCATAAGGGGGGAAAATTCAAGAAACTGACTGAAAAATGCTGGAAAAAGTGGTTTGTAAACCTGCGTCTGCGGTCGGGAGGAGCGAAGCCGGATAATGCTCGTGTGTGCAACTGGTTAATATAAGATAATAATATACCGGTATTAAAATATTAATAAAGAAATATATAAATAGATACAGGGTGACACTGTCAGAATTCACTGAATGCTAAACGTCACACACACGATGTAAATAAGATATTGTTTGCAGTTCACGGAATCGTGAGATTGCGATAAATTGAAGTGAGTGACAGCTTTTTTAGTGATTAACGTTAGATGAAAGCGCTATTTGCTCGCTTTCTAGGCAGGCTATAATCGATTCAGAATTTAAATAAAAGTTGTTTTAGGTGCTGATAACAGGACCAACAGCCACATACTCTGTAAGCAAAGTTTCAGGAGTGACATATATCCCGCATCCCTCATATACAGGTGCATCTCAATAAATTAGAATGTCGAGGAAAAGTTA
>NW_015659020.1:355294-360540 GCF_001515625.1 Sinocyclocheilus rhinocerous
AAACTATAGAATGTTTAGCAAACACTGAGGAATCAAATAAAAAAAAATAAAACAAAAGAGAGCTTCCATAGCATAACGTGAGGTAAACAGCAAAGATAACAAGCTTTTCAAAATGAAAAAAAAAAAAAAAGTAAAACTAAACTTGCTGTCGGTGACAGTGCTTGCATGTTTTTTCCCCCCACAAGGACAGGGCTTGCATGTTTTTTTTTTTTTTTTCCACAAGAATACCAACATGTTCACCTTCTCTGGTTTAAGAAGCGGTCTTTTACTTTAGCTTGAAAACCATCCATCATTTTTTCAATATTCGCATCAATTTTGCTGCACACACCTTCGCACTAAACCAGGCTCTACACTCTAAGCACTGCACAGTTCAAATGAGTAGCGCAGTTTCGTTATGCTTTCAGTTTCGTTTGCCGTTTGATGTTTCTCATATGCAACAGAAATGGCAGAGCTTATGAGTTGAACAATGCGGTGGTCGTGCCAGTGCAACCGCTCACAAAATTTAGTCGCACAGGCAGAAAAAATGGTCGCAAAATGTGACCATTTGGTCGCAGTCTGGAGCCCTGAACATACATATTTACATACATAATTATTCAGGTGCATGTGTACTAACTGCATTAAAATGTCCAGTGAGGTAGAAAACATCTGCTACAAGGAAATTCAAAAGGCACGGGGGTGAAAAAAAACAGCGTTTCTTTGACATGGCGAAAACTTGACGGTACAGCAGCACTTCTTCTTCTTCGTCTTCGTCTTGTCTGATGCACTCAACCAAGCGTTCTAACCACGACCTCGCCCCTCCCCACCCTCCAACCATTTGAATTTCTGTAGGCGGGGATTATTTTAATGATATTTTAATGGGCCGCTTTGTGACATCACAAAACCCGGAAAACAACGCTGTAGTCCAAACGAGCCGTTCGTTGTAGTTCTTGAAAAGGGATTTAAAAAAAATGAAATATCTCCCTTTGGAGTGGACTTTGAGATTTGTAACTTTGTAGATCTTTTTTATGCCCAAACATACACACTACACAGACTAAAGTTCAAAAAGTGAAAAAGCATAATAGGACCTCTTTCAACGTTTTCGGAGTTGTGCGCGCTCATAAACCCACCGAGAGTGCCTCACCTCGGCCAGATCTTCTGGAATTTGTGGCTGGCTTTGACCACTCTATAGTGGTTAAACATGAGATGTAATTTGTTTTGAGTAAAGATCGCGGACAGTCTTTGGTCTCAATCTATTATTAGTACCAGAGTAAATAGTTTTGGCTGAGGGCAAAATCTCATCACGTTATATTTTATGTAACTTCAGTTGTATTTAGACATTGCATTTATGATAGTCACAAATGTAAGAAGTCACATTCTAATAAAGTTGCAATTACTGTATGAGAAACAAAGTCATAACTGTGAGATATAGCTGCAATGGAAAGATATAAAGTCTAAATTTGAGAAAAAAGTTACAAATGCAAGCTATAAAGTACATTCTATTATAAAAAAAAAATTGTGAGAAATGAGAAACATTTAAAGTCACATTTGTGAGATATAAATTCTCATTTCAAGATATGTAGACACATTTTGAGATGTAAAGTTACAATTGTGACACAAAGTCACAACTGGTCAAATATAAGGTCAAAATTATATGAGGAAAAAGTCAGTTGCAAGATATTTGATATATAAAAAGTAAATTTTATATATAAAATTACAATTATAGCACAGCAGCTCTTCTTCTTCGTTTTCTCTGATGCACTAACTCTGCAGCACCACTTCTTCTTCGTCATCTCGTCTGATGCACTCACTCAACCAAGCGTTCTAACCACAACCTCGCCCCTCCCCACCCTCCAACCATTTGAATTTCTGTAGGCGGGGATTATTTTAATGATATTTTAATGGGCCGCTTTGTGACATCACAAAACCCGGAAAACAACGCTGTAGTCCAAACGAGCCGTTCGTTGTAGTTCTTGAAAAGGGATTTTTAAAAAAACTAAATATCTCTCCCTTTGGAGTGGACTTTGAGATTTGTAACTTTGTAGATCTTTTTTATGCCCAAACATACACACTACACAGACTAAAGTTCAAAAAGTGAAAAAGCATAATAGGACCTCTTTCAACGTTTTCGGAGTTGTGAGCGCTCATAAACCCACCGAGAGTGCCTCACCTCGGCCAGATCTTCTGGAATTTGTGGCTGGCTTTGACCACTCTATAGTGGTTAAACATGAGATGTAATTTGTTTTGAGTAAAGATCGCGGACAGTCTTTGGTCTCAATCTATTATTAGTACCAGAGTAAATAGTTTTGGCTGAGGGCAAAATCTCATCACGTTATATTTTATGTAACTTCAGTTGTATTTAGACATTGCATTTATGATAGTCACAAATGTAAGAAGTCACATTCTAATAAAGTTGCAATTACTGTATGAGAAACAAAGTCATAACTGTGAGATATAGCTGCAATGGAAAGATATAAAGTCTAAATTTGAGAAAAAAGTTACAAATGCAAGCTATAAAGTACATTCTATTATAAAAAAAAAATTGTGAGAAATGAGAAACATTTAAAGTCACATTTGTGAGATATAAATTCTCATTTCAAGATATGTAGACACATTTTGAGATGTAAAGTTACAATTGTGACACAAAGTCACAACTGGTCAAATATAAGGTCAAAATTATATGAGGAAAAAGTCAGTTGCAAGATATTTGATATATAAAAAGTAAATTTTATATATAAAATTACAATTATGAGAAACAAAGTTTAAATTGTGAAATATAGTGACATGTCAGTGAATTTGCAATTATGAGAAAGTCAAAGTTGTGAGATGTCACATTGCAATATATATAGACACATTTTGAGATATGAGATAATTGCAATTTTTTCATATTGTGAGATATATACATTTTGAGATGTATAGACAAATTTTGGATATAAAGTTGCATTTATGTGAAGGTTAGTATGACTATGAGAAACATGTGACCCTAAAAGTTTAAATTGCGAGATATAAAGTCACATTTTTATAAAGTTGCAATTCTGAGAATCTAAGTCTTAACTGTGAGATATTGAATCTCATTTATGAGAAATAAAGTTGCAACTACCTTAAACGTATTCATTGGAAACAGGCTCCCATAAGATCTGGCTCAAGACAAAGATTCAGCAAATAGTCTGTGCTGTTACTGAAAATGACAGTGCAAAAGATTTCATGTGCACCATACCTTCCATTAACTTCATGTGTGCCCTCTGAGATGACCCTCTCGTCCCGGGGGAAGCCTTCCCATCTAGCTCAGCACTCAACCAGACGGTCCGGCTGTGAGACGCTGGCCTGCTAGACAGGTTTGAAAACACTAAGGCAAATCACTGGTGAGAAAAGGCCAACATCCCATTTCATGATCACAACTCCCGATGAGTGTGAAACGTCAACCAGCTGTCCCCTGACTCCACCAGAAACAACGAATCACACTCACAAAATATGGAACCCGTCAGCAAACGATATGTTTGCGTTTTCCACTAAATGATCAATTATGAACATTATGCTTAATTGAGTAATTTCAAACACGTGGAGCTGGCACAGAAAGAGGACAGGGGAAGAAAGGAATCAGAGAGAAGGAAAAAAGCAGTGCGTTTTAAAGGTTTAAAATAATATTTATTCCTCTGACACTCTCATATCTAAGCAATTTAGCCGTGGTTGGAAATTGTCTGGCTAAGTTCTTCCAGTCCCACAGTTTAATCCGCTCAAGGGAGATTTGCAGACGATTCCCAAAACCATTTCCAACTTAAACTTCTCACAACCTGGAGAGGTGGAAAAGAAATTGCAGAGATATGAGAAATCTTGACAGGATGAAGCGGCCTTAATGCTATTCGAGCACAGCTGTTTTCATTTAAATACAAGGTATTCGGCCTTCTTAAAAGCCTAGCATCATCCCTGTTTCCCTCCATAATCTCTCCCGCTCGAAACATTCGGGGAAACCACTGTATCAGAGTGTGCAGGCAATAGCGCTGGCAGTCTACTTTGATCAATTCAAATTGTTTTTCAGCACAAAATACAGTGAGAGAAACTTTAATGTAACCTTATACGCAGCATAAAGAGCTCAAATACAACACAGAATGTTTTCCTTTTGACTTAGTATGTGAGCTCCTCTGTATAAATCTATCTATCTATCTATCTATCTATCTATCTATCTGTCTGTCTGTCTGTCTGTCTGTCTGTCTGTCTATCTATCTCTCTATCTCTCTATCTATCTATCTAAACAACGTCAGAATGGCCAATGTGATGAAAGTAAAGGATATTAGAGAACATTATATTTAATAGTTAGTAACATTCACTATACTACCACTACTACAAATACATACATACATAATTACATATTATTACATATATTTGGGTAACTTAAGGTTTCATTGGTTAAAAATCTATGAGCAATATATATTTTTACAGCATTTATTAACTTTTGTTAATGTTAGTTAATGAAATTAAATTGTTCATTGTTCATGTTCAGTGCATTAAATAATATTAATAGATCACATTTTTTATTAAAAAAAAGTATTAGTAAATGTAGAAATTTGCATTAATTAAGACTAATAAATGCTGTAGAAAATTTGTTCATTGTTAGTTCATTTTAACTAATGTAACTAATGTACAATTATTATTGTAGTGTTACAATTGTTATAGGAACTATTATTATTATTATTAGTAGTAGTAGTAGTAGTAGTAGTATTACATACATATTTGGGTAACACTTTACAATAAGGTCTCATTAGTTAACATGAAAAATGTATGAGCAAAATATTTTTACAGCATTTATTAACCTTTGTTAATGTTAAGTAATAAAATTCAATTGTTCATGTTAGTTCAGTGCATTAAAGGCACAGTATGTAATTTTCGCCGCTGGAGGGCGCATATTCAAAATAAACAAAGAAACAAAGGTGTAGTTTGATGACACCGTGACTGAGTGTGGAATCATGGGAGTTGTGGTCTTCATCCCCACAGCTGATGCAATCCGACGGGACTCGGGCAGAAATCATGTTCATGGATGAGCTAATGATTTATTAACGTAGTAGAATGAAGCAGGGTGAGGCTGAAAGCCGTCGAAGCGAAACGAGGCCGCTGAACGAGCGCGACACACGGTTCGAAAGCAGCGGAGCTTTTATTATGCCACAGTCGACCACTTCCGCTGCTTCCGGTCGTGCGTATGTGGGGTAAAGCAGCGCTGTTTTATCATACGAGATACATTTAGTTCTGTTATAATGCTACTCTGTGCGGTCGTCACC
>NW_015659020.1:360634-365203 GCF_001515625.1 Sinocyclocheilus rhinocerous
TCGTCCGTCCCACTACTAGACGTCTCCGTTCCCTCCTTCAGGGAACGAGGGTTACATACGTAACCGAGACGGTTTCATTGGTTAAAAATCTATGAGCAATATATATTTTTACAGCATTTATTAACTTTTGTTAATGTTAGTTAATGAAATTAAATTGTTCATTGTTCATGTTCAGTGCATTAAATAATATTAATAGATCACATTTTTTATTAAAAAAAAGTATTAGTAAATGTAGAAATTTGCATTAATTAAGACTAATAAATGCTGTAGAAAATTTGTTCATTGTTAGTTCATTTTAACTAATGTAACTAATGTAAAATTATTATTGTAGTGTTACAATTGTTATAGGAACTATTATTATTATTATTATTATTAGTAGTAGTAGTATTACATACATATTTGGGTAACACTTTACAATAAGGTCTCATTAGTTAACATGAAAAATGTATGAGCAAAATATTTTTACAGCATTTATTAACCTTTGTTAATGTTAAGTAATAAAATTCAATTGTTCATGTTAGTTCAGTGCATTAAAGGCACAGTATGTAATTTTCGCCGCTGGAGGGCGCATATTCAAAATAAACAAAGAAACAAAGGTGTAGTTTGATGACACCGTGACTGAGTGTGGAATCATGGGAGTTGTGGTCTTCATCCCCACAGCTGATGCAATCCGACGGGACTCGGGCAGAAATCATGTTCATGGATGAGCTAATGATTTATTAACGTAGTAGAATGAAGCAGGGTGAGGCTGAAAGCCGTCGAAGCGAAACGAGGCCGCTGAACGAGCGAATGTAGAAATTAGCATTAATTAAGACTAATAAATGCTGTAGAAAATTTGTTCATTGTTAGTTCATTTTAACTAATGTAACTAATGTTAAATTATTATTGTAGTAACCATTGCTATTGTAACTACTATTATTATTAATAGTAACAATAATGCTATACAATTATTATTAGTAGAAGTAGTCCCTTATATTATAATTATTTATAATAGTAGTAGTATTGGTATTATTATTTGGTTAGAAATATTTTATTTTGTGCATACAGGTTTGGAACAACATGCAGGTGGGCAAATGATGACAGGATTTAAATTTTTCTGTGAACTATCCCTTTAACGTTTTTCTCTCAGCCACCACCGACCTCCAGCGTACCTCTTGTTTTCATTTTTTATTTTTTTTGTCTGTGTGTTACAGTGGGCAAAATTGAGCTTTACCTTTCTGACCTTACTCTCCCCACGTCTGAAAAGAGATGAAGGACAGCTCATAGATGCTATATCTCTCAACATGTATATTCACCCCTATTCCCACGTGGTCATGGTTCTGCTGCTCAGATCGGCCAACTCTGAATTGCATTGCTCAACAACTGGGCTGCAAACCATTTAAAGACCAATTTCCACCGACCATAACGCCTTTATCGCTGGTGTTGTCAACTCAATTTTCGAATTTTGCCATACACCCTGGCTCCCCCTATTGAAGTGTCATCTGATTTGCTACGATTCTGACAAGGCTCCAGTCATCACGGTAATCTCTACGCCGCTCTCCCACTTTTCCTTCTCCGGTAACAACCTTCCATGCCTATCTTACGTCAGAATAGGAGATAACGTGGTTTGCTGTGGCACGCTGAACGAGGCAGTGCTGGATGTTTATACTGGAAGTCAGACCATTTTGCTTGTCCTAGTAAAAATGATCGCACGTCTTTTCAGTTTTCTGTCTGTGGTGACTTGGTCAGACACTTGGTCATTACAGACTGCATGAGACTGTAAAGAGAAGGTCATCCATTGCAGCAATGACAGGTTTTATTGAGATTAGAGAGCAGTAAATAAACTTTACAGCCATTGGAACTCTTAGCATTCGCTTGCTGTAAAAGACGCTCTTTCGATTGTTTGTGGCAAACTCACCTTCTCAGTTGAATTAGGTGAATGAAAAGGGCAACTCCTAAAACTTTTAGTGATCTCTCACTTGAAATGAAGGGGCTTGCAGAAAGGATATTTTTGGTGTTATAAGTGCAGTGCTATTTTATACTGTATTATTATAGTATTTATTAATATTTTGAATTAGCTTTTATTCAATATTTTCAATTTAAGTAAGGTTTATTAATTTTGTTTTGTGTTTTTGTCATTTTTAAAAATTATTTCTATTTAGCATTGTTTGTATTAATTGTGGTACTTCAGTTTCAACTTATTTTATTTTAGTTAGTTGCCAAGATGTTTTTTTTCTATGTTTTTTAATGTTTATTAATATTTTTGAACTAGCTATCATTTTTATATTTTCATTTTTCATTTTAAATTAGAGTTTTTAAATTTTTTTTGTGCTTTTATCATTTTATAATTTTTTGTAACTTTTTTTTTCAGGATTACAAATTTATTTATTTATGCTTAGGTTATAGTATTTTGAATTAGCTTTTACTTATATATTTTCAGTTTTCATTTTATTTTTTTGTTTGTCTTTTTATTAGTATTTTAATATTTTTATTTAGCTCTAGTTGTTTTTTTTTGACTCAACATTTGAGTTTTTTAATTTAATAAAAATGTTTTTGAAGTGTAAGATTTTTTGTTTAATATTTAGATTTCATTTAAAAAACAATTTAATTTATTTTAAATTATTTCAATTGACAAAAATTATTCTCTGTAGTAGTTTAGTTAATAGCACAGTGATGGCACTTTATAAGCAAATATAGATTACCCACCAATATGGATTTAAAAAATCCAGGTATAGAAGTATAGAAACCATAAATTTAATTTATGTTCTGTCTGAATAGCTCAGCAAAATTAAGACAGCAAGCCATAACAGCAAGTCTCTTTTTTTTTTGCTTTCCTTCTGTAAATACCCCCCAAAAATCTTAATATATCACAGACATCATAAACTGAGCAACTATGTCCAATAAAAGGTCACAAATAACTGCACTCATCCCCCACTAAGTTGTCCTCACCACAAAGTCAGTGGCAGAGTGCTGCTTGTGTTTTGAAGAAATTGAAAACACTGCCTGGGGCACTATCACATTACTGGTCATGAGGGAGCCATGGTAAGATCACTTTATGGAATAAGCCCCAAAAATAGGCCGGCTGTCTCCTCGTATTCTCTAACCCTGGATGGGCACGTAGCCAACCTGACTTTAGGTGCTCCATTCGAGAGTATGATTGCTGATGGGTGATGATCACAGTGATGCTTATCATGATGGTGTCATTATTTCTGAACCATAACCTCGACAACCGTATGTTTTGGCACTAGATCTGGTTCAATTAGTTCTTTTGTAGAAAAATCTAGATTACTAGTTCAGACACTCTATGTAATGAGACTCATGGCTTATAGAGTCAGTAAAGGGCAAATGTGTACTAACAAAATGCAACCCGGCTAACAAAAATATGAACGTTTTGCTAACATTCCCATTAAGTTATAAAAAACATCCTTTCTGAATGTTCAAAATGTCCAGTTTTTAAAATACGAACATCCAAGATGTTCATGTCTTTCTTTCTTCAGTCGAAAAGAAATTAAGGTTTTTGAGGAAAACATTCCAGGATTTTTCTCCATATAGTGGACTTCAGCATAATTACATAACATGTGAAATCGTGGATGCGCATCGCAAATAGTGCAAGACGAGCATTTGTGGTGAAAAAGTATATACATTTTTTTTTTTTTTTTTTTTTTAGAAAATGACCGATGGTTTCGCTAGAAAAGACCCTTATTCCTCGGCTGGGATTGTGTAGAGCTGTACTGAACTGCAATTTGGACCTTCAACCCGTTGGTCCCCATTGAAGTCTACTTTAAGGAGAAAAATCCTGGAATGTTTTCCTCAAATAGCTTAATTTCTTTTCGGCTGAAGAAAGAAAGACATGGACATCTTGGATGACATGGGAGTGAGTAAATTATCAGGAAATTTTTATTCTGGTGTGAAATAATTCTTTAGGGGAACCTTATAGATCATTATGGAAGCGTTACTTTTGAATGCGAATTTGAACATTCTGAAACAAGTAACATTTTTTTTTCATTATGCGCAAATGTCCAGCTAAGACGTTTCAGAAAAAAAGTTTAATGAACAATGTTACTAATGTTTTTGTCCTAATGATGTGAGAACAATATTAAAAAACAGATAACTTTGAACGGCTGTTCTGTTAACGTTACTGGAAGAATATTTGTTCATAACTTGCCAGAACATTATCTAAAGTTCTGAGAATTATCCCAGTTAGCTGGGAAAGACCACCTGTTATATAACCATTAGTAACTAACTATTATAATTTAGTGGCTAATTGATAATGTGAGCCAAAAGAAAAAAAAGAAGAAGAAAAAAAAGCCAAATAGAATAGAAGGAAAAAATAAAACAAAAAAATATAATATAAAATTATAAATTCTATTTTAAAAAAAGTATTTAATCTCTTCATTAAAGGGGTCCTATTATGCTTTTTCACTTTTTTAATTTTAGTCAGTGTGTAGTGTGTATGTTTGGGCATAAAAAAGATCTAGAAAGTTACAAATCTCAAAGTCCACTCCAAAGGGAGATATTTCGTTTAAAAAAAATCCCTTTTCAAGAACTACAACGAACGGCTCGTTTGGACTACAGCATTTGTTTTCCGGG
>NW_015659020.1:365789-397397 GCF_001515625.1 Sinocyclocheilus rhinocerous
AGAACTACAATGAACGGCTCGTTTGGACTACAGCGTTGGTTTCCGGGCTTTGTGATATCACAAAGCGGCTCATTGGAATATCATTACAAATAATTCCCGCCTACAGAAATTCTAATGGTTGGGGGGTGGGGAGGGGCGAGGTTGTGGTTAGAACGCTTGGTTGAGTGAGTGCATCAGACGAGACGACGATGAAGAAGTGCTGCTGCAGAGTTAGTGCATCAGAGAAAACCAAGAAGAAGAGCTGCTGTGCTGTAGCGTCAAATTTTCGGCATGTCTAGAACAATTCTTACAAGTACAACACGACGTAGCTGTGCACCGCGGACAGACGCCGAACGGCGCCGCCGGTGTGCCTACACTCATAGAAAATAAAGTATTTGAATTTTAAAGACGCGACATGATGCTGCGCTTCTCGCCCGGTGTGCGACCGCCTGAAACTTTTCACCTCCGTGCCCAAACGTCTTTGTTTGGGCTTCCGAAAGCGGATGATGTCAGGAAACAGTGGTTTCAATTTATTTTTTAACTCTGTTTCTGAGCATTATAACCCCAATTTGCTATTGTGTGCTGCGCATTTTACTGAGGACAGCTTCCACAACATGAGGGAGTACAGTGCCTGCCTCGCCAAAAGCTTTTGTTGAAAGACGGAGCAAGGGGCGTGGCAGTACTGAAACACTGTCTAAGCTGTTCGCCAATCACAACGCACTGGGAAAGCTAACCAATTACAACACATTTTGTTTTTCGGAAGGCGGACCTTCATCAAAGCCGGAACTAATCGAGCCGTTTGTGCCAGGATGGGGAGAAAGGTATTTTAATAATGTAAATTATGTGAAAAATAATGCGTTTTTCGAACCACCAAGCATGAGAGCATGTTCTAGTACACCCCCAAAACAAAATCAAGACTTTGTAAAAGAGCATAATAGGACCCCTTTAAAAGAATAGTGACCTACAAATATTCATTTACCTTGCATTTTTAAAAATATTCCTTTAAATATTCTTGAAGCACCAGCAACTACAACAATAAATAATGTACAAGGGAATGATCAGAGCCAAACGAGTGTACAGCGCTGTCCAATCCGTTTCCAAAATTTGTGATGATCATCATCTTCATCCTCGCTATAATAGTCATCTACACTACCCACAGTTAGTTATCAACATTACCTTCAACATCACCTCACCAGCACATCTATTCTCTCCCCTCCTCTCTCTCTCTTTCTTTGTGTGGTTCAGGTGAGTCCTGTAGAGGTTGCAGACCTTGTGCTGAACAGTGATGCACAGCCTCCATTACCGCTGTGCCTGCGTCCACATGGCCCGATCTGTTGTTTATGACGCTGACATGTGCAGTAATGGGGGGTTGTTTTTTTCCACGCACCTCAACATGGGCCATACCATCACACCAAGCTTGTCTGAACTGTTATCTGCTGCAATAGTGAAGATAAATAACACAATTTAGATACATATTATTTTTGTTGCTTGTCATAACCATGCTAAACATTACAATTTAGTTCAAATATTTTATTACATTTATTAAATAAAACTAAAACGGTTCTATATGCAATGAAGACTCCAGTCATATCAGTGGTCAAATAAAAGCTGTTTCTCTAAAAGAGAGGAAGGAGGCTGGAGGGGGAAAAAAGAAGAAACACAAAGGGAGAACATCAACTGTTAAATGCCATGAGAAATAGAGTGGTGTTTAAAGAATGAAAGGTGTCTAGTTTAATGATGAAGAGATATTATCAAACATACTGAGTGATGTGATTCCCAGCAGAATCTCGAGGGCTTCAGAGTCACAAGCCTACGAGAATGTGACATTAAAACATGGCAGCTGTCACTAACAAGGAAAGTCAGAATCTGTGTGCTGTTTTTGAGCTTGAATGCAAGTATATGCTCTGCAAGCGTATGAGAAGTTAAATACGATTACCCCGTGTCAAATTCTATTTCTTCGCATTTCTGAGGGAAACAGCTTTGAGAAGCATCTTTCTTCACGAAATAAATATCGTTCTACTTTACAGAGCTGAAAGAGTCGTGTGCAGTTTCATTCAATTTTGATGCAGGTGGTACAGCGTCTGCTTTCGGTAGCCCGGGGCTACGCTGAAAATGCTCTTAAATTCTTTAAGAAGGCTTTTAAGTTCATCTAGATTGCAAATACAAGAGCCTCAGAGAATTGCCTGAACTTTTTAACTAGAAGATCCAGTGTAGCTTAAGAAAAAGGGGAAAATAACACTGAAGGCCCTCGTATGCAAACAAAACAAAGGGTGCAGTCTAACAGACCGAACCTCTAAACATTCCAGTTCCCTGTAGAGTTTCTCTCTGTAGTCTCATATCATCACAGAACTCTGGGATTTCACTAGAACTCCCTCAAGACTCCCGAGGAATAGTTCACCCAAATATGAAAACGCTCACATACTTTACTCATCCTCATTCAAACCCATGTTGCATTCTTTCTTCTGAAGAACACACACACAGGAAAAAAAAAATTGAGGACAATTGCAAAAATAGGGACTGAAACGTTCTCTTTGTTGGGTAGAAGTGATGATGTTTGATTTCTGATCATTGTTTTCAGTTGATCTGGATCATGGTTTAAGCTGATCTGTTTCTCAAATCAGTGTTGTGAACTCGACAGCTTAGTCTGGTGCATGAACAAATCATTGAGACCAATCATTCAAATAATTTTTGGGTCACACTTTAGTTTGAGTACCAATTCTCACTATTAACTAACTATTACACCATGTCCTAAGATTCCAGCGACAAGCAATTTGGCTGTCCACACCAGACACGACACGACAACGAGACTCGACAGAATCACTCAAATATCACAGCTATTCAGAAGCGAGAAGCACACTGCACTCCCAGTGAAATGGACAAGTTTGTAATCTAATTCAGAAATATTAAATATTTTTAACATTATTAAAAGTGCATACTGAGTGACTGATACCATTATGGAATACACTTGTTGGTTTGCATTGAGTTCACAGTCTTAATGTAAATGTTTGCTTTAATTTATTTCTGTCAGGACCACTATCGTCAAAGATGATTGACAATTAGCATACAGTTTGGATTGGCGGTATGGTTCTGTTCTGGGCAAGAACTCCCTGCGCATCCATGCAGCCTAGCATGGATGAGAGCAGGGAGAGCAGCAATAACCCCCCAGGGTTAAGATCTGAAGTAAACTGTCTATTGTTGGCTTCAGTATGGCTATAAATGTCATGCAAAATGATGTTCAAACTCACATTAGACACTTTTAACATGAAATAAAGCGCATAATCGGTACCTGAGATTATCATTGTCATAGTTTGTATATTGTTGTTCCAGCCGCGACATCGCAGAAATAGAAACCGTTTCTAAAATAGAAACTTCCCGTGTCCCCATCACGGCTGTTTAGGACAAAAACTCTGATTAACATGGAAAAGATGCCTTTTGTTGCGTGAAGTTAGGACACGGTGTTAACTACAACTTTTGCTTCAATAAACTCCTAATTTGCAACTTATTAATAGTTAGTAGGGTAGTTGTTAAGTAAAGGAAACAAATTAAGGGATCTAAAATATAGTCATGCAGAATAAGACATTGATATGTGCTTTATAATAATAATAATATAATAATAATTAATTACATTTATATAGCGCTTTTCTAGGCACTCAAAGCGCTTTTACATTGTCAGGGGGTATCTCCTCATCCACCACCAGTGTGCAGCATCCACCTGGATGATGCGACGGCAGCCATAGTGCGCCAGAACGCCCACCACACACCAGCTTATTGGTGGATAATTTATTATAAGTAATAATAAACAGCCAATATGCTAGTAATATACATGATAATAGGCAACTAGTTAATCGTGAGAATTGGTCCTTAAACTAAAGTGTTACCAATTTTTGGAAATATTGTTGTTTGGACCACTATAATATAACTTTAGCATTTTTTTCCTTGAACGACACAGCCGCTTTTGTAAAAAATATAGAAAATTATTACATTATTAAAATGTTTTCCTTTTGTGTTCCACGGAAGAAAGAAATTCACACGTTTGGAATGACATATAGGCAAGTAAATGATTTTGGGGTGAAATATTCCAACTCAATCTCATGAAAAAATTTAACTATTTTACAAGCTGATGATTTTGTATGAATTTGTATGATGTGCTTTGTGTAGAAAAGTATGATTCTTAGAAAAAAGCCAGCATGAAGGTCTACTCTTAAACCTATCCTTAGCAGGATGCAAGCAGATCGTGCAAATTAGCCACCAATTCGCTAAAACGAAAAATAGTTACCAATTCCCATAAAAATGCTATAATCTTTTTATTATTCCTAGAACACAAGCTTGACTCAAGCTAGTTGTTTAACATAAGAAAGAACCATAAAAAAGGACCACTGAGACCTAAAATGACTAAAAATGACTTTTCATATGGCATCGCATCAGGAGCTTCAGGGCGGAACAATCAGGCCTCTTTCTGTTTACTCTAATTTTTTCCAGCTCTGCTTAGTACTTGCTGGGCACCTCGGAGGAGGGGGGGCTGGAGAGGTTACCCCCACATCTGGACCAAATAAGTTTGACCCCCTCGAAAGGGTGCAGAAGTTGCCCCCCCAAAAGCCGCAAACAAAAGCGTCGGCGAGAACGTCGGGGCCCTGCGCGCCATTCATCGCGCCTAATGACTTGTTCATTAAGAGTGATGATGGATAAAGACTTCTCACGCTGAGATGAAATCAAGATTTATACGCACTGTTTCCACACCCAACTCGTGGGAAGATCATCATCATTTAATTCTATCTCTGCGGCCGGTGATGGGCATCCAGAGAGCGGGTTATCAAACGGTGCAGTCAGCTGGCAAAACCTGCACACAGACACACGCACATACACACACTCACAAACACACGTAGGGAGAAAAAGAGAGGAAAAAAACACACCTTTGGCACATCTGGAGCTCGCCGGCACAGCTGAGGGTGAGATATAGATGCTGGCGGGAGGCCAAATCACAGAACGTGAATGAGAGGAACAGAGAGAGAGAGGGACACGCATATGTGTTAGGACACCGCCAGTGTTAATCCCATCAAGGAAATTACCAACGAAAATGTTCGTTGACAAAGAGTTTTTTGATTTTAACACATTTGAAAACTGTAATGGTGACAAGACATAAAAACCCATCATGGTGATAATTAAAATATTTGAATTAAAATTAACTTGCTGAAAATATAATGAGGAGAAAACAATGCAAACAATGTTTTTAGATTCGTTTGTTTTTGGATTAATTTTCTTTCCTCTAAAGTTTTTTTTTTTTTGCATATTGTATTGGGCAAATATTTCTCCAAAAAAGAGAGATTTTTATGTGAGCATGTTGCTTCATGTTCTGTTACCCATTATCAAACCAAATGAAATTAATTAATTACACACACACAAAAAAACACTGCTCCATGAACACTGAAAAACTAAACCATTTAATAGCCAACTGAAACACATCAATTAAAACTTAAAATTTCAATTTGAAATACATTTTCAGCTGAAAATCATTGCTAGTCAAAACGCGTATGAAAATACGTACGCTGTTGCCATAAAAAATGCGATACAGAGTGCAGTAAATAGAAACAAGATAAATCATTACCAAAGTCTCAAAAGCATGAAGATTTCACTACTCAGTTATATTTTGTTAATGATGATGAATCTTTTATGTTTAATACATGTTTAAATGTTTATACATTTATAAAAAATGTGTAAACATTTGATTAACGGTTGGTCTTTTACAGTTTGACACGTATGATCAAATAAAATGTTTATGCAAAATTATAAAATTAAATATATAAATTATTTATATTTTTTAAATAAAATTTTGTTATAAAATTATATATATATATATATATATATATGTGTGTGTGTGTGTGTGTGTGTGTAATTGAATATAATTTCAATGAAAGTAAAATGAACTAATATTAATTATTATAACATGACAAAATTGTGAGTAAATTTCAAAAGACTGAAAATAAAAATCTCTACAACTTAGCACCAGAAATCGCCAGATCCAGGTTTCTTCTTGTTTAGATCCTGGTATGGATTTTTTCCGTACCATATGTGTACAGTATATACTATCTCCTCCACACCGAGATGCTGGAGAAAGAGAAATAACACACACCCTGAACATTAGTGTGTGCACTCACATCTCTGGCCCTGCGACCCACCTTCCTCTCTCTCTTCAGCTCCTTATCTCGAGGTGGAAATAGGCCCCAAGACACTTCATCAGTGTCCTTCAGCCAGCTATCTACAGCTCCCAACTTTTATTAAAACTTCAGCTCTTATCAGCTCTCAGGTAATTCAGGCATGACAAATTGGGCACCAGATGCCACCTCTATTTGAGGCCGGCACTCCGATCGTGCTCCCGCCCAGAGCCAATGGAAAGGTGGCGAGCTGTTGCATTGTGGGATGCTCACCTTTAGGCCTGATATATCCGGCATTCACAACCTGTCAGTTTTTTTCAATGATTTAAACAGCATTGCAAGGACATCGAGAATAGTTCACCAAAAAATTATAATTCTGTCATTTACTCACCCTCAGGTCGTTCCAAACCAGTATGCTGTTGCTTTTTTTCTATGGAACACAAAAGTTGACATTTTTGAAGAATTGTTATGCAGCGTATGGCATATAACATTAGTTTATAGCGACCACATCAGTCAAGTTCCAAAAAGGACAAAAACACATCATAAAAGATGCTATGACACTCAATAATCCAAGACTTCTGGTTTTCACATTTTGGATGCCAGATATTGAGGAACCCCTTTGCAAATGACCTTCTTTCTGAAATGTAAAGGTATTTACATTTACATATTTTCATATCCAAAGGCCCTTTATAAATGAAAATATAAACAACTTATACAAAATGTATACAATTTATACTTTGTAAGAAAACAGTTAGCATGACATTATAAAGATAACACAATGTTCAGTCCCTCCAGGATCTGGCGGGACTTTTTTTCTGATTTTTGCGGTCTAAAATGACTTTTCTAAAATGGCTTTTCTCAGAATTTGCGGCATTTCTTATTGTTTTGCAGTGAAAATGTACCACAGACAACATTCTTCTAACATTGTTATGACTTTTCTGACTTCGACAACCATTGTAGGGCTCCAGACTAACATTTGGGGACACCAGCACCAGTGCCATTAAGTTCTACAGAAGGTGGCACCAGCACCTGACAGTAAAGCACTCACCCTAATCGCACATGTACATCTCGGAGATGTCTATTTGATGTCTGCATTTACAGTGTTTGCTCATCTGCAATACGTCTCTAAGACGTTTACTGTCAGATGTTAAATAGACATTTATTAGAATGCATGTAAAACTGCTTCTGAGTCGTTTATCAGATTACACAGCAGATGTTTCCCAGATTTTTAGCAGACGTCTTACAGATGTACTTGTGCTGTCTGAGTAGTTGAGATGCAGATAAAATTAACTTTTATTACTGTCATTCATAATGTCTAAATATAATTGAATAAATACAAAAAAATATATATTTGGGAGTGGAAATGGCTAATAAGCCTATAAGTACTTCTCTGCAGCCATCTACTAGTGATAATTTAATATCTTTTTTATTTTTAAATAAGTCTTTGCGTTCCTACATTATGAAACTTTTAGTTTTATAAATGGGGGTAACCTATGAATAATGAACGAATATCGTCATCACATTAAAAATAACTTTCAAATTCGGTAATAATTAAAGCTTTGAAGTGCTGGGAAAGTTGTGTGAAGCATTTAAAAACACTCAAAAACATTAGACCATTTCTGCCACAAGTTGTTCCTGTAGTTTTACTATGTTAAATCCAGGTGGTGATTTGTGTTTATTGAACAATGTTTTTCCTGGTTTCCACATCAGTGGCGTTTAAAAAATATATATTTGGGAGTGGAAATGGCTAATAAGCCTATAAGTACTTCTCTGCAGCCATCTACTAGTGATAATTTAATATCTTTTTTATTTTTAAATAAGTCTTTGCGTTCCTACATTATGAAACTTTTAGTTTTATAAATGGGGGTAACCTATGAATAATGAACGAATATCGTCATCACATTAAAAATAACTTTCAAATTCGGTAATAATTAAAGCTTTGAAGTGCTGGGAAAGTTGTGTGAAGCATTTAAAAACACTCAAAAACATTAGACCATTTCTGCCACAAGTTGTTCCTGTAGTTTTACTATGTTAAATCCATGGTGAATAGTGGTGATTTGTGTTTATCGAACAATGATTTTCCTGGTTTCCACATCAGTGACTTTTGTTCTGATATCTGTAGCTTTAACAGAATTCTGTGCCGAATTTGAATGCATCTCACGAGATTTCACAGAGATGTTATTGATTCTGCGACGAATTCGACTGCTTTCTTCACTGTATCTTCTAGTGCTGTGTATAATGGTGTCGCGTGATCGAGATCAGCCCGCGATTCGGGCCCGAGCAGATAAACGGTCTGCGCTGCATAGCCCAAATGAGTAGCGCGGATTCGTACCGTTTTCTATTTAAGGAATTAACCTTAATATTCAGTAGACACCAGTTTAAATGCTCTGTTCTGAATATTTATAATAGCTTTATTAAAGGAACACACCAAAATTTAAGTCATTATTCACTGATAATCTTGTTCTCCCCACTCCAGCCTCCAGATTTAGCGTCCAGATAAAAAAAAAAAAAATAATTGTAAGTCACGTTCAGTTACCACTCACACGAGAGTCATCATCAGACTGGAGATCAGAGCGATACATTACAAGGCGGCCTTGTGTTTGAATTCTGCTTGCGGTCATGGCAACCTCATATTTACTGTCCACCACGGTACATGTTTCACAACGGCCCATTCTAAAGATAGGACGCTGTTTATGACGCCTTTAAAAAAGGCTGAATATGGAGCAAGTTAGCTGAACCTTAGCGTACAAATGATGTGTGCGCTCACTTAAATAAAATTACGGCGGCCCCAGGAGACTGCACTGAAAATCAATCAACAACCGGCCATCCCACCATACAATATAACTACATATTACACTGATGTGATCGTACAGCATTCGTATAGACTGTTAGACAGGCTCCAAACTCAAAACGCACAGAACAGGGCCTTTGCTGACAGAGATTCTTCAGAAAAGTGCACAACATATATTCACTTTAAAAATAGCTCCATAAAAAAAGTACATGTCATAGGACAGGGACAATAATTGAATATACCAGACTGGATTCAGCTGAAGCCCTGTCCAGCAGTGCATTGAGAAGCTGACAATAATGAGCTCTCTACACAGAACAGGAGAGAGGATGAACCCAGGGAGAGAGGAAGGGAGGGCCGCACTGGTCTGGACCCTTGACGGGAGATTGTATGAGGACCCTCGGTCGTAAATAAGAGCCCCTGATGGTGTGGGCTCAGCGGACGTGAAGCATGAGATTGAAAACCAAAGGCACGGGACACAGGGAGAGAGAGAGACTGCTGTACTGAACACTGCATAACTCTGCTGACAATCACTGGCTTGTCACTGACTCTCACGCACAGATACAGAACATGCATGCTGGTTACAACTAAAGATTCCAAACAATAAAATAAATAGACATTATAGTTAAGAGAAATTCACAAGAATTAAAAGGCCAGATCAAATTAAAATATTATCTGTAAAATGCTTACATTGCATTTAATTTTAAATTTTTTAATTTAATGAAATTATTGCTTATTATTAGAGTACTGTTAGATCTGAGAAACCCGAGGACAAGCATTTTTTAAATGAATTAAATTCCTTTGAAAAGTGCTTTTAACAATAAAAACTCAAAAAGTAGCTTTATATGGAAGCACATTATTGAAATGACTGAATATTGTTTTATAACCCGCAAAGCATGGGCGACAGTTATGGGGAAAACCTCGAAAAGAGAAAATTACTACATGAGATAAAAAAAATAATAATAATTGTAAGTCACGTTCAGTTACCACTCACACGAGAGTCATCATCAGACTGGAGATCAGAGCGATATATTACAAGGCGGCCTTGTGTTTGAATTCTGCTTGCGGTCATGGCAACCTCATATTTACTGTCCACCACGGTACATGTTTCACAACGGCCCATTCTAAAGATAGGACGCTGTTTATGACGCCTTTAAAAAAGGCTGAATATGGAGCAAGTTAGCTGAACCTTAGCGTACAAATGATGTGTGCGCTCACTTAAATAAAATTACGGCGGCCCCAGGAGACTGCACTGAAAATCAATCAACAACCGGCCATCCCACCATACAATATAACTACATATTACACTGATGTGATCGTACAGCATTCGTATAGACTGTTAGACAGGCTCCAAACTCAAAACGCACAGAACAGGGCCTTTGCTGACAGAGATTCTTCAGAAAAGTGCACAACATATATTCACTTTAAAAATAGCTCCATAAAAAAAGTACATGTCATAGGACAGGGACAATAATTGAATATACCAGACTGGATTCAGCTGAAGCCCTGTCCAGCAGTGCATTGAGAAGATGACAATAATGAGCTCTCTACACAGAACAGGAGAGAGGATGAACCCAGGGAGAGAGGAAGGGAGGGCCGCACTGGTCTGGACCCTTGACGGGAGATTGTATGAGGACCCTCGGTCGTAAATAAGAGCCCCTGATGGTGTGGGCTCAGCGGACGTGAAGCATGAGATTGAAAACCAAAGGCACGGGACACAGGGAGAGAGAGAGACTGCTGTACTGAACACTGCATAACTCTGCTGACAATCACTGGCTTGTCACTGACTCTCACGCACAGATACAGAACATGCATGCTGGTTACAACTAAAGATTCCAAACAATAAAATAAATAGACATTATAGTTAAGAGAAATTCACAAGAATTAAAAGGCCAGATCAAATTAAAATATTATCTGTAAAATGCTTACATTGCATTTAATTTTAAATTTTTTAATTTAATGAAATTATTGCTTATTATGAGAGTACTGTTAGATCTGAGAAACCCGAGGACAAGCATTTTTTAAATTAATTAAATTCCTTTGAAAAGTGCTTTTAACAATAAAAACTCAAAAAGTAGCTTTATATGGAAGCACATTATTGAAATGACTGAATATTGTTTTATAACCCGCAAAGCATGGGCGACAGTTATGGGGAAAACCTCGAAAAGAGAAAATTACTACATGAAGAAAATTTTGAAAAAATAACTTCACATTATTATTATGTAAAGTATTATGTTACAAGGAATGATAAATAATTAGCAATAAGTAAATAATAATAATATGTAGCAATACATAAATATGCAATATTATTTCAGTTTTTATGTATTAATAAAGTTAATATATTTATATTTATATATGTTTATATGGTAACACTTTAGAATAGGGAACAGTTATTCACTATTAACTACGAATTTCCCTCAATAAATTCCTAATTTGCTGCGTATTAATAATTAGTAAGGTAGTTGTTGAGTTGTACATTAAATAAAATAACCATGTCTAAAAAGTAAGTTTCTCCATAAATAAACCATTTTTCACAGTGCAGGTCCTATCAATGGCCTTGTCTCTCATGTGTGTCCACCCACAAATGAATGACAAAAAGAACAAGGAACGTAACCAAATCATGTAAATTAAAAATATATTTCAAAACATGGCCTCTAAGTGAATCACAATTACATGAACACACATAATCAGATTCATCTGCCGCTATCATTATTTCAGCTAGGCTTCGTGTGATTGGCTCCCCCCCACCCACACCCCTACCCCTCCCCGCTTTAGGTTCCTTTCCGTCACTTGAGACGAGTCTCTCGGCCAGGATGCCAGCTGTTAGCCTGGGCTAAAATGTGTTTTAAGTGCTGCTGCAGGCTGGTAATGCGCTGCGCAGCCTGCCAGGCCGCAGGCCTCTGAAGGCAAATGAGAGAATCAGTGGTTAAAAAGCAGGCCTTCACTTGGGCCTGGGCCAGAATTTAATCTACTGCATGGAGCCGTGGCATTGCCCGGGGGGTACGGGCTGAGATTTGTCTTTGCTCTCTGTCTCTTCCCTCCTTCCCTTCATCCTTCTGAAAATCTTTTTGCTGGAGTTCAATGTTGCCGAGTGCCTATGGGCCCTGGCACAGAGATGCATCCTACTTTGAGTCAATTAGCGATTCGAATTAAAGAGAAGCACAAAAAGCCTTCAAAGTGAATTAGCTAAAACAAGCAATTTGGGTTGGTCGCTGAGTAATGTAGGACTCTCAGTCATTAAAGTGTGCGACCAAATGGTGAAGTTGTCTTTTTTGTTCATGTGCTTTACATTAAATTTACATTTTTGTCTGTGCACCAATTAAAGGGTTAACAGCAAGCTGTTTACCCAAACACCCTCAGGAGTTACTCAAGGACACAGGCAAACATCACCTGAGACCACATTCTGTCAAAACAATAGAGCAAAAGCAACCAGCCAAATGCAGTCCATGCTCATTTAGAACAGAATGTAGGGTTAAGAATCCACGAACCATTTTCGTGATTTTTGGTTCCATTAACGTTCTGTACGTGAATTCTTCTGCTCATGCAGACTGGACGCTACACTAAAATAGTTGGACAGTGTAACATGTATCTTTATTACGTTGCAAGCAAAAATCTTTTAATTGTGAATGTTGATCATTGGTTGCACTCAACAACAAACAAACAAACAAACAGTACATTACAACCAATGTGGTACGATTCCAGAACAGATGACTCTTGTGTCAGTTCTTATTGATGAAACAGTTAAAATCACTCAATATCTGACGAAATGACTCTTTTGACATCATGTCCAAATCATAGTAAACTGAAATTAATAACTGGTGGTTTCTATAACAATGTGGAATAGAGAGTTTTTCCACAATAAAATAGCTTTTTATGCTTTTTTTACTGATGCTTTAGTACTAAAAGAAAATGGAATCATTAACGAACCAGAATCTTCATTTGGAGTCAGAAACAGCATTGTTAAATTTATTACGATTCCCATCCATAGCTGATTGATATGGAGTTGTTGATAAATGAACAGAATCTCAACTCCCTAGACATCCTACAAAAAGAAACATCCTTTAAAAAAATTTCTTACATAATGAAACCCATCTTGACTCATTACGTTTGCATCTGCACAAACCACAGTTTAACCTCAAAGACCTGAATCAGGGTCTGTGTCCCCTTTGTTTTCCATTTCCTTACTTTGAAAAATAAGCCAATTCCCTCAACAAAAATGCATTTGGTTTGGCAATTTGTTTTGTTCTTCAACTTTACTGGATAAACTGGACTTGGGTAGGATCAGCCGGTGATCAATCGTGTCCATTAAGCACGGATCCTGTGCACGTTAAAAGTAAAACACATAGCAAAAAAGAAGGAGATCATTAGGAAAATGAGGAGAGACCTGAACTGTGTTTGTGAGAGTCGGAGATAAATGATAGCATCTCACTCTGGTCCATTATGGATTCTATTTATACAGCCGTCCTCAGAGGAACAACGCTGGTCCACAGCCTTGTGTAGAATTAGGTTACCAGCGTGTTGGGAGACTCTTCTCAGCAATAAATAAAAATGGATTGAAACAACACAGTTGCAATGTTCATCATTTCGGTGACATTTCTACTTACGCCTTTAGCATTTACGTATTACATTTACTATACTAGTGGTATACAAGAGGCTTAAGTTGTTGGGATTTGAATCAAACACCTTCATAGTACAGAGCAATCATGTTTTAGAGGGGACACCAGTGGTGGTCCTGGTTCACTAAATACCCTAAATGAGAAAAGACAATAGTAGTGAAGATTTTGTACAAGGGTTCAAACTAATGTTTAAATACAGCACAAATGCAATTTAAATTTACAGATAGTGATCATACAGTTGTAGAAAATTGCAGTTTTTGACAAAATAATTATACTGATAATTTTGCAATCAACTCTATCTCGCTTTTTTTATCTTAATTTATCAGTCAACTCATTTTGGGAAAAAAAGTCATACAAGTTGAGTGAAGCAAATGATCTGCCAAAAGTGTCACTCATTTCAGACAAACACTTTTACCTACAATAATTATCAAACTTAAAGTCAGCATAAAATGAAAATTCATCCTGTCTATTTTCTAAATGCATCTTATTGATATTGTATGGAGGGGTGTTCTTATCAAAACATCAACTCGATCTTCTAGTGACTTCTCTCTCTCTTCTACCTTCAAGCAAACAATCAGATCCACCTCCATCCAATCAATAACTGATTGATAGAACCAAGTCTCCGCCCTACTTTTTTTTTTCTTCTCCGAAAATCTGTTATACTCAGATGTGTCACAATACAGAAGGTCTATGGCTACTTTCTGACTTTAAAGGGACAAAAAAAAAAAAAAAATGCATTTTTGTTTACCCAAAAATGAAAATTCCATCATTTACTCATCTTTATTTAATTCTAAATCCACGTGATTTTTCCCCCTGTAAACTAAGTCCCCGTCCTAAGCCCTTGATCACTTGGAATTCACTGTGGAGTTTATTTATTATATAAATTTTTCCTTACAAATTTGTTTAATGCAGCATTCTATATGTGTATATGTATGCTCAGGCCCGGTTCTTAAGCGCTATAGAAGGGTGGGCTGGCAGATTTCCTGGGTGGGCAATTTTTTATTTTTTTATTTTAATTTTTTGTGAAGGGTGGGGAGGGGGTGAGATACAGTCTAGAAATTTAGACTGTAGATATTGCTATTTTAACTATGCAATTTATTGCAGGTTTGTTGATATATGTACACTGAAAAAAGAGCAATATCATGCTTTTGTGGGCAGCATATAGCGAACCATAGAATATCATTAACTTTCGCAACAAAATAAACTTTTTTCTTTACTGAATAGTAAAAAAACTGTCCTTTTTGTTCTCTTTCTCTGGATCATTGTTTCTACACTGGAGATTCTTTTAACCAAGGGTTTTTTATTTTATTTAGGCCTATACCAAACAAGGCAGTAATAATGTCTACTCTAGAACATTGGGGGGACCAATTGTTTTGAGGAAAATAAAGACCAGACCTCTATGGTACTGGTATTTATTTAAAGGAACTAAATAAATATAGGATTTAAATTGATTTAGGGGAATAAATTAAAAGAAGAAAAAAGAACAGTAAAAGAACAAGAATATGATTTTTTGCAAAGTAATCAATCTCAACTGCAAATAATATTTTTATTTTAAAATATGCTCCATTCAATTTTATTTGTATTCCTAATATGTTGAAAACGCAAAAAAGAAAAATGCTATTGTCGTCACATTCAATTAAATTAGATCATGGCTATGAATTACATGAATCACAAATGACAGACCTACATTCAATTCAAAACGGCGAATTTTTTTTTTCCGAAAAAAGTAGAATAGTTTGCATCACTGGATATTGTTGGTCGTTTATATCATTGTAAAACAATTGTAAAATAGCTATTACACCTTTAGCTACTTGTACCTTCACTGAAGCGCCACGCTCGGTTTCTATGAACAGTAAGGCCCGCCTTCTTTGATTTGATTGGTCATCTCAATCATTTTGACATCGATGAGCGTGAGCGCTGTTAGACGGCTGGAGCTGAGGCAGACCAGAAAATGTAGATTTAAAACGTCAGTTTCAAATGCAACAGTTTTTACTTTTATCCTATTAAAATTCTGAAAGAAAATGCTTCGTGAGCCGACTGTTGCTATATAGTAACGAACGCAACTTTTAATCGCACAAGCTCTTATTTCAGTGTTGTTGTTTGTAACATTGTGGTCATTTAAGCAGGCAGTTTGTTTCTTACATTCAATTTAACAGCATTAACAGCAAGTCAAAATGTGTAAGCTTTCAAATGAACTGTATACATGCATTTTAAACGCTTATACTTTGTTCTTGCCCCATCCATACAGTAAATGCATGTTATAGAATAAGCGAGATTTTCTAGAAAAATAATTCAACTGCTCAGGTAATTTCAGTGGTAGGCTAAGGCACATATTCATGTAGATACGTATTAAACTCCCGTATTCGCACACTGATAGCGCGCAAATATTTCTGTCCGTTTTCGCTCGTTATCAGCCTCTGCTTTTTCGCAATAGACTGAAACCTTCACGTGAATGTAGCGCGCCTTTGCTTTCAGCTAATAAAAGAAAAATGATGCAATTTCTGGTGTTTTTTTTATGGCAGTCTTCAGCTCTTATTAAACATCTCAAAATACAGTCCGCTTCAGATTGCTTTTAATCACTGCATAAAAAGTTTTACGCAATCTTTATGTCACAGTCTTCAGTGGGTGTGCCCAGGATGGCCACCAGATGACTGTGTTCTGTGAGCACATGGCTTGTGTTGTGTTTGTTTGTTGCCTTTTTTTTATGGCAGTCTTCAGCTCTTATAAAACATCTCAAAATACAGTCCGCTTCAGATTGCTTTTAATCACTGCATAAAAAGATTAACACAATCTTAACCTATAGTTCTGATTGGGTGGGCAAGACAGACATTTGGGTGGGCTCAGCCCACCCCTGCCCATGCCTGGAGCCGGCCCTGTGTATGCTTAGGCTGTTTAAATATATATAAAAAAAAAAATATATATATATATATATATCATAGTGTTTATTTGGGGTTGGGGTAAATTAAATTTTATCTGTGGTGGTATCAAAGTCACGTTGCATTGTGGTATATGGAGCTGCCTGAGGTGTACATATGAACTAGACTCGGTCAAAATCGAGGGGACGAGAGTATGTCCATATAAACTTCCCTTGTTCACTTCGCAAAGTGGAGCATACCTCAAAATGGCAGCGGGGATTCCCCCAAAGGGAAGTGTTTAGGGAAGTTGCAAGCCTGTTTCTAAAAGCGAACACAGCCATAGATGTCCAACCTGGCCCAGTGCTTCTTTATGCACCTTATTTGAATAAACGTGAAGGAGATTTCACATTCCGTCAGCTCACGCAATCTAAAGTATGTTTAAGACACCAACCTTCCCTGTTCTTCCTTTCTGGATGACATAGTGATCTGGGCTCTGAAAGGCCCCCTTGTCACAGTCCCGACGCTCTGACGCAAGTTAACCTCGCTTGCTCTGAAAATGAGAATTTGACTGACAGTGCGGCGTAGGGGAGTGATGGGGAAAGAGGACGGCTGGTGTTCCCCGGTTTGTCCAGGCAGCCGCTCCCCCACCTTCAGGCGGAAGAGGAAGCGAAGGAGCATAAAAGATTGCCCCCTGTATTTTTTCATTAGACTTTCCTTTTGTTACCGGATACATAAATCGGCACTGGCACAATGCAATATGTATGGTGCTGCTCCACCTGCGGACGCGAGGTAATGGCTGCCATGTCGCAGGAGTCAGGGATGATAAGTGAACCGCGGTGAATGTTAATGATAGTGATCATTCTGGTCTGCTCCACCTCTCCATCTTCCCTCTCAGGCCCCGTGTGTCACCACCCGTGTGGCAGGGTTCAAGGGAGTAAAACGAAAACAAACGCTCAAGGTAAAGAAAGAAGGGAGTGTAGGAACGAGGGTTGGCATGGATGAATAGAAACAGCTATGGTAATAATAGTGACCCGTGAGTTTAACTCTGCTGGTTCTGTTATTTTGGAACTTCCAGTTTAGAGTTTAAAGCAATGAAAAAAATGATAATTCAAACTTAGCTGCTGGACAAAGCACTAAAACGGTCATGCGACTTTGCCTCAACAAGTCATGTGACTGTTTTTTTTTTTTTTAATAATCAGAAAATAAAACATACAACAAATTATTTTTGCAACATTCTGATTTATCACATTAATTAAAGTTAGAGAAAGAGAGGAAGATGGAAAGATATAGATAGTGTTAAGTATTAATATGTAACATTAATGGAGAAAATAGATAATATAAATATTTTTAAAGTTTATTATACATAATATAATGCAGGAAATATGCATTGTTTACAACTTGAATGCATGGCGTATCATAATAATGTGATATTATGAAATGTCATGCATATGAAATGCTTACTTGTACCTTGTCTGTCTTTATTGCAAGTCAACTGTGCATGTTTGTGCCAAGTTTTAGACATTTATGGCTATCACATGAATTGCCTTTGCTGATGGAAAAGGTCCACAGGACATATCTTATGAGATGTAATTTTGTTTTATTTTATCATCAAGACTAAAACATTTCCCTTTGAGAACATACAAAAACAACACACGACAATTTGACTTTGTTCCCACTTGTTGTTTTTGTTATATTCTGCTCAGTGCATTCTCGAACACAGACGAGCTACAATATGGTTAAACGCTTATCTTATCTTTTTCTTTTTTTTGATTAAGCACACGAGCGGAAGTTGAGAACAGGTGGATACAGACAGATGTTGTAATTTACATTGAGAAACATGCCTGGGGTTCATATCTGGCCATTGTTGTAAATGGCTCTGACAACCTGCACAACAAGCTGTGCCTGCCACCAGTTCCAGACACACTAATGAAAGCTGACAATATTTGGACAAATGAAATGGGCTCATCCTTAATATGAAGTATGCACGGATTTGGTTAAAACATCTTTACATATGACCCGATTTGGGGTGAGAACTAGCTCTTGGTAGATAGTTTCTAGTGCTATTAACTGAATGATAGCGGTGATAAGATTTCTAAATTAATGCTAAGTCAAATGTTAAATAAAGTTTATGGAGCTGAGAGAAAAAAAAAGTGTCTGTGAATTATAATAATGTAAATTGCTGAAACAAACACTTTCTCTTCCCTCAAATGATCCACTTTGTTGGTTGAAAAAATAACTGGATCAGAGTGGCATTGAATTTTAGAGAGGTCAATCACACACTTCCTTTTGAGTATTTCTAATGTTGCAATTTAAAATTTTAGAAACATTTAATGTATTATTTTTTTCTGTGCAATAACATAAACAGCTAAATGGACGGGGACAAAACTTGTCATTTCCTTCTAATTAGTATTTTTCTCAGAAACAGTAGTAGATGAACCTTTAATTAAGCCTTGATGCTTTTCTTCATGTTATTTTGCTCTTGTTTCTTACTTCCTTACAGGCAGTGAATGTGAATGTCGCTCCCATCTGGAGCTCGCAAGCCTTTTGTAGATGCACATCAAGCAGTCGAAATGTGACAGGACTTATAATGGACTCAGAGTGGCAGAATGCTTCAGAAAGCGGCCCACAACGGTGTCTCCGAATTACCCTGCCTCACCGAAGATGACGATTAGATACACCAAGGACACTGCAGGTGCTTTCTACCAGTGGCATTTCCTTATTAGTCAGATGTCACTCAAGCCTGTTTACGATGCCAGGTAGCTGCTTTTGATTTGCTCTGACACAAAACGGCATTATAACATCTCACGAGTCTCCACACACGCATGGATACACAATTACGTACAAGCACACACACATATAGACTCATCTTTCACACTGTAACTCCATCCCTCAATTCCACACAGAGCTGGACCAATTATTTTCTGCTGTACCAGCATTTCCAAAGCAGCAAGACAGGGGGGAAAACAAACAATACACCTCTTGTCGACACACATACACACACACAAACACACGGCACCCATGTCCTCCCAGCCTTCTCCATTACTCAACCTTCTCCTTGTCTAACTTTGCCAAAGTCTTTGGAAGTAGCCAAATGCGGTCATGCCTACTTAGCTTCCTGGACTGATTGTGCCAGAGAGGGAAATAAGACACAGATGTATACAAACACAGGGTGGTGCCAGTTGCGAGACAGTTAACAGCTTCATCTCCACCTTCTCTCTCCCTGCAGCCGGGCACAGGTGGGGTATAATTAGGTTCCTCTCTCCACAGTTCAAAGTCAAGCCTTTACCAGTTGTGACAACCGAAAGGAGGCTACATCCCTATGTACTCACTGCTATCCCGCAATCTCTTCCCCCCAAAAATGAAAATACGGTAAGTGGGTCCCAGCTGATGCTGGTGGGCACGTCTTGCCAGCGTCAGAAGCTAACAGTTTGAGTTGGCATGGGTGAGCCGTGAGGGCCAAGTTTTCCCAAACACACCTTACCCTCGTACTTGCAACCGCCCCGCTGAAGACCCAGAGCTTGAGCTGTCAGTCCGGACGTCCTTCACGAGTTGGGCTTTCATCTGGCATTGAGGAGAAGGACCAGAGGGGTTTTCGGTGTAAAACAGAGATTTATTTCCATCAAGTCACATCGCATCAGCCAAATCGGCAAACTCTGTGCTAAGAAGAGGAACAAAGAGAGAAATTATTTAGGATGCTTTTGATTGTGGGGACTAGAGCGAGAGGGAAAACAAGACAACACGGTATGCTTGACAACTACAGACAGACACCAAAGCCACAAAGAGGAAAGAAAGACAACCTCATTGCCAAATTCAACACTGCTGTTGTTCAAAATGTGTCCTAAGACATGAATGCTTAGAAACCAACACTACAAACCTCACATTATAATCTGCGTTACCCCGTACAACCCACTGTTTTAGTTTACATAGTTACAGAGATGGAAAGCAAGGTCCACAAAAACACACCAGCTGTGTTAAATTGTTTCTACGAACTCCGAAGTGTAAAAATGCACTAGAAATGTACACACAAAATGTGTGCTGCCTCCACAATTCTGTGTCTGCCTAGGACTGCAGTTTGTAATGCCTGATCAAACTAAAACATACGATATGTATAAAAAAGTGTAACTGAACATTTGTACATTGTGCTAGAAAAACATTCTGTGAATTTCAGAACTCAAAGTCGTTAGTCTAAAAACAGCTTATATTGAAGCCAATCTGCCAAAACGACAGGTTGTGGAATGTGTCAATTTATGATGTAATAGTGTGGCTAAACACCGCCTCCGCAGAGGAAGATCAACGCCTGCTTCTACATTGCTGCCTGTTTAGCCCCGCCCTCCGATTCGTGCATGTAGTGCAAATAACGAGAAGGGGCGAACACAGGTCTATGCAGAAACAAAACGATAACATTTATTTGATTAACTTTATTTTCAATGAAGTTTCAGACCACATCAATAAGAACTTGGTGCTTTGTTCACATCATTTATCGTGGATTTGTTTACAAACAAGGCACAATTTGAAACTGGATTTTTAGAAAGACTGAAACGCGATGCTGTGCTGACTATATTGGATCCGATGTCGCTCAACACAAGTGTGAGTAATGGTCACTATTGCTTTGTCTGTTATTACAGATCGTTTGATATGTATTGAGTATTTATGCATTTTTAACCTGAAATGCAGCAGCATCCATCTGTGTAGGATGTAGGCTGTCAAACATACACAACTGTTAGCCAATCATAATAGTGGGTGTTTACTTCTGAGTCTACAATCCGCCACACCTATTCAAACAGAGCATTCTGATAAGGACAGAAACTAGCCTGTAAATTGTTTTTTGATGTAAAAATCCTGACAACATTATAAGTGGACCTCAGAAAAGAGTACAAAAAAACAAAACAACAACAACAACAAAAAAAACACAAACAATCTATAGCAGTTTATGGTTTCATTATGTACTATTTAATATATAACAAAAAACTAAATACAATCATGGATATAATAACAGTTCAGATGACACATTGCCATTTTAAAAGTTTGGGGTCTGTAATTTTTTTAATGCTTTTCAAAGTCTATCATGCCCAACAAAAATAAAGTAAAAACAGGAATACTGTAAAAATATTATTACAATTTAAAATAACAGTTTTCTGTTTGAAAAAATTTCTAAATGTAATTTATTCCTGTGATGTAAAGCTGAATTTTCAAGAGCCATTACTATAGAATTCGGTGTCACATGATGTTTCAAAACCAATGATTTGCTGCTCAAGAAACATTTCTTATTATCATTAGTGTTATTAATATTATCAGTTGAAAATGGCTATGCTGCTTAATGAAGTGTGTAAAGTGTGGAAGCGTTTCTTTTAAGATTCCGACTATTCTTTCTAAGATTTATCTTACAAAAAAAAAAAAAAAAAGGTAGTGTACATCGTAAGGTGATTTTGCAGGATCAGGCACTGAATCGGGTTCCCACTGAAAAGTTATTTCAGCCAATAGAATCACTTCCCTGCCAATATGTGACGGACGGTGATTTGGTTTGTTGCTTGGGAGTTGCTAAGCGATTTCTAATGTGTTCTGAGTGTTTTCAGCACATTGCTATGTGCTTGCTTGCAAGCCCAAACTTAAAACAGCCTCTTTATGATATTCTGGTTGCTAGATATAGCTTGCATCCCTCCTTCCTTTTAAGTCTATGCGATTTTTCATCTGTTGTATAGTCCGACAGGCGAAAAAAAAAAAAAAAGTCTAAAATCTGATTGCTTAGAAAAGTGAAAGAAAATTATCAATGTGTCCAAAGTGTAAAGATACAGTACTGCTGGGGACTTAAAGTGTTATCTTAACATTATGTGAGTGGCATGGCAAAGTGTGTGTGCATGTGCTGAGAAACGGGGAGTCTTATTAAGGTATATTTGCCTGACACTGAGTGATTTGAGTATTCATCCGCTCTTCAGGCACGCTGGTATAAAACACATTAACCGTCTTTTGATCACACTTGACACTGTTCATCTGCAGTTATCGGCTCTACTCGCAACGCTGCCTTTGTCACCGCGTGGAGTCTCCTGTAAAAACAGAGGGCAGATTATGGAAAGCAGGGGAGCGAGATGGACTTACTAGACAGCATCCTTTGCCAGCAAGAAAACTGAGACAGAGTCTGAATTACAAAATTGCAGCTAAGGGCCAAGAAATATATTTATGCTCAACAGACCCATGGCTCGGTATTGATCCAACATTGTCTGCTGACACATTAGTACCCATGAGAGGAAAAAAAAAGTTTTATTATGTCACCGAGAGGAAACCAATATATTCATAGATACGATGTCATTGTATATATACCATTAGTGATTAGTTTTGACCACAAGTTAAAGGCGTTTTAATGCCTCATAACGTAAGTGAAGTGCCAGGTGCGTTTCTTTGGCTCTCAAAACCAACAATGAAGTATATTGTTCACCTCTCAAACAGTTCTTTTCCCCCACAATCCACCACCGTTAACGCCCTTTCTGAATTCAAACCGTAATTGATCAAAGGAAATTGAAGTATGTCTTATGGTTCTCTGTGATTAGAGCAGAAAACCCCATACCATGCATGGTTGGGGACGGTCCTGCTGACGACAGGCTGATTCAAGGCTGGTTTAAAACACACAAATGCACCAGCACATGCAGGATTTCCATCAAAAACTGTGATCTGAAGTGCAGCGGTGTTCATAGTAACTAAAAGTCAGGGTGCAAAAAAAAAAAAAAGTTTTAGGATGCATTAATTTGATCAAAGTTGACAATAAAGAAATGTCTAATGTTACAAAAGATTTCTATTTCAAAGAAATTATGTTCATTTGAACTTTCAATTCATCAAATCATCCTGAAAAGATGTATCATGGTTTCCGCAAAAAAAATATTAAGCAGCACAACAGTTTTCAACATTGATAATAAGATTTAAAAAATGTCTATACGAACATGTAAGCCTATTATATTAAAATAGTTATTTTGAATTGTAGTAATATTTCACAATATTTTTTTTAGTTCATTTCCCCCCTAAAATGCAGTCTTGGTATGCATAAAGGACTTCTTTTTAATAACATAAAAATCTTACCCCAAATTCTTGAATTTTAGTGCATATGTCGCAACTCTAACGATGAGGTAAAAAAGTATGAGACCCAAACATCAACTTAAACATTGTTGTAACAAAATTAAAGTTGTACGATAACATACATTTTTGCCATGTTAAACTAATTTTTACAAGTTGTCATGAGCATGCGTTGGTGAAGCATGCTTGATTTTTGTTCACCACATCAACACATGATCTCAGCCAAAGAAAACAGCGAATGCATTTCTGATTCTCATACCCTAATTAACAAATAATTAGCATGGACTGTTTCAGGATGTGCTCAAAATTGATCACCTTCCTCTACCATTTTTTTTCTTCAAAATCAGGTTTAGAGTTACCCGTTTGGCAGGCATTAATGCAGATTTCCTTCTGTATCTCGTCAATCGTTATAGTGAACAGAGACGTTTAAAAGTACAGATGAGTAACATCAAGATAATTATATGCAACTGATAATAATTAGAAAATAAATAAATAAAAATTGCATGTTCCTCGATCATCCTGATGTGTTGAAAGTGTGGGTCAACGTATCAGCTAAAGATTGTGTGGTTTTGTCTGTATAGCAAGTTAACGGCATCTTTTTCACACTGTTGAAGGTGTAGTTTCACACTTCGCAAGTGTCAAATGTACAAAACATTAACAAGTAACCAGATTTTCCCACTCCAACATTTCAACCTTCACCATCTAGATTCCCTTTGGCTCGTCTCGTCGATGCATGCCACAGTCAAAGGTTCAACACTTACACCACTTTGAGCTAAAAATGGGAGAATTAAATAGCATAAGTAGAATAATTATTTACTTGACAGTTTAATAGCAAGAACACACAAGTTTCCTGGGTGGGCCCTGAGTATGAGCTCACAAAGAACTGCTGTTTCCATTCCAGCACTCAAAGCTGGAGCGTTAGACACTTGGCACTACCAACAAGAAACACACCATGTAGAGTTCAATGTTTGAATTGTATGACTTTCTGAGTTTTAGAGAGTGCTGTTATTGTTAAAATTAATTTTCAGTAATTGAAATAAAGATGAAATATACATATTAGATGGCAAACGTAAAAAACTTAAATGAAAATTAGAAATGTTTCCTTGGCAAACCTAGTGGGTCAAAAAAATGTATTTGAAATACTCAACTCTCAACTCAAACTTGATTTATAAAGCACTTTCAACACCACGACTGGAACCAAAGTGCTGTACAGAAAGTGCTGTACTCTTGGTGATAAAGCTTTGATATGCATTTTGTTAATCTATGCTGATGTTTGACTTCAAAGTTAAATGTATTTTAAATACATTTATTTTGTGCTAAGTATACTACAAATACATTTAATTTATGGGCTTAATAAAAATACCCTGCAATTGTACTTTTAGTATACTAAACTGGTATAATTAAAATCTGCTAAATTGGAACCACTAATTTTGTGCTTAATTAACTTTAATTGTGTGGGAGTAGTGCTGAAGTCCAACTAAAGATACACTAAGGTATATTTAATTCTGCTATATTGGAACTATTGCAAGTATATTTCAGGTACACTTTAAGTAAGTAACTAACCAACCAACCAAATTAAGTAATTAATTAAACAACTGGTATACATTAAACAATATACAATAAATATTAAGTGTGTGTGTGTGTGTACGTGCGCGTTTTTGTGACAAATGAGGACATAAATTTGTACAATGACAAAGGTATGACATAGGTATTTACAAGGAGAAGGTGACTTTTCAGGACATTACCCCATGTCCCCACTTTTCAAAACGCTTATAAATCACACAGAATAGAGTGTATTGAAAATCTGAAATAGCACAAAGTTTCCTGTAAGGGGTAGGTTTAGGGGTAGGGTCATTACGCTATGGGATGTCCCCACTTTTCACAAAAACAAACCTGTGTGTGTGTGTGTGTATGTATGTATGTATGTATATATATATATATATACACAGTATACACACACACACACACACATCAGGTTATGTATGATACTGTTTAAGCTTCAGGAACGAATTTCAAACAGAATCATGTCTTATGAAATTCTCCCTGAGGTTATTTAATCGGAATTCGACGCGATTCATCAAGCAAAATATTTCAGCCTCTAAACTCTTGGTGATAAAGCCTTGATATGCATTTTGTTAATCTATGGTGATGTTTGACTTCAAAGTTAACCTAGAAACTTTTTAAAAGCATTTTTGTAAAGGCCACTTTGCTTTGCAAATTATCCTGAGTGTACTTTAACAAGGGCCCATTTTGTATATTTTTTCATCAGCGGAAAAGAGTCTGTCCACGCCTGTCAAATCTCTCTTCCTTTTAACACTTCACGCATACCCTCTCCAGCCTCTCAACCTCTCTCCTAATTGCATTGCTTTTAGCACAGTAAATCTCTCTGTGTCACTGGCTGCACTCTCCGCACATAACGTATTGCCTCCGTGCCGGCATGCCTGGCACTTTCAAAAACTTGCTGCCTTCAAAAATCTGAACTGTAATGACATGATTAATGAGCTTATTAATTAATCGCTAAATGTATGCTAATTGTTTAATTGGTCGCTTGATCTATTTAAGATCATTTATAAATTAAATGAGTTGATTTACCCTGTGTATTGATTGGATCTGACAATGAATTATTTGGCCGTCTACCTGATTTGCAATTTCTTCAATTAATTCACAAAACGGAAGTGTGAAGACCGGCAGGGTGATGTTCAGCACCGTCCAGGTGATCTACACAGGCCTGACAAAAACTGCACTTATTTATGAAACCAAGCAGGTGAAAATAATCCATTAATATTAATGCAGAACTGTAAATTTTCATAAGAGCTGGCTTACGGAGAGCTAATCTTCGAGCATTTGTCATTGTAAATCTAAATGTGCTTCCAAAATTCAGGCTAAAAAAAGGGAGCTTACCTTTGAAAATCCTCAAGGGGGATAAGAACTGATTTTCACAAAGCTTTTCAGCTTCAGTTTAACAAATCAACCAAAACATACACGCTGAACACACTGTGTTTCAAAGTTTCTGTCTCAGCAGGTGCAAATATTCAAATTTTCGTGGAAACCTTGTTTGTCAGTATTCACACGTAGTCTAATAATACAGAACAGAATTTATATTAAATTAGGTCAATGTTAAATTTATTAAAAACGTGATGCATGAAAAAATATTTATTATTAAACAAGGCCACAGGAAGTAGTGCAGACCATCTCCACGACTTCACCACCCACTCGTGAGAGCATTTCATCCAGCCACCCTGTCAGCGACCCTTTTGATGCTCTCGGAAAGCAACACCAATAGAGTAGTAGAATACGCAAGTATACGTCCTAGGACCAAATCTTTTTCTAAGGATATTGCACGTCCACCGAAAACCTAATCAAAAAAAAATATTTTATGAATAAAATTCAACGTATTTCAATAATTCAGTAATCATTTAATAATCAAATTTCAGTATCCATCTAAATGTTTACATATGAATACTAATGAGATCATGGTGAAATTTTCCATTTAAGATGCAAGCAATTCACTCATATACTACATTGGTCTTCAATATGACCAAGCAAAAAAATAAAAAAATAGAAAACTGAGTCTGATAAAGTGATCTGAAACAATTTTAAAAGCTCAGAGCTGTGTGTGCATTAAGACCTATTTCAATATTAGTTTACAAGCCTTTGAGACGATAAATCCAACAGGATTTTGCTGTTGCAGTTTCCCTGGCACTGATTTACGGTGGAGTTTAAAGGCATTGTTTGGTGAAGCGTAGGTAACTGCTGGGGCCCTCACTATAAACCTACTTAGAAATGAAAAAATAAAGGAACGGAGATATAGAAAGCCTTACAAGTTCTCCTACTACCTAAATGAAAGACAAAATCACACCAGCTCAGGTCTATTATTCTCACCTGTACTAGTGCAAAAAAAGCTACTCTGGTGGCCTCGGTTGCCTTCAGACCAGATACTGTATTAACTGCTTCAGGAAAGAAGTAGTGCAGCTCCTCACTGTAGTCTAAACACCACACATCTCTTTCATTGAGATCAAAAGGACAACTAATAACTTTTAGCAAAGTAAGAGTAGTTTATTGATGATATTTTTCCATTTATGATTCATTTTCACATGTGCTACTTGATCTGACACCTATCTGTGCCGTGGCCATTAATTTTTTTCTTTGAAATCGTACATTACTGCAAAAGTTAAAATAGCTGTTGTCATCTTTCTGTGGTAGAATCAAAGAATCAAATCATTTAAAATATTTTTAGGAGAGCAATAGTGAGGGAATAAATGGAAAGTCATCAGTGGAGAAGCTTAAACTCATGCAAACAGAAGGAAACAATATGCTGTATTAGCAAATTTGCTTTAAAAGTAAAGCACAATGGGATTATAGAGTGTTTCTTTATACCTTTTCTTTAGATACACTTTAGACGAGCCCAGGCACTTAAATTTGATTAACTTTTGATTCTTCAAACAATGACAAGAAAATGAACAGAATGAAACTTAACAGGATGGATATAAAGAGCTAAGTTGGCTCAGTGATTTGTTGCCTTTTGAAATTTTATCATGCTTATTTCAGTAATTTTGTCTATAGGAACTGATGTTTACAATCCAACTAATAACATAACAGAATTCATCAAATCCATTATTTATACATACATATGTTTGTCCTGGTGTTTACAAAAAGAAAAAAAAGTAACTTCTTTTAAAATGATCTCATTAAGAAACTGCTGTTACAAAAGATTATTACAAAAGATTTAATGGGTTGACGCAAGAAAGGACTATAAATTCTTTATTAATTAAAACACTTTTTTAAAATTAATTAATTTCCAGTTTATTTATTTATTTATTTATTTTAATTTTTTAGATGTAGTAGCACTAGGTCACATGTTAATTATGTATAATAATAATAATAATAATAATAATAATGATTTATAATTATAGTTTTTTTTTATAATTTATATATTTTTAATTAATTAATTAATTATGTCTCATTCCATATTGCCAAACGTCCATTTGCTCTCAGTATCTAACTGGGACATGTATCACATTTCAGTCAGTAAATGTTAATGCAATTCTGAATTCTAAAGTATACTCTTTTATCTTTGTTTCTCCCTCTTTCACTCTTTTATTTTCTCCGTACTTTTTCTCTGTCCATATATCTTGTTGTCTGATGATTTTTATCAGCTCCATTGCTGTTATGACTCTATCACAATTCTTAAGGCCAACTGGATAACAGAACCCATTTTGGATTCAGGCTAATGGTTTGCTCATTGATACTGTGAAGAATGTACAGTATCTCTCTGTCTCTTTCTCTCTCATTCTCTTTCCAGAGAGGAACCTCAGGGGATCAGGCACCCCATTTCACTTTTGCAGACTTATTACCCTGCCTACAGACCTGTATGTGATCAGAGCTGAAGTTTCTTGACTGCCTAAACTTGCACATAAATGTTCCTCCAAAGTACCATTCTGAGACTCTGAAATGGCATGTTGCCTCTAGATGGTAAAATAATTTCACTATCACTAAGATTAGGCTATGTTTTAGTGACAGTTTGAATAATAGCAAGGTCTACAGAATGCAATTTACAGTAAGAAACAAACCCTGTTAACTCCTCCAGCAATCACTGGGGTCACACTGACCCTCAAGTTTATTGAAGAACTGTGGTTTTGAGAGGGTGTTAGTGATGCTGGGGTGACTAGACACCATATAAATGAATGAATGAATGAATGAATGAATACTTTATTATAAGTGATGGTATGGATTATGTGACCTAGTTAGTTATTTTAAAACAATATCCACATAAAGGATTTATGTAATATTAATACATACATTTAATTATTTATTTACTTATTTATCAATTTATTCTAAATAATGTATCAAGGCTTCCATAATAATAATAATAATAATAATAATAATAATAATATTAATAATAATATATAAATTATATTTTAAAATATATTTAAATAGAAAATATCTATTTTAAATTGTAATAAGGTATTAATGATATTAGTGTAATAATATTGTCACAATATTATTTTTAATCAAATAATAATAAAGCCTTTGTGAGCAAATGACCCAAAACTTTTGAATGATAGCTTATATTGTTTTATTTTATTTTATTGCTAGTTAAAAAGTGTGTGTGTGTGTGTGTGTGTGTGTGTGTCCTTGGTGATTTGGTTTTCGGTGAACGTGAAATATCCTAAAAAAAATATTTGGTCCTAGGACATATACTTGCGTATTCTCTCAACTACTCTATTGGTGTTGCTTTCTGAGAGCATCAAAAGGGTCGCTGACAGGGTGGCTGGATGAAATGCTCCCACGAGTGGGTGGTGAAGTCGTGGAGATGGTCTGCACTAATTCCTGTGGCCTTTAAGAGAGCAGGAAGGAAAGGAGGGAGGTGATGAATGGCGATGGGTAGTGCCAGCAGCGAGGACTGCAGGAGAAGCTCATTCAGGCCTGCCTGCCTGTCTGATTTATAGTGCAGGGAGGGCACTGTGTACACCTCACCATTTGCCATTTTGCCCTCTCGCTGTTCTCCTTCACTCCGTCGTCGATGCAGAAAAGGTTAGGGGGCATTGAACTGACACAGGCGTTGCACACATCTGGCTAAGTGTGGGAGTTCTTTACTTTGATGGGAAAAGCACCGGGGATGTGCCTTAGTAAAATAAATATGTGCCGAAACAACACCTGTCGTCGATTTGATACGGCGCTCGGCACACATCAGGCGTCCTCAGCCATCCTTTTTGTTTTTGAACTCTATGAAAGCAGTGGATGAGTGACAAAGACGGACAGATGGTGTGATATTGTTATAAACAAGAGTTGAAAGGTGGCTGATGTTTGAAGGGCCTCTTCACAATAATCACAGTAAGGGCAGAACAAGTGGCAAACATTGGCGCATCTACCTGAGCCGTGTGATTACTCCACCCCTGAGTCAGGCTAATTACCACCTGTCAGACAGCCATGTCACCTCACCTGCGTTTCTCAAACACTCCTCTTCTTTGATGAGGTTCAAAATATTATCTTTCCGATGAAGAAAAAGCAACGTGTGCACGTGTGTGACTGCTGGGGTAATTATCATGTTTGCGCTGTCAGTGGAGCTGATTAGCCTGACTCATAAAAACATGACCCTCCGGCCCAGCAAAAACAAGGCCACCCATATTTATAACAGGCAAAGGCAGAAAACACCTGAACGGACTATTAGTCTGTCACAACACACTCTCGCCATCCAACACACACACACACACACACGCGCATTTAAACACTTCCACATGGAGCTCAAGTCAGCACTTTATGAGCTCTCGTTAAACGCACCTCGACAACTCAGCAGGCGAGCTTGTTGTCACTCAATTTGAGTTTGTTTGAATTTGAAATAAAAAAGAAAAATCAAATATATAATTTTTATTATTTTACTTGTGTGTTGTCTGTTCTGCTATTCCTACTCAAATGAATAGATCTATCTATCTATCTATCTATCTATCTATCTATCTATCTATCTATCATCTTTTGGAGAAAACTTCATAATTGTATCTTTTTTCTATAATAATAATAATAATAATAATTATTATTATTATTATTATTATGTATGAAAGATACAATTATGAAGTTTTCTCCAAAAGATGATAGCTAGATAGATAGATAGATAGATAGATAGATAGATAGATCTATTCATTTGAGTAGGAATAGCAGAACAGACAACACACAAGTAAAATAATAAAAATTATATATTTGATTTTTCTTTTTTATTTCATAATAATAATAATAATAATTATTATTATTATTATTATGTGTAAAAATGTGTGCAATATTTTCACTCAGTTTATTAATGTTATTTTGCTCTTGGAACATTATATAAATGTTCTCTTGAATATTCATAATACTAATTTACATTTTACATGTAGAAACTGTAATTTTAAGAAGTGAATCTTATAACTTTAAAGTGAATGGAGAGAGAAGGAGAGAGGGAGGAAGAGAGAGGACGGGAGGGAGAGGAAAGGAAGAATAAAATTGGGAGTTTGTTGGCAGCTGAGTGACAGAAACAAACAGTCCAGGCTTGAATAGCGCTGCGTGTTGACTCTGACAGGTAACATGTCACCCAATCGAAGGCAAGCCACTAATTAAGACTCTCTCAAACAAACACACACACACACACACACAGCGAGAGAGAGAGAGAGAGAGAGAGAGAGAGAGAGAGA
>NW_015659020.1:397789-444848 GCF_001515625.1 Sinocyclocheilus rhinocerous
ATAGATAGATAGACAGATAGATAGATAGATAGATAGACAGAAAGATAGATAGATAGAGAGATAGATAGATAGAGAGATAGAGAGAGAGAGAGAGAGAGAGATAGAGATAGAGAGAGAGAGAGAAACAATGAAGCCTGACACACCATTCTGCATATGGTACTTGAACTGGTAGCAGTCATCTACACTAAGACAAAGTCAGAGGAATGCAAATATGCTAACAAAAAGAACAAATTCAATCTTTGTCATTATAGATACATGTTCTTTGAGGAGGAATATATTTTGATGTGTACATACTCTAGGAATGACAGAATTACATAGAAGTTTCAGCAATACTTAATATGCTTAACAAAACATATTGTGCTAAAAAAAAAATTATGGTAGCACTAACTGGGTAATTAGGTACTAAACCTAACCCTACCCCTAAATCTAACCATAACCCACGTGCTAACCATATATTAGCCATTACTTTCTTGGGTAATACACTGTAATTACATGTACTGTAAAATAAAGTATTACTACAATTATATTACATTTTAGCATTATTACACAACTAGGCTGACATCTGTATGAATTTTTCAGTGATGAACATTAGTTGTTCTCAACTGTATGAATTAATAAAATAAAACTGTATAAATCTTATCCCACAAATATCACTATAGGCTTTGAGTTGATATGACCACATGGAATGACACAAATAAACACCAAATACATAAATAAATGCCTAAATAATGTAATATGTAACATTTAATCTTCCAAGAATCCAACATAAATTTGAATTGATCTTGCCAGCATATTTTTATTGTCCCTATGCACTTTTAGAGACCCCTGTCTTATTAAATCATATTTACATAATAAAATCAATGGTGTTAAAATGTTTTGGGAGGATTTTAAGGCCATGGGGATGATATAAGCATTTGAAACTCTATTAATTTCATCGGTACATGGCGTCATATTTAGATTTAATAGAAAGTTTTTAATGAAGCACGATTGGAAAGAGGATCTTCTACTCCATTACAGTTTGATGGATGGTGGAGAAAGGTTAGCAGACACTCATTAGCACTCTCTTAAATTACCAAAGCAGTAGCCACCCTTTTTTTTGCTCTCTCTCTCTCTCTCTCTCTCTCTCTCTCTCTCACACACACACACACACACACACACACACACACACTCTCACTCTCATCATTTTGCTCTGCTGAAATAAATATAATCTTTAGGGAAGAGATGCTGTATTGGGTCCATGTGTAATTAGGACATTTCTGCCAGAGGCAAACAGTGGCAGTGAATCAGAAAATCTAAATGTGGGAATGAAGAAATACTAACCAAAATGTACAGACATGCTGCACTTGTATCAGATTTTTCACATGTTAATAAATGTGTATTTTCCTAATGTTAACTCCAGGGCACAATACAATTTCAAATTGAAATTACCCTGCAAATGGCAAAAAAAAAAACTGCCAAATTTGGACGTGTAGTTTGATGTTGATCCTGCGGTAGGTATAATCCAGGTGGGCGTCCGTCTCCGAGTATGTAAATGTCTGGTACATTTGATGTGATATTATCATAATGGCCCCTGCAGGAAAGTCTGCATCTCCATCATTTCACGTGCCACGCAGATGATGGAGACCCTGGCGAACTAATATACATATTAAAATAGATGTACATATAAATTATATGGGGGTGTTTTATATTTGGATGAATGATGACGCAGAGCTAATGCAATGCCGTTATGAATGAAAGGCAGATGTTGAGCTGGAATATCACACATGCATGTAGCATGGAGATAGAAAACATATACATTATAAGTTGTGCATATATTTAAAGCGAGATGAAGAGACATGGCCATGGCCAGGATCACTACAGGTTATATTTCTCACGATATAGTGCAGATGAATGTGTACATGAATTATATAATTAAGAAATAAGACGAAATGCTGCAGGATTATCCAAACGCAGATGGGAGTGATTAAAAAAATAAATAAATAAAATGAAACAAAAATTGCAGTCACTTTTTTCTTATAGTTCATTTTTAATAAAAAAAAAAAAACATTTTTGGCACAGAATGTTAATGTGTTTAAAATTACACATTATATATATATAATATATATAATGTCCAAAAACATAAAAAAAGGTGCCACTCTGGAGCAAATTATTACAGATAATATACCTTTTAACATAAGAGTGGCCGTGCCTATTTGTAATTTGAAAGTTCGAGGTTTCCGTTATCATTTGCTTCCAGTTATTTTACCTGTACAAAAACAGTCTTTATATGTTGTATTATAATGCAAAGTTATTTGATATCATATTACCTATTTTAACTTATTATCACTTAGCACTTAGATTTTATTTATTTATGTAAGTTTTACTACAGCACCTAATGAATCCAAAGTCTTTCACATTCAAAGAAAACAGCTTACTTCAACCTTGCAAAATAAGGTGGATGCACAGCATTATCACAACAGTAACATGGTCTGGATTGAAAACTGTTCTGGAATGAACTAAGCACACCCCTGTTCACATACCTCAGGCTGTGTACGCTGATCATTAAAAAAACCCTCAACTCCCCCCGACCCTCTGCCACAATCCATTGCTCCTGCAGCCTCCTGTCTGCAGATCATTATAGCTCTGATTATTAGTGACAACGGCAAACGCTCATCACTCAGCCCGCGTGCCATATTGGCAGATGAACGGTACCCTCCGCTCCACACAGCCCTGCAACCGGACCACAAATCTAGCTGAGAGGGGCCCAGACTGATGATGAGTTCTTTCAGAGGGTATGGCTTGTTAACTTTGAAAGGGGTCAGTGCAAGTGCACCATACCAAACTAACTAGCAAAACAACCAAAAACACCTTCCCATTTTCGTTAGATGCAATATTCTACATTACAGTGCTCATGGTGCACATATTACATTTGAATAAAATTAGTGTTGTTACTAATTAACGTCTCGGTTACGTATGTAACCCTCGTTCCCTGAAGGAGGGAACGGAGACGTCACGTCCCGTCGCCACAGCTCCTGTACCACCGCTGAGCGGCCGGGTCACCGGATCGGCTCCTCAGCGAAAACCTGAATATGCGTTGCATCTGCTGCCTACTTATACTCACGCTGTGATCAGCAGCAGCTGGATGCAATAATCGCATGCCAATGTGCATTGGCTCGTTTAGTTTACACTCGAAGTAGATTGGTCCCTCTAAGCGAGATCCCAATTCGTCGGTCATCCGACGTGACGTCGAGAGTGACCGACTGAAAGGGAACGTCTCGGTTACGTATGTAACCCTCGTTCCCTGAAGGAGGGAACGGAGACGTCACGTCCCGTCGCCACAGCTCCTGTACCACCGCTGAGCGGCCGGGTCACCGGATCGGCTCCTCAGCGAAAACCTGAATATGCGTTGCATCTGCTGCCTACTTATACTCACGCTGTGATCAGCAGCAGCTGGATGCAATAATCGCATGCCAATGTGCATTGGCTCGTTTAGTTTACACTCGAAGTAGATTGGTCCCTCTAAGCGAGATCCCAATTCGTCGGTCATCCGACGTGACGTCGAGAGTGACCGACTGAAAGGGAACGTCTCGGTTACGTATGTAACCCTCGTTCCCTGAAGGAGGGAACGGAGACGTCACGTCCCGTCGCCACAGCTCCTGTACCACCGCTGAGCGGCCGGGTCACCGGATCGGCTCCTCAGCGAAAACCTGAATATGCGTTGCATCTGCTGCCTACTTATACTCACGCTGTGATCAGCAGCAGCTGGATGCAATAATCGCATGCCAATGTGCATTGGCTCGTTTAGTTTACACTCGAAGTAGATTGGTCCCTCTAAGCGAGATCCCAATTCGTCGGTCATCCGACGTGACGTCGAGAGTGACCGACTGAAAGGGAACGTCTCGGTTACGTATGTAACCCTCGTTCCCTGAAGGAGGGAACGGAGACGTCACGTCCCGTCGCCACAGCTCCTGTACCACCGCTGAGCGGCCGGGTCACCGGATCGGCTCCTCAGCGAAAACCTGAATATGCGTTGCATCTGCTGCCTACTTATACTCACGCTGTGATCAGCAGCAGCTGGATGCAATAATCGCATGCCAATGTGCATTGGCTCGTTTAGTTTACACTCGAAGTAGATTGGTCCCTCTAAGCGAGATCCCAATTCGTCGGTCATCCGACGTGACGTCGAGAGTGACCGACTGAAAGGGAACGTCTCGGTTACGTATGTAACCCTCGTTCCCTGAAGGAGGGAACGGAGACGTCACGTCCCGTCGCCACAGCTCCTGTACCACCGCTGAGCGGCCGGGTCACCGGATCGGCTCCTCAGCGAAAACCTGAATATGCGTTGCATCTGCTGCCTACTTATACTCACGCTGTGATCAGCAGCAGCTGGATGCAATAATCGCATGCCAATGTGCATTGGCTCGTTTAGTTTACACTCGAAGTAGATTGGTCCCTCTAAGCGAGATCCCAATTCGTCGGTCATCCGACGTGACGTCGAGAGTGACCGACTGAAAGGGAACGTCTCGGTTACGTATGTAACCCTCGTTCCCTGAAGGAGGGAACGGAGACGTCACGTCCCGTCGCCACAGCTCCTGTACCACCGCTGAGCGGCCGGGTCACCGGATCGGCTCCTCAGCGAAAACCTGAATATGCGTTGCATCTGCTGCCTACTTATACTCACGCTGTGATCAGCAGCAGCTGGATGCAATAATCGCATGCCAATGTGCATTGGCTCGTTTAGTTTACACTCGAAGTAGATTGGTCCCTCTAAGCGAGATCCCAATTCGTCGGTCATCCGACGTGACGTCGAGAGTGACCGACTGAAAGGGAACGTCTCGGTTACGTATGTAACCCTCGTTCCCTGAAGGAGGGAACGGAGACGTCACGTCCCGTCGCCACAGCTCCTGTACCACCGCTGAGCGGCCGGGTCACCGGATCGGCTCCTCAGCGAAAACCTGAATATGCGTTGCATCTGCTGCCTACTTATACTCACGCTGTGATCAGCAGCAGCTGGATGCAATAATCGCATGCCAATGTGCATTGGCTCGTTTAGTTTACACTCGAAGTAGATTGGTCCCTCTAAGCGAGATCCCAATTCGTCGGTCATCCGACGTGACGTCGAGAGTGACCGACTGAAAGGGAACGTCTCGGTTACGTATGTAACCCTCGTTCCCTGAAGGAGGGAACGGAGACGTCACGTCCCGTCGCCACAGCTCCTGTACCACCGCTGAGCGGCCGGGTCACCGGATCGGCTCCTCAGCGAAAACCTGAATATGCGTTGCATCTGCTGCCTACTTATACTCACGCTGTGATCAGCAGCAGCTGGATGCAATAATCGCATGCCAATGTGCATTGGCTCGTTTAGTTTACACTCGAAGTAGATTGGTCCCTCTAAGCGAGATCCCAATTCGTCGGTCATCCGACGTGACGTCGAGAGTGACCGACTGAAAGGGAACGTCTCGGTTACGTATGTAACCCTCGTTCCCTGAAGGAGGGAACGGAGACGTCACGTCCCGTCGCCACAGCTCCTGTACCACCGCTGAGCGGCCGGGTCACCGGATCGGCTCCTCAGCGAAAACCTGAATATGCGTTGCATCTGCTGCCTACTTATACTCACGCTGTGATCAGCAGCAGCTGGATGCAATAATCGCATGCCAATGTGCATTGGCTCGTTTAGTTTACACTCGAAGTAGATTGGTCCCTCTAAGCGAGATCCCAATTCGTCGGTCATCCGACGTGACGTCGAGAGTGACCGACTGAAAGGGAACGTCTCGGTTACGTATGTAACCCTCGTTCCCTGAAGGAGGGAACGGAGACGTCACGTCCCGTCGCCACAGCTCCTGTACCACCGCTGAGCGGCCGGGTCACCGGATCGGCTCCTCAGCGAAAACCTGAATATGCGTTGCATCTGCTGCCTACTTATACTCACGCTGTGATCAGCAGCAGCTGGATGCAATAATCGCATGCCAATGTGCATTGGCTCGTTTAGTTTACACTCGAAGTAGATTGGTCCCTCTAAGCGAGATCCCAATTCGTCGGTCATCCGACGTGACGTCGAGAGTGACCGACTGAAAGGGAACGTCTCGGTTACGTATGTAACCCTCGTTCCCTGAAGGAGGGAACGGAGACGTCACGTCCCGTCGCCACAGCTCCTGTACCACCGCTGAGCGGCCGGGTCACCGGATCGGCTCCTCAGCGAAAACCTGAATATGCGTTGCATCTGCTGCCTACTTATACTCACGCTGTGATCAGCAGCAGCTGGATGCAATAATCGCATGCCAATGTGCATTGGCTCGTTTAGTTTACACTCGAAGTAGATTGGTCCCTCTAAGCGAGATCCCAATTCGTCGGTCATCCGACGTGACGTCGAGAGTGACCGACTGAAAGGGAACGTCTCGGTTACGTATGTAACCCTCGTTCCCTGAAGGAGGGAACGGAGACGTCACGTCCCGTCGCCACAGCTCCTGTACCACCGCTGAGCGGCCGGGTCACCGGATCGGCTCCTCAGCGAAAACCTGAATATGCGTTGCATCTGCTGCCTACTTATACTCACGCTGTGATCAGCAGCAGCTGGATGCAATAATCGCATGCCAATGTGCATTGGCTCGTTTAGTTTACACTCGAAGTAGATTGGTCCCTCTAAGCGAGATCCCAATTCGTCGGTCATCCGACGTGACGTCGAGAGTGACCGACTGAAAGGGAACGTCTCGGTTACGTATGTAACCCTCGTTCCCTGAAGGAGGGAACGGAGACGTCACGTCCCGTCGCCACAGCTCCTGTACCACCGCTGAGCGGCCGGGTCACCGGATCGGCTCCTCAGCGAAAACCTGAATATGCGTTGCATCTGCTGCCTACTTATACTCACGCTGTGATCAGCAGCAGCTGGATGCAATAATCGCATGCCAATGTGCATTGGCTCGTTTAGTTTACACTCGAAGTAGATTGGTCCCTCTAAGCGAGATCCCAATTCGTCGGTCATCCGACGTGACGTCGAGAGTGACCGACTGAAAGGGAACAATCTTTCTGTGCCATTAGTGGTGGGGTTATTTGTGACCTGTGCTGGCAAAATGAGTCACAATGAGCAAATTTTCAAAAATTAGTTATTTTTATTTTTACATTCTGAGCTATACCCATTTGAAGTTGACGAAGTCAGCAAAGTCAGTTCTGAGAAAACTCAAGTTGAGGTTTTCTGACGGTTCCAAAGCAAAATCACCTAGCAGCATTGCATTGTTTCCTCCACTTCGTTTCTTAATATTAATTACTATATTAATAATCACAATATAAATATTTGTTGTTGTTAAAAATAAAAACAGATGCAAAACAACAACAGTAGAACAAATATAAGAAAGAAACAAATTGGCCTAGTGCATCTAAACAAAAGCATTCAATAGAAAGAAAAATAATCAAATGTAAAAATCACTTCAGTGTGTTCATTACAAATAAATTGATTATTAAAACTACAGAAGCAATTCAATCAAGAGCAGCAATCTTTTCTTGTATTGTGTGATTAACATTAATAAGACAGACAGCCTATATAGTAAGTCATACTGTACTGCACAGATCTAATGTAATGCTACACATCAGGGCCCATATTCACAAAACATCTTAAGGCTAAAAGTAGCTCATAACTCACCGATTTAGGAGAAAATCTTAAAAATAATGGGCGTGTCAGTCCTAAATTTAGGACTCCTGAATTTTTGTTCTAAGAGTATTTCACAAAGCGTTTTAGCGCTAAAACTAGCTCCTAAATCTGTGACACGTTAGGAGTAGTGAAGAGGACTCCTAAGTCATTAAGACTACGCTCTAAAAAATGCTGGGTTAAATACAACCCAGTGCTGGGTAAAATAGGGACAAACCCAGCAATTGGGTTGTTTTGACCCAGTGGTTGGATTACTACCCAGAAGGTTGGGTTAAACATTTAACCCAACCGCTGGGTCAAAACCCAGGGTCTTGTCCCTATTTTACCCAGCACTGGGTTGTATTTAACCCAGCATTTTTTAGAGTGTAAATCTGAACTATCCTAAAATGGCTGTTGCCAGCAATCTATCTCGGAATATAAACATTTTAGAAACATTTGACGATAATGAGCTTTTAAAAAGGTATCAGCTTTGGTTTGGAGGTTATCCCAACTCCACATTTTTTATTATATCCTTAATATATACACTCACAAAAAAATACTGGGTTAAATATAACCCAGCGCTGGGTTAAAAAGGGACAAACCCAATAGCTGGGTTTGTCCCTTTTTAACCCAGCGCTGGGTTAGATTTGCTCTACAATATTTCTCTGAATAAATCTCTGACAGAGACTATCAGCCAATCACTGTGTGCATAGTTAGTAAGTATGCTGACATCATCCATAGCAACAAGGTCAACCCCGCCCTTACTCTTAGCTTAAGACTTCTGTCTATTCCTTAGTAAAAGTTTGTCTCAGCAGCTTTGTGAATAGGTTTTAGGTGAAAACTCTTCGCTAAAACTTTTACTGCTATTTAGGAGCACTCTTAGTGGTAAGATAAAATGTTTTGTGAATATGGGCCCAGATGTTTTCCCCAAAAGTTCCCCAAACCTTCACTTAAGGCATAACAGATTATGTTTGCGTGAATATCCTACTTAAATATTGTAATTCTGTGTATACAGTCTGTGTGTATATTTATCGGGATTGCGCGATGGTGGAAGCGAATTTATGTGCATGATTCATATATCAGTCAGCTACAGTACAAGAATCGAGCAGAGAAAAAGGTACTCCTCTCAGAAAACGTTCAAATAAAGATAATTTTAGGTGTTTAATGACTATTTGGAGCATTGGGATTGCTAGACGAGAGCTTGATGAACTCATTTTTGTGAAAACCTTAAATTCGACCAAAATCGACATTTTTCCCTTTTTTTGTCTGTAGCTCAAAATGAACCAGTGTGCATTCCGATTTATTTTGCCAGCACGGGTCACATTTAGTGATTTCATTACATTTAGTGTCTTCACTGCATTTTTATGCCAATAGGTGTTGAAAACAAGTGACTGTCTTCATGAGTGAATCATTAAAACATTCATTCAGCCGATTTGTTCAAAAACACTGATTCATTCAGGAATAAAATTAGAGACTATCCTTATGAGCAAGTCACTGAATCATTGACTCAACTGATTCGTTAAAAAAACACTCATTTATTCAATAATGAAACTAGTGACTGTCTTTATGAGTAAGTAATTGAATCGACACAACCAATTTGTTTCTATAAGTCATTGAATCATTGACTAAACCGATTCACTCAAAAACACGAATTTGTTCAATAACTAAAATAGTAATTGAATCATTGACACAACCAATTTGTTCAAAAACACTAATTTATTCACAAATTAAACTAGTGACTGTCTTCATGAGTGAATCATTAAAACATTCATTCAGTCAATTTGTTCAAAACACTGATTCATTCAGGAATAAAATTAGATACTATTCTTACGAGTAAGTCATTGAATCATTGACTCAACCGATTCATTCAAAACACTCATTCAAGAATGAAACTAGTGTCTGTCTTTATGAGTATGTTCTTGAATCATTGACACAACCAATTCGCTCAAAAACACGTGTCCATTCAAAAATAAAACTAGTGACTGTCTTTTTGAGTAAATCATTGATCAATGATTCAACCATTTCATTCAGAAACACACATTCATTCAGGAGTGAAAGACCACAGTTGTGCGTTACTCATAGACTCAACAATTGATTTTGCTTTGACTTTCTTTGGAACCTGTATTTTCGTTGGTGAGCAAAAGTAGACATAGTAACTGGTAATACATAATTTCTCTTCTTGTTAAATAAATTTCAACTTTATAAGCTACTAATGTAGACACTAAATTATTATTTGCAGTGGATTTTATTGGTTTGGTGATTGCATTGAGATAAATGTAATACAGTCAATTTTTGCATTACAGTTTAAATTTTGCTGTCTATTTACATAGGAAGCTAATATAAGGTATGAACTATATAAGGTGATTATTAGCCTATATGAACACACTGTGTAACCAACTGTCAGACATTTTTTACTATGGTAATTAATCATAGTAATATGTGTGCACTGTAATGTAAAGTGTTATCTATTACTAAGCATTATGGTAATATTCAGGCAGTTTCTTTTCTTTTTAATTTATTAACCTAAAATAAAATTCTCAAAGCAAGGTAAGAGTGAGGGAGAAAAAAATCTTCAGTTCAGGAAACTTGCATAAAGCAACAGTAATAAAGAATTTACTCATGCTAATCCAAATGGGCAGCATTATAGAAAAAGAAGCTTAATAATAATAATTTATTCATGCAACACGGTCCCAACTGAGCGTGGTCATTTTTTAACGTATGTGTTTATTCTTTTTTAATAATGCTGGCGAAACAAAATAGTCTCCCCTCTGCCACTGGCCCGTAAATAATGATAAATCAAACGTTTCATCTCACTGGAACGCCAAATAAGCAAATAATGCAATTTTATCAATTAGGCTTTTGTCTTAATTGTTGACTTCACTTAGTGTGCGAGCAGCAGCAAGGCAGAGCGCTGTGCCATTTTTCAATTAAAAGGTCCAGATGTTTTCGGAGGCATCAGTAGGCACCAGCAGTTATGAGAAATGCTTCATCTGCATTGTAATAATCACTACAATATCAGCTCCGGGCAGCATTTACATACTCATGTTTTATTCCGGCCCTCTTTTCTAATGTAGCGCTTAATTATAGTCAGCATCCCACAATGGCGGGCCTCTGGAGCACCCAAATTTATTTACTCTGTAATGTGGAGAGGCACCGGTCTCCTTCCCAGCGAAGCTGTAATGTGCCACTCTCACAGTGGTAGATAACGGAGGACAATGACTAGATGAAGTTAATGAGTAAAAACATATGAGATGTTTCGCTGTAGAGAGGAAACAAGAGTTTGGGAAAGAGGAAGTGAATTGTAGGATTAGGTTTCATTTTTGGCACTTGGTTGTAGAATTAATTCAACATAAAATAGCTTTTTTTTTGGCCAATCAGACTGAAATTTGAGTCAATGTGTTGCAGGGGCGTTTCAAGCCACAGAACTGGGGGTCTCCGATATTTTGATGCTCTCTTTTTTTATGCTATTATGGATTTATGGGTATAAGCTGTGTGCACAATAAAGAGCTGCTTTATCACTGACAAATGATACAAGACATTTGCAAGTTTTGTCTCCTACAATGGATTGTAGGTGTATATTCACATCATGCAATGCCCTTTTTTATTTTCTGTCTTATAAAGTTTCCCAAATGGAGTGAGAAACTTTTACAAACGATTCAGTGTGCGTACTGTATGAACAATCCAAATGAATTAAACTGAATTGCAAAAAATGTCAGACCCTTTTGCAAACCTGTTTGACAAATTAAATCAAACGCAATTGATTCATTTGCAAATCAGGCATTGATAGTTTTGATTACAGACAGTGGATGGACAACACACAACATGATTGCTGAAATATCATCCATATACGGTAAACTACATTGCCAGAAGAGAATGTATCAGTACTATTTTTACGGGTCACAGCAGAATTTTCCTGGGACTAATTCCCCAATATAATGGTCTAGCATCATTCAGACTCATTCATTGAAAATATTTGACTTTCTTTCAAGATATTTATTTCAAGAATGATTACACAGCACACCTTCTGTCATGCTCATGGATATTAACATTTTCATTGAATAATGACTTATACTTTATTCTGTTCCTCTCACAAAACTAACATGTCTTATGAAGCACTTTTATGGTGGTGTTTGTGTCACTTTAGCCATATTACATTTTATATAGCTTAACTGGATATGGTTTTATATAGTATAATTTTATATTTTTAAAAAAGGCCACAATATTATTCAGAAATTCTCCTCATAAGTTCCATACATGAATTCAAGTATTCATACAGGTTGGAAGGAAGGAAGGAACTATTCCTTTAAGAAAAAAAAAATATAAAAATGACAGAATTTTTATCTTTCCGGTTAACTATTACTTTAAGACTGACTGCACCTTCATATTCTTGAGTTCTTCCAGTTGTGAAGGGCAGGTCATATTCCTACTTCCATCTCTCTGAGTGTTCGTTAGAGAGAAAAAGTGAATGAGTGCAAAGGAGGAACATAACAATTGGGCAAGATGCATTCATGCTCAGATAGAGAGAGCTATTCTCTCTCCCTCCCTCCCTCAGTGTGTGTGTGAGCATGCAAGCAAGAGTAAGAAAGAAAGAGTTGTAAGCCACTTTCTGTTCTCACTGCAGAAGGCAATCAAATGTGCTGCTCATGTGTAAAGACACTTATCTGCTCGGGGAGTATTTCAACATCATATTTCCACAGGAAGTGAGTATCAGCCTTGACAGGCGATTGCCTCTGTTCTCTCATATGTCTCTATAGACAGCACCTCAGAAGGAGACAAAACAGAGAGTGAGAACAGAGAAAGGGGAAAAAATGTGTCATTTTCTCAAAGAAAGGCCTTTTACAACAATCATATAAAAGTTATCGATATCCTCAGGAGTGTCAGCGCCATGCAGTCGTCACGGGGGTGATCGCCTGGTGATAAAGATGGAAATTTTAATCAGGCCCGCTCATCTTCCCCGTGTGCGGGCACCCTACTTCTGCAGCCTGCTCAAGGCGCTTTTTATCATTTCTTTGTAAAACGATTTCTCTTCATCATTTTCAGAGCAGGTAATATACCCCTTGCTACAGCTTCGAGCTAGACAGACTTAATGTGTTCTTAAATTCACAAACAAATAGCTTGTTTTGTAATTGTTTCGTTCCGTTCAGCAGGTGCGCTACATCTGCATCTGTTGGAGTCGATTTCAGCAATGAGGGTATTTCGCTTGCTCCACTCCTGTCCTATTCTTCAATCTTCTTCAAATCAGGTAAATGCCACCGTTGGAGTATTACTGGCACGGCGTGAAGAAAAAAAAAAAGTGTGTCAATTTCAATACCACCCAGATAAAACAAGCTCAGCTCGGCTTCCCACCAAGCAAGAGGGATGCTAATCAAATTCACACAGTCTGAATTTTTTATAGCTTTAAAGGATTGTCAAGGCTAATGGCGCCTCCTCCGCTGAATGTCGTCTGGCAGTAAATCAGTGCACGCAGACCTCTTCCCCAAAAACAATGACTAATACAGCACTCTGTCTCTCCAAACGCCGGACTGGTGTGAAAAATCTGGGCGAAGTGGCCCTCCTGACACTGATGCATCGCAGACGCAGCCACAGCTGCATTCATCATGTCCTATGCTAAATTAATCTTGATAGGCTGAAACCAAATTACATTAGTCCTCTGTTTCACACACTGCTCTCGTGAAAGAAGCTGAACAAATGTTTATGGTTAATTGCTGTTTTTAAGATAATTAGAGACAGGTTGTGTGGCGTTGAACATGGCAAACTGAGATATCAACTTAATAGGTCAGGGTGGAAAATGTAAAACTTTAGCCAAACTTTAAAATATATTATGTCAGATAAGTAAGTAAGTAAATAAATAAATAAATAAATAAAATAATAATAATTATTATTATTATTAATAATACAATATTAAATACACACTTTGTAAGAAAAAAAAGTTACCCCCCCCACCTCACACACACACACACACATATGCAAAGAACAGGTTTCAAATTGTAACAGTGTTTTTAAAAATTAAAAACTATTGTATTTTGTCACTTCATACCTGTCAAATGTCAAACCAGTCCATAGTAAATGAGATAGATTGTTACTAAGTACACTAATAATATTAATAGAACGTGTGAACTTCATACATCTACTGAGAATCACACTAGCTGGTTAAAACCACAGAAGAAAATGGCTCAGAAAAGTTAGTTCTTAATATAGCTCAGTTCTTAATCATTTCAAAAGCTCTTTGTGTTTAGATGTTGCTTGGTTTTATATTGTAGTTCTGCTGGTTATCCAGCATGCTTTGCGGCTGGGTGATTTCTGACCAGGTTTGGGTTAAATTACTTGAAGAGACTGTGGAGTTATATTAAACAGGCTTGCAAGTATGTTACATGTTAGAGAAAGATCCATAATGTGTGTATTAACGCATGTTGTTCACTTGTGTCACCATTGAAATGTTGTGTCGGCAGTGAGGTCAGTAAAAATGTTTATTTTATTCTATTCTATCTATTTATTCATTTATTAAGCTTGAGAAGTGGGTATGTCACATAACAATAATGTGTTTTTAATGCAATGACATTCACGTTCCTTTAATAATGATTTAAATGTCTAAAATTGTCCATATGTTTTGGCATGCTACAGTATATGAATGAATGTAGTATATATGAATTAATATACCGTAGTAACATGATTGTATATGTATAAAAAGTTATTACAGTGAAAGGATGCCTTTTATATAAATGTATGAAGGTCATTCTTTCAGTGAAATAATGATTGTTTTACATTTTAATGTTGTTTTAATTTGTTTCTTATTTTGACGAGAGCACTGATACACAAAACAACTTTTAGAATGAGATTGTAGAATCAGAGAGAGATGTATTGCCAAGTATGCTTCCACACAAAAAAAGAACTACAATAACAATTGAATGAAAGCCATCCACTATTCAAAATAACTGAAAATAAATTCATTTAAAATGTCACATACAACACTCCAGAGACACACGAACAGTGACACATTCATGTGCGCACAGACACACTCTCAACACTCAAATTATTCATCTCACAAATGAACTTGTTTTCTTCTGAACTAATTAATACATGTCGCAGGAGAAGGAAAGACAGAGAGCTTTTTGTTCTCTTCTTGTGTAATCATTCATTCATATTTACACGTGAGTCTTACAGAACAGAGCAGCAGCAAAAAATGCTGCACCTATACAAAGCGAGTTGTCCTAATAGGTAAAAGGAATCGTTTGCAAGCTTTTGCTAGTGTTGACACTTCACTCGTATCAACGGGAACCCGCTCCATACGAGTGAGGGGGGGGGGTTGGGAAGTTTGCCAGCCTGGCGAGGTGGCCATATTTTAAAATACATCATCATGTCACTTCTTTAATGTACCATAATCTATTAGGCACATGGCAAACTAACAGGAATCTTTTTAAATGATGGCTTTTTATGGCTTTGTGCAGGTGATTAATTAAATAAAAAGTCAGCGTTGCACAAATCATCCCTTTAATTAGTCGGAGGAACGTCACCGCAGCGTTCTGTGACGTTTCGCAGCGGGAGGATGAGGCGGCGGGGGGTGCCAGTCAAAGTGCCACCAAGAGCGAACGTGGTTGTGGCTGTGTGTCTGAGCATGTGTGTGTGTGTGTAGCAGTTTCTCCGGGCCTACGCTGGGTACCCGGCAGCAATTCCAGGTGCTCATGTCAGCTGGAATTCAACTCCAGCTGTTTGGAGAAGATTGATTTCATTATGTTCTTCTGCCTCCCTTGTTTTCTCTCTCAGTTGTCTCTGTGTTTTTCTTTAATTGCTTGTCTTGTGAATTGGCGAATGTTAAATCAGAGAATTAGCGGTTTTATTTCCTCATTCCTTTTTTTTTTCTTCAGCGCTCTAAACTTTTCATGCTTTGCCAAAACTGCGAGAAGCAGAGAATATAAATAAATTAAAACAGCAATTTATTCCCATAATTGTGCTTTGCTTGCAGGCTCCCAATTATAAATATACATCATACATCTGAAGCCTAATTAACTTTTGCCAAATTAAAGAGCAAAAACAGAGCCCCGAACAATAACGTTCGACAAAAACTCAGCTGTGACATTCAGTTCGATTCACATCCATTATTATATAATGTCACCGTTTTCCGGTTTGCGCCGTAATTACTCGGCGAAAAATGTCCCATAAGTCTCTGCTGCTTCGCAGACCGCATGAATTGTGTTATCAGGACTCTCCTGTTATTGAATTTACTCAGGTTCCTCTTTTCTGATTAGAGGAATCCATTTCTCTCTCCACTTGGATAGATCTGTCCTCCATCATGGTTAATGTTAACTTCATGTAGACACTGAAGAGGGACTGCTGGGATCATCATTCTCATTAATGAAGCTCAGACACCGGTCCCTGTGTCCTCCTCTATACAAAATGCTTCTTCATTTCAGAGTTGCTCTGCTTTATTAAAGCTCATTACCATTTCTCTTTTAATAAGGCCTCTTTAAAGTCATTACCTGCAGTGGGGTTTAAAGAGTACTGCTATTAAAAGGTTACTTAGATGTGAATAATAGCCCTGCGATATACTCAAGTTAATTACTATTGGAAACTGGTTGAGGTTTAATTTAATGCTGACCCGTTCCATTGAAGAATATGTTGCGCTGACAGAATTGACGAAAAACGAGGGAAGAGGAAAATCATTCACGGTCAATAAGCCTATTTATGTCAGATGGTTTTGAGCTGGATCGTATTCATTTTCCCAACAAAGAGACGCGTATCTGTGAGCAGAGGCCAGATGTTCGTATTCTTCAGCGCGGCCCGTTGGAAACTATCTTCGAGCGGCGGTATTTTTAAACAATCGAACGGTCCTGTTAGATGTTCCTTTTGTATCAGTCATATTACGTGCCTGCAATCAACATGAAAGAAGGAGAACTAATGATTTTTCCTTCTCGTTCGCTCTCTCTCTCCAATCACGCCCTCCTCCGCTGCCTCATTGTCACCATTGAACCAGACGTAATCTGACTTCAATTGTTCTTGCCGTTCCAGACTCTTTACTCTGTCTCTGTCTGTTGTGAGCGAAGAAGTGTGTAACAATCTGAGTCGTGAGCGAAAAACTGCTCTCGTTCATTTGGAGACGCTTTCTAACCTATTTTCGTTTCGCAAGTTTACTTCGCATCAACATCGATATTGTGTGTCAGTCCGGTACGGCGACAAGACACAAAGGAGAACAGCAGAACTGGGGAGGGGGCGGGGGGTTCCGAGACCCCCCTGCTCCGACTCAGATGAATGTTGTATCCCTGGCTGGCGTCTCCTCATACATAAATCTGCAAGCCTGCTTAATTCAATCTGCCTCGTGCATCTGACTTGGCACACCACAATTTGATTACCACAACTGTACTTTTTAACTCCTGTCAGGGAGCAAGTGAGGCTTATGTAAACATCTGCCAGAACACATGGTTGCTTCCGATTAGGCCGGCCTTAAATCAAACCGCAGCAATGAATCTTTACCTGACACTAATACTTTTAAACTTCATACGCACAATTAAAATGAATTGCGGCTAAAGCATACGGGACAAACTGCATTAACGGGTCATCTCCCATGTATAGGCTCTTTCTCTGTGTCTGTCTGCCACCGACGCTAGACGATGTGGATGTGGTTAGCTTTTTCTGCTACACTGGAAGACAGATAAACACAGAGCTTACAGACACACATCCATTACAAATCACTTTGGTATGAGGGTAAATTACCCTAAACATAAACATGAGTTCATGTGTATGTTTCCCAAATTTAGAAAATGTGTTTCAAGCATTTGACAGTGATTAACTAATTATTATTTGTAATGTGTAATTTGTGACATGGGCATGTTGCATTATTATCATTTTTAGTAGTCTACATTATAGAGTAATACTAATAATGCTTGTTAAAGGAATGAATAGAATTAAAAATAATAAAATAAGAGAAACCATTTGTTGACCATGTTTGCATAAGCCTCATATATATTTGACATATTATTAATAATTGTTAAAATAATAATTATTAATTTAGACATTTTTTAGTTAGTCATGTTTATTTCATAGCAGATAAACAGAAATACATTGTAATTTTTTTTCAAAGTTGTAAAAAAAATTTGATTTATTGAAGCGCATTTTACAAGAAAATACTATTTCACTACTTCCTACTCCAAAATTTTCATTGTAGATGGATTGCTGTTCCTAGATCTGCTAATAAAATTAATAATAATTACAACAACTATAAAGTTCACAGTTTCATATTTTATCTTATTAGTTTTATTGTGACTATTGTTCTTGTTTATCATGCACATTATGTGGCTTCATTATTTAAAGGAGAACGAACTTCACCTTCTGTTTCCAAGAAAACACATTTATTGCTATTCATCTTATTGTGTCTGAAAAAAAAGCAAAGTTACAGCTATCAATTTTTAAAAAGGATTTGAGTATTAAATGAGAAAATGGGGTGGTGAATGTTAGATTAGACTGGGTTTACTCATTAAACCAGAGGGAGTGTTAATGACTTCAGTAGTGCTGAAACGGCACATTCATGAGAGATGAACAGGCAACAGCACTGCATTATACCACTCCGCTCTGCTCACAAAGTTAACATTCAAGTTTAAACGTGCTGTCGTAGTCTCAGTTCCTTCGCTTTTTGGAAAAAATAGCACTAAAAACACCCTCAGATTTATAGTACATGTATTGGCAGAACGAGCCGAGAAATTAGACTCAGCAGCCATTACCTTATTGCTCTGTTATCAGCACATTTGATTCAATGCATGGGAAGCTCAAGTTAGCATTACTTGCATTACCAAATCACAGGGTGATTTTAAGAATGCTCCTCTCAGAATTCTTTTAGTGTAATGTAACTTATTTGAATGTAGAATTATTCACTGCTAAGAGAAAGTAACATACATTAACCAAACATAAATCCATCATATAAAATAATTAATAAAAAATGGGGGAAATATCTATAATGATATTAAATCTATATAAAATTCTATAAAATTAAAAGAATGCCTTTATGTATTGATCAGACCTTTAGATTCATTCAGTGATTTTTTTTTCTTTTAAAAGTGAGTTTTTAACGCCCCTCGATCATCTGCCACCCACTCCCCACCAAACCCTCCGATGATTGACAGCTTGACTTAATTACTATGTTTTACAGATGCATTCACCAGCAAGCAGCAGACCTTTGCAATCCACGGTTTTTACCTCATTCACAAAACAGCGGAAAAAGGCCTGATGTTATTAGTCAAGCTAAAAAAAGAGGGTTTTTTTTGGCTGGAGTGGAAATTTCCTTAATGATAAAGATGGTGGAAATTATGCATCACTCTTAAAAATGCCTCAATTTCTCTCTGTAAAAAATATGTATCGCAATTAGCTTTTTAATTAATCTTTGTTCGAAATGTGCCGTATGAACCTGTTTTCTTTTTTTTGTGAGCAATCTGTTTCCCTCCGTCTCAAGGTTGCTTGACTTTAAACCGGTGCACAGGAAAGACTTACGGGTGTATGTGCGAACCCTTTCATAAATCTCCAGGCTTTTCATGGTAGATTCTAATTAGCAAAGGGCAAGAAGCCTTCTGATCACTTTTTCACCACAGACTACATTAAAACAATGGCAAAGAGTGAAACAGGTGATGTCATACATGGGTGAAAAAAAGAAGTTATCCTAAAATTACCTTTTTTGTATGGATAATTTTTAAATCTAATATTCTAGCATTTTCAATAATGCAATCAATTTGATCAGACACGGTTGTCATATCTAACAGGATGATATTTACCTTATTTTTGTAAACAATCTTTTCAACTGTATAACCTGCAGTTAACATTATTGATGAAAGTTATTATAAGGTTCTACTGAAATATTAGACAATAGATATTTGGAAAACTACAGAAAAAATTAAGAATTAAAGAAATGTAACATATGCAGCAAATACAAAAAAAAAAAATCAGTGAAGTATAAAACAGTTTACATTTTGTGCATGTTTTTTTACTGAGCAGTAACATGTCTTCAAAAGCTTCTTGGTTTTTACTTCAAAATACACATTAAAGCGAGGGAAAAAACGAATGTAAAGACATAATACTGAAATATGTTGTAAACCTGCTGGGTTGACAGTCATGGTGTCTTAATGGTGTGTGAATGGTTCAGTTTTAATCATTTCAACATTAGACAGCCTCTCAATTACAAGTGATGCGGACAGCTGAAACAAAGGCAAACCCTTTCAACTCTTATCAAGAGTTGATAAGCAGCTTTTGTGTTGCTCTCGTGGACTTCCACACATTGTGTCTGTATCTGTCGCTCCTTCCTTCAGACGTTTCAAGTCTTTGAGCCTTTGCAAACGGACATACAGAGCTCTGCTCATAATACAGAGAGCTGAGTGATCACAGGATGTTGTCGCACATTAAACAAGTCCTCCTGTCTGTGGTGGGCTTTTGAAAAGAACACTCTGTCATCTGTATCTGACAGAAGAGATGAGCAAGTTCACTAGCAGAGATAGCTGAGATATCCGCTGCTCACTTAGCGTGGAAACACACCACACAGCGGCACTACAGAGTGTGTAGTCTGCTGAGGAGAGAGAATGTAATGGGAATCGGCTAAGAACCAACATGACATGACTGCTGGTCTGAGATAAATTGTGCTTTTTTCTAATTCGAAACTTTTTCCATACAGAATCATTTGAAAAGAGATTTGAAAACTTTTAGAATGCGACTGTTACAATTATCTTAGCACTTCACTTCTGAAATCAAATGGGCATTTAAGAGACATAAATATGTGTTCTATGCAAATATATGCTTTAAAAATGCTACAATAAAGGCAATAAAGAGATACTTAAAAAATAAATAAATGTAAGAATATGAGACTACGATATAGCACAATCTAGTTCAGCATAAACTAAAACAAAAGAAAATGTGAGCATCAACATACACTCAATATAGATGCTGAACAATCGAAAAGAAGTTTTCATAGTAATGACACAGAAGAACAAGTTTTGGTTCCTCAACGAACCTGCCAGTGAAATGTTCAAAAAAAACAACCATTTCATTCTTCACTCTTATTTATGGCTCCATGAAGAACCTTGAACCTTTCCACTGGAGAGAAGGTTCTGTGTAGTGGAAGAAGGTTCTTTAGATAATTAAAATGTTCATCACAAAATTATTATTTTAAGAACTGTTCACTGAGAGGTTTTTTTGGAGAACCCAAATTTATTTATTTTTTCTTCATGACATTGCTGTGAAAACACCCTTTTGAAATCTTTAGTTTTAGGAGAGTACACTCTTAAAATGTATGTACCAAAAGGGGTGTAGAGGAAAAAGATTCTTTATATTATTAAAATATTGTTCACACAAAGAAAAAAAAGAGCTGTTCACTGAAAAGTTCTTTGGGAAACCAAAAACAGTTCTTCTATGGCTTTGCTGTGAAAATCCCCTTTTTGAAATTAAAAGTGTTCATCTGCATAAACTTCTTGCCATGGATGTTCTTCATAGAACCATACACTCCAACAGAGAACCTTTATTTTCTAAGCGTGTTGGTTAAATCTAAAACAGAGAATTGTGTGCAAAACCATCCACAATCTGCAAGTCGTCTCCCATCAGCAGCAGGATTATGCACATTAGGCTGATTAATGGCGTCCGCCACCAGATTACTTGATTTGATAAGCAGTGCACCCCATCACGAACATAATACATCACAAATTGTTTTGTCAACAATTTATGGTACTATTTATCAAATGACCATCGCCACTCGCTGAGTAATAGTGTCATATCTGACATTATGTCAATAGAGAAGTTGAGCTAAGGGCAGCCGGGCTGCAGTGATTTAGACACACTGTGTGCTGACCTGCGTCTATGTTTAATTCATAGCAGATGAGCAGAAATAGATGGATTACTGTTCCTAGATCTGTGTTAAAGCAGAAATGGGTAGGAGTGGCCAGGTTGGTATGCCAGTCACATACCTGGTCCTGGTATAGAGTTAATATCTGTGAATGCGCTGTTGTGCTGAAAGTAAGAGGATGCTTCATTCTTTAAAAAGCAAAAATCGTGATTATTGTGAATGGGGCTACTTTAATTGAATTTTACATTTTTACTGTTTTATTTGAGCTGTAAAAAAGCTGTTAAATAATCATTTTTATTGTCATTTTAAGGTTTTTAATGTTTTGTCATGGCAAAGAAGTAAAAGTATAAAATTGAATATAACACAGAAAAGGATTTTGTTCCCAACTAAATTCATTTTAACATGTGTACTGTTAATGAATTGTGGTTATACCATTGAAACAGTGAGAATTTTAACGTTTAAGTACCTCATTGTAACCTTGATTTTGTGCATTTTTACAAATGTTGTCTGTTGAGCTGAACTTGTACTGAACCCGGAATATTTTCTTTCCGAAACACCACTATACTTGATAAATTTGTGCACATAAATGGTGGTGATGACTTGACTTTTTCTAGGTCAAATGAATGGTCCTCATATGATAAGACTTGGCATATTGTACCAAAAATCAATAGCAAGTAGTAATAGGAGATATTCAGGCTGTCTGTACTAACATTTTCAAATCAAGGACAGTACTAGGAACTAAAACGAAAAAAATAAATAAAAATAAAAACAGTTCAGTACCTTATTTATTGTATCGAAACAGTTTTTCACTTCACAGTGCGAAAGGAAAGAAAAGCAATCTGAAATCCCACCTCTTCACATAATCATTCTAGTCATCATCGTGATGGTCAACAATTTCTGGCTGCTTGTTTTATGATGTTGTCAAAACAGGCCTGCACACCTTCGTAATTTGACAAGCTTTCCGGATAGCGTGCCCTTGGAATGAAGGCTGTGGTCCAAGCTGTCATCAAGGGGATCAATGCTGCTCCTGAGATTGGGCTGCGAGTGGCAAATAAATTCCACAGCAAAAACATCAGTTCCACAGGTATGAAAAGAAAGAGGCGAGCCAGCGCCGGCTGGTATATATGGCTCTCGTCCAAAGCACCACTGGCTCATCTTAAAGGTTACAGTGACTACCCTGTGCACTAGTGTTAACAGAGCTTTCCCTCTCTGGGTTTATGGTCTGTGTAATAATTTTAAGCAAAGTGAAGAGTGTGTTTCCACAGGAGATGTTGGAGGAACAGCTGCGGGCCAGGGAGGAGGACAAGTGGAGAATGATTGATCACTGGGAGCGGAGAGGCTGTGTACCTCTCACCTTCCCCCTGCGAGGCTCCACGTCTGCCCCTGATCCCTTACATCTGCCTGCCCTTAGCAGAGCTGGAGGAGGAGGCCCGGCTGGATCTACTCACATGTCCCTGTACTCTGGAATAGGAGAGACTCTGAAACACGGGCCAAACCTTAAACTGGGATGCCATTGCTTTTTATTATACGTGTGAAGGAAATGTTGCTTATGGCTCCGGGTTTTTTTTCCAGTTATTTGAGGAAAATGTGTGATGGGAGACCTGAAACATTGTGAAAGACACACTTCTTCATTGTTGTAGTTAGCTGATTTTGGAAAGTTCACAGTAAATTAAATGAATGAAACCTTTTCTGCCTCTTACTTTATTTCTCACGCAAAATGTGTGCATAAAAATGTATGCATACAAATTTTGAATTGGTGATATTTACTTATTACTATTTACCACTACTAAAACCAGTATAGCTGCTTAAAAAAATAAAAAATTATTATAGTCTAAAATACTAAATATTAGTCTGATAAAAAATGACACACCGATACTTTTTTCTGACTCTCTCGGCATGTTGCATTATTACGCCATTAGGTGGTGACAATTGATTGTCTTTTTGTGTGAATCAATGAATCATTCACTTAAACGATTCGCTCAGAATCACTAATTCAAGAACGAAACAAGAGTCATTGAAATATCCATTGTAACAATTTGTTCAAAATCACTGATTTATTCAGAATCGAAACTGCCGTGAGACATTGAATCATTTACTTTACAGATTCGTTTAAAATACTAACAAGGACTTTAATACTAATCCATTCAGGAACGATACAAGCCAGTGTGTTTGTGTGCGAGTCATAGAATCATTCCCTCAAACGATTCGTTTTCAAAACAAGGATTCACGGTTGTTGATCGGTGATGCAGCATTTGATTCTGTTTTGGCTTCGTTTGAAACTGTATTCCACGGTGGGTCGAAACTGGAAAAGTAACTGGCAATATCTTGTCTGAAATGTAAGTTACTCAAAGTTGACTTCTTGTTTATTGCACGGTGGTCTAAAAGCAATACCATAATCGCCTAATTATATTTTAAATGAATTTTAATCTGCTGTCAAACGATAAACCAATATATTAAAGGCTAAACCGCTCTCCACTCAATGGAAAAAAAGCACGCTAACATTTTTATCAGGCTCTCTTCAATGATTTAAGAAATTGTAAAGATCTTTTTTACAACCTGAGGGGCCTACTTCTTTTTAACAGGACATTGTTACTAACCTGTCAAAACGAAGCTATACTTTATTAAAAAAAAAACATTCATTTGATATTTGATTGAAATACACCATTACGGTTTCATTAGCTCATCGATTTAGCAGTAATCTCATATCAGAGACCATCAAGCAAGTTACATGCAATAACCTGGGGCTAAATGTTCAAATATGATCCAGACTAGCTAATGACCCTATTACAATCGACCCAGGAAGCTGAGAAAGAGATTCTCCAGGTTTTGCAGTGCCTCATGCAGGCTGCCCTCTGCTGTATCATCAGCCTTACTATTACAAACCGGCACGTAATTCATCCAACTAACACAACTAATAATGTAGCAAATGAAAAAGAGAAGATGGAAGGGGAAAAGCCTTCCATGTCTCCCATATTTTTTCTTTTCCTCTCATTGTCCGTCTCTTTCTTCAGCTCTATGATGTAAGAGGTGAGTGTCCACCACCAATGACCTATTAAATCAGGCTTCATTCCCTCAATTTCTTCGCCAAACAGGCACCAGACCAAAATGTCTGTAGAGACTGATGGTCAGAGAGAGAGACAGCACACAGGCAGACCGACAAATAGGGAGAGAGGAGGGACGAAATAGAACCGCCCAATCAAAAATTATTGCAGCTCCATGAATGTGCCCTGTAAATGTTGGCATGCTAATTGTGCATTTATAAAAAAATGTAATGGTTTGTTAATTTACCTCCCACTCTATGATTGCACTTGAAATGAGTTAATGACTGTGGAGGGAGAGTTAACAACATGCCCTGGCAGACACAATATTTCCCTCTTATTTATCAACCTGGCCTGGGAGAGAGCCTGAGCAGCTTTGATTGAATGAAGAGGATGCATGCCGGGTGAAGAAGTTAAGCTATAGGGACATATATAGACCAGAACTGTAAAAATAGAATTCATGTTTTAATTTTCCTTTACCCCTAAAAAAAATATAATAAGACATAATTATGAAAACTGCATTCAGTTGGATAACAATTTTGCCTTTTTAAACATAAAAAGAAATTGGAAAAACAAAGCAGTCACGCTATCTAAACTAACAACACACCACTAACTTAACTAACTTAACAACACACCACAGTGTGAAACACTAGTAAAACAATCTGTTTTTCTAAATCCTAATATTAGCTATAATTCAAAACAGACTCACTAATCAGCATTAGAGAAACTACTTTGAAACTGTATAGTGCAAATTACAAGCTAATAATAGTTATAAGGAAAACAATTTCATATTATTAAAGGATCAGATTTTCAAACATTAGAATTTAAACCATTGTTTTTTTGTTCAAAATATTGATTTTATTTTCAACACATTTAAGGGTTAAACTACAATCACAAGTTTTAAATTTGAGCTACATTACTAGGTACTAACAGCAACTAAATGCTAATTTTATATTTTTAATAAATAGGCTACTACTGTATATATATATATATATATATATATACTGTATATATGTATGTATACATGTATATGCGTGTGATTATTACACTTAAACACAATAAATAAAACTAGACATGCTTCAAGTTCTACAACAAAGTCAGAAGCATAGTAATTTTAGTGAATGTTTAACTTAGTATTTTGATATAAAAAAATGAAGATGAAGTATTCCACAGAGAGTGAATTGTTTATTTGAACTTCTTGATTTTCATGAGCCTGGTTTATTAAAATGAACCAGATTTCCCAATTCTACATATGAAAGAAAGTACAGTGTAGGAGAGTGCATTTTATTATTCGCTACACAGTAAAGCTGTGTGTTGAATAAAAATGACCTAAAATAGTAACCTTACTGAAATGACTACTTTCACTACTTCTAGTTATTTACTGCCCAAGACTGGCTTTCTTAAACATAAAGCATGTCTGACGGTAACATTGACGTATGACCTGCATGCAGTGAATATCGGGAAATGAATAAACAAACACATAAACTAGATAAGAGACTGGTGCTAATATGGTTAGTAACGTCTCTGGCACTGTCCATTCAAGTCATTTCCTCCAATCTTCCTCAGCAACAGGACATGCCTTGGCGACATATAGACGAGAGGCTATTGAGTTGCTAGACTACTTGTGCTGTAACCCGGGCAATGAGACAGAGAGCAATGCTCAGCAGTTCAGCTGGAATCCTAAACACATTGCAAAGGTATGTTTGTGTTTCTTAGGCTATTTGATGATAAAATTAAAGAAAATAAGTCCCATTTAAACTTCAAAATGTATCAATAAGGTTGATGCTCAAACCTTCAATTTGCATAACTTTTCAATACTATTAACATCTTTTCATCAAGACTGAGATCTGACCTGAATAGAGAGCGAAATGACTTGGGAGGCACTTTAAAGCAACACACTCGTAACTTACTCCACTGGAACTCCACTCCACCCCTCACTAAACAAGCCACTCTATCAGTAAATGCTAATCTCCTAATTAACAAGCTAATTAGGTAATTATGGCTTTGCAGAAGGATGCCTAAATGAATTATGACAACACAGTCACTGCTTTCTGAGACACCTGTGGGCCCCTTTTTTTGGCTGTCACTACAAAAAAAAAAAAAAAGTAAGGTGACAGCCTGTTCAGTTTTCAAAAACTTAATTCTCCTGAAAAAAAGATGTGTATGTTAGGAGACAGGGGCTATTTGTTTTGAGACTGTCAATTAAACCTGTCAGATAAGAACGATTTTTTGACTAATTAGCACCCCTATATGCATAAATAAGCGATAAATAATTAAATGTTATTAAATACTGAAGACATAAAAAGGAGCTATGAACAGTAGTATTGTGCTAGATTTTTATTCATTTTTAAATAAACAATAAATAATATCTACATCATTATTTACATCAATAATATCTACATCATTATTTAACATACTTATGTAACTCATTTTTATGGACCCTTTTCACAAAATTTGATGACACATTTTATAGTTATTAATCCTTGCAACACTTTTTATATTTTCTTTTTTTTTAAATATGTACTGTACATTTATAAAACTATACCTAGTGTTATATTTTAAATTTCAGAAAACTAGGCCTAGTTAATGCTGCTGCATAAGTGTTTCTAATACAATGACTGAGGGAATGTCAGGAATTTGACATCTTTCACTCTATTTTTTTTAAATAATTTTTTTAGAAATGCTATCATGGATTTTTTCTTTTGCTTTTGGAGCAAATAGGAACACAAAAATTATATTTGTTATAGTTTTCGTTCATCACTATAAAAGTTTACCCAACTATGATGACTTCCTCTTCTGAGAACCCTGCAAATGTGAAAAGGGTCTGTTATGCTTTTAATGTTTTATTATATGATGTCTGATAAGATTGTGATGCAGAATCTGGTATGCATTAATTTATGCAATATATTGCATAAATTAATGCATACCAGATTCTGCATCACAATCTTGATAATGTTTTTCTCTCCAAAAGTAAGAGTAACCACTTGGGGGGGAAGCCTTGTGTGCTCATTAGTAAAAAATAATCCTGAATGGTGGGCTTCTGTCCAAGAGCAATAATATTAACAGTTACTACTGACGACAGTGATGTTACAATGGCCGTATTTGGGAGAAACTTCGGCTGATATTTTCAAGAATCTTAGTATATAGGCGTACTGCGCTTTAAGTTGGCTGAAGCAAGTGGGCAGTAAACATCCAAAAATAGAAATTGTGTTTATGTCATTATGTAAGCATGGCATCATGACCACAATAAGCTGAAGTGTCTTTTTTCCCCCTCCCACCAAAAGATTTGCTGTCATACTTGGGGAAAATGAATTATGTTGACATATGGCTGAAAACAATGGTGGAAAGGCATGCAACGTAAGGCAATGAAGAATCATGCGGTGTTGTGGAGGAGAGGATCTGGAGCTGTTCCTTTGAGCCCTCTATGACAGGTATACAGAGCCACCTGACAGCACAGTATTTCAGTGATAAATGCAGTGGGTCTGGGACTTCCATTCACTAAACTCAGGAGTGTGCTGGGCTGATACTTCAAGGTCAAGTGAATATGAAAGAGCTGAACCACACAGCTTGCTAAAAAGAACGAGGGAACGAGCGCCTCTTGTCTGCTTCCTAACTTCGATAAATGTTATGTTGCTTAAATTCATGTGATGTGCTTATAAACACAGATGTTGTGTTACAGTGTCGTTTTGTGATTTTTGGATGTTTGTGATTTAAAAAATTCATAATCTGTCAGCCACACATGCTATATTCAATCTAGTTCATTTACACACTGATAATAAAAATGACAACGACTATATAAATGAAGGTGAAACACACACACACACACACACACACATGCACTCAGTCGCAGCCAAAACAATTGAATTACAGTGCTTGTGGCATGTTGTCTTACTCTGTGATATGTGTGAAATGGTTAATTAAAGGTGAGCTCATTATTCTTGCTCAGGATCCAGTAACTGTGTTAACATGATCCATGACTAATATATCACCCACTTATTGCACCCGAAGAATTTAATCAATTGCTCTGAACACCAATTCATACACAAGAGTTGAAGTAAATATGCCACTATAAATTACTGTTTGATCTGTATTGTTCAGGAGGATTGATGTGTAAATCAAAAGCCAATGGTTGTGTATTAAATATGGTGCTTATATCAAACTATTACAGAACAACATCATGTTGTAGTGTATTTAGGACCATATAGCCGATATTGTCAGTCTGATATAGCCTAAATGTCACATTAAATTACTCTACATAATGGAAGATGTAACTCAAACATTTATATAATATTTATGTATTTATCTGTTAAAAAAGTAATTCAAAATCCAATGAAATTCTAAACAAATTCAGAACAAATATATTAAACAAGTTAAAACCAGTGTGTGTGTGTGTGCGTACATAACTATATTTTTGGACCAATATATATATATATATATATATATATACAGGTCTATGGAATGTCCCCATTAAGATTATCTTAATGAAATGTCTGTGTAACATTCACTCAAGTTTATGCAGCAAATATACAGCAAATTCACTTTAGTTATTAAATTATGCCGTTTATGCAGCAAATATACAATATACACTGTCTTTTTTTTCTTTTTTCTTTTTTGCAAAGTCCACAGGTACTTTGGAAACGAGGTTAAAAACACTTGCCAGTTGGAACTGATTTTTAACATATAGATGAAAGACTTGTGTGGAAGTTATATATTAAACTGAACAATAGAAACTGCTGATTCAGACCAGGTTAACATTTATTAACATAATCACAAAACAAATTATAGACCAGACATGAAATAATTTTTAGTTTTAACTTCTTAAAAATGTAGTAAAAATTTGTTCATATTTAATAAGTGAAAATGATCTCAATCCATTACAGCACTTTGTGATCTCATTATTCTATAATCAAAACCATGTCTACATATATGTACTTACATTTTTTTTAAAAACATACTCTCTGGCATCAAAATAAATGCTATAAATTGAATATCATGAAGCTCTTGAAGCTCCAGGCATGCTGACAGATCCTTCTGTGCTTTTTGCATTGTTTATCCTGAACTGGCTCATCCCAGACGAAGTTTTGATTTTCTGCATATCTGATTATTCACTCTTTAATTAGCCTGTGTTAATTTCCCGTGTTGAGTGTGTCAGTGATGGAGGCAGTCCACTGGGCCTTCAGTCAGATCATGCACTATGGAACGGGACTTTCTGATGCCAGCTTTCACAAATTCTCAGCATAGCATCACATGTTGGTGCCTTTGGAAGGGTGTCTGATTGACTTTCTTACTGTGCAAAAATTAACAGCTCTGTTTCCTCGGTATGTGTCTCTGATTCTTGGTAATTAGTCCCATCACATCAGTGGCTGTCATGTCACAAGTGCCACCCTGCCGAAATGCATTACCTTAGCTATGGCACCAGAGGATTTCACAATGAATATTAACCTGTAGGTACATAGTGTCTCGTGGCAAAGTGCAACTTTTTTCACTCACAAATAAAATGAAATTGGCTCATTTGTAACAACTGATTAAATTAGCGCAATAAATATTGCCCAATGCTTTCGACCACTAAATATAGATTATTACATTATTTAAATAGATGAAATTAAAAATAAAATAATTTAACGCATCAATGCAATAAGCAGTAGACAATTAAAAAGTTTAAGTTTCTCATAGCCTAAAGATGTGAACTGTAAACTTTAATAGAATGAACTAGGCAATGAAACAATAGTGCTTTTAGTAAAATATTTTATTTATTATTTTAAATATAGCCTACACATAATCAAATAATACAAATCTGTATAGTGGAGTTAGCACATATATATATATATATTTCCTTTGTAATAGTTTTTGGTCTGTGATGAGCTCTTATTTACCTCAGCACAAGAACAAAAATCCAACAAAACGGTGTAGGTTTATGACTTTGAACAAAAGACGCGTATTTTCAATCGTAACAACGCCAGCCTACGTGAAATGTAGTGATTTGGAATCGAAAATACAGTGGTTTGGCGGGAAAACCACAGTGGGTTTAGTAAAGCGTATGTAAGAAGCGAGGCAATCGGAGGAAGGCGCAGATATGTTTCAGTGTGTCTCTTTGCTTCAAGCCCACCGAGCAGTCTGCTACCATAGCAACTGCCGAGGAGCGCTGCGCAGCGCCGCCTGCTTTTGCAGTAGATGTCACCCTTGGCAACGGCCAATCAGAAGTTGATATCTCTCTGTACAACCGTAGCAAAGGTATTGAGCTCTGAAGGCGGGCGTTCTTGCTCAGCGGGAGCCAGCCGTTGGTCCTTGGGGCCGTCGCTCAACCGCGGACCCTTCGCTGATTGGTTCGCGGCGTCTATTTCCAATATTATAAACATGTCCTCTGCTTTCCTGCCCCTGCGAGCACGGCTTGTTGGAGGCGACCATACTATGGTGTAAGGAAGCGAGGGGGCCCGTGCAATTCATTATTAGTTTGAATCAGACAATATAAAACTCCGACCTTTTGTTTGTTTTATTGGAAATGGTTATAATGTAACGGCATCTCAATACACGGGCGCGCTTTTAAATGAGGCAAGCGTAAAGTGGAGACTCAAACGCTGTTGATTTGATGTTCTGGTCTCATCATTATCATCACCAGCAGTATCATTAGTAGCTAACTGGCATTTTGTTTTCGGGGGCTTCGGCGAGAAGTGACAAGAATCTAAGACCCCTCCTCTGCAGGGCGGAGCGTGCATTTTGATGTCGATTTTGTATCTTTTTTTCTTCTCTGACACGTCCGCACTGAGTGAATGGCATTGGCACATTGTCAATCGCTCACTACTGCTGCCATCAAACAACATAAAGCACACACAGCCCGCGCGCTCGACTCATAAATTTCCGCCAGCAGATATTTTTGCGCTTCGCTTTATGGCGCGTGATTAATTTTTTCGCCAGTTTTTCTATTTTCCCTACTGAAAGTGAGAACTTTTTTATACGTTTTTATATATTTTTTCCTACAATCTTTATAGCTCTGGTCGCCTGTGCTGATGGTTTAATTTATTTCACTCGGCTTCTTTTATTTTCTTATATTTTATTTTTGGAAAATCTTTTCAAAGGCAATATTTTTGCCTGTTGTTCAGATTCAGTGTGCTTATTTTTAATTACATAATCATTAATTTTGATTAATTGTTACTTTCCATCAGAGGCATGGGATGTTTTGCTTGCAACTCTTTGTAATACTACGGATTTGTCCAAGTTTTCCAGAAGTGCACAAGGCGAAATTATCCTAAGAAGACCGCAAATAAGAATTCCAGACATCTGCAAAGGACCCCAGCTCTTCAAAGAAAAAGACAAATTGGCATGAAGATTCAGACAGGATTGAACGGGCAACCACTGTCACCTGAACGCTGAAGTTTACTTAAATAATAGGCATGAAATAGCATCGCTAATTTTTCTCCGATGGACATTCGTACAGGAGGATCAAAGACGATTTAAATCTTTTCCATAAAGTGATTCCTGGGACATCAATTCCACTATATTTCATCCAGCGATTTATCGTATTTGCTGCGTTGCTTCACGGTCAATATTTTGTGCACGATAGCGACCCGTTAACCACCGCACATGAAATAAACAAGTTGTTTTTGCATGTGCATTATCCAACGTTATTTCACCCATCTCAGTGACTGAGCACGAGCGCATTGATTGTGTTGCGGCGGACTATGGACGAGCAAGCCCGGATCATGCAGGCTCTCGGCGGTGTCAGCCTGGCCGGTCACTCGGTACAGGGAGGCATGGCTCTGTCCGACACGTGCAAAGACGCTTGGCGTTATAGTGTCGTTGTTGTTTTTTTGTTGTTGTGAAAAAACGAACGTGTTATGATCAGGAATGATCGATATGACATTTATTATTACTTTGATGCGAGCCTAACTTGTAAAAAAAAATAAAAAAAATAAATACATCATATAGTAGGCTACACATGGGCAAATATTTAAATCCTAATAATCTTATAATAAATTATGCAATTTATACTCAATACTATGTGTGTTTTAAGCTTAATCTGGATTTCTTTATCAGTAATTAAATGCAAAGTGGTTAAAAAGTGTAATGAACTGTAAGTTGTCACTTAAGTTGCACCACTTAAAAATTAAAGCTGTAATTAAACTTGATTTAATGGTTAGTTATTATTATTTTAATTTACAGTGTATGACTTAACTGACCACTGACGGAGACCCAAGTGTTAATATATGTTTGTAAATTTCAATATTTAACTAATGCAAAACATTGATCCTGAATGGCAAGCTTACTTTATCACTAACACCATTTAGGGACCTTTTATAAATTATGTTTTGTGGCAGAAGCACAAACGCACGTTATTGTGCAAAATGTTTACTTTCCTGTGGCTCGTGTGTGACATCACTTTATTGTAATTAGAAGTGTGTTATAGAAATGGAGAAACATATTTTTGAGTGCATATTAAAGTCTATAACAGACAGAAATATTCTGACACTCAAGCACCTCTGAAATAGTCTGTCGCGCGCGCACTGTAATTGATGTCCAATGACCGATACAACATCAATTCAGCACGTGCGTTACCAAGGCTATACCGCCTGCCCCAATGACACGGAACATTAGCATATGTTACTGTCTCACAAAAGACAGTTTTTTTTTCTTTGAGGGAGAAATCAGCACCCGTTGAAAGAGAATTAGTTCAGTACGTCCAGTAGCTTAGTGGATGTAATTTAATGTGCAGTTTTTCCTTTATGCTGCGACGGTTAACAAACGCGCGTGATGTGCGCAAAGGCGCGCGCGTTCTGCAATCATGCAGGGCGCAGGTATAAAGAGAGAATGACCACATAACCAGATATGCAGAATCCAGAGAGACCCTAAGATAAGGGGCATTTACCAGGAATGTGCATTATGTATTTCTGGATAATGCGGAAGGAGAATAGCAGAGCGAAACCTGTAAGGTGAGCCCAAAATACAATGGCAAACGCACTGAATTAGACTAATAACTGCGCTTTTGTCCTTACTTTTTAATTTTTAGCATAAGAAAATAAAATCTTATTTTATAGCATGTTGAAATAAGCATGTTTTTGAGTGCTATTTTTTAAAAATAAACTTTATCATATGTATATGTATTACTTTATTAATAGGTTCACAAATGACACATTTAATATTTGAAAAGGAAAGAGATGGTCAATTCACATACTCGAGCTTAAACCTAGTTTTTGAACAAAGATGAATACAGTAATGTAATGGCATTCGGATATCAGTTCATGTGTTTATCATATCTCTGTGGGGTTGTATAGGCAGAATAATGCTTTGCCAGATTTGTGGCCTTTGTGTGGCTTATAAGCAGAAGTGACTGGAGGAAGATCATAAAACTTAATGAACTTCTCGGCCGTTGGAGGTCTCAACTGCGGGAGGGCAAGGCAAGGCCCTGATCCACCACCCGGTCTGCTTGAGTTGTTCTTTATGCCTGTTCAGTAATGGAGAGAATGAGAAAAAAAGATAAAGAAATGAATTACTAAATGTTATAGCTGTATCGTGACAGCTTAAAGTGGCTACTGTTGTGTCTCAAGAAAAGATGAATAGTTGCAAGACAATTTTTTTTTTTTACTTTTACATTTTGTGATCTGGTGTGAGGTGTTTTTTAAATACTTAAATATATTACATTTAATATTTACTTAAATCACATTAACTTGTCTGCTTATGAGTGAATTGTGTGTTAGTGTATGTATAGGTGTACTCATGCAATACTTCTCTTTCCAAAGTCTATTCTTGTGTTTTAACAATTATCCATTATTTGCTTACAAATACAGTTAAATGTAAGCACATTTATAGCATTATTTAATATAATATAACATTTTTCAATTTAATGTTACATTGTACAAGTATTTTGATTATTTTAAACCTACCTCCAGCTGTTGACTGTGCTTCCATGTGCACCTATCATGTTACGTTTAATACAGCTATGTCCCTTATTACATTATAGCTCTAATTAAATATGCATAAAGAGTAGAGTCCCTAAGTATGCTAATTATTTAAATGAGCTTGTTTACTAGCTCAGTTGCTGTAATCTCGGTTAATCCCTTTGACGCTGCCTGTTTGAATGGTTTCTTTTTCCCCCCCCCCGTCTTAACGCATCCGGACTAATTTCCTAATAAGCTTCATTCTGCCAATTTGTTTATTAACTCACAAGTGAACACAAGCATGATATTTTCATACATACATATTAACATACATGTATGTTAGCTTTTTATTGTTTCCTGCTATGTGAAATAATATCACAAAATCAGATATTTTTAAAATTGTTTAATGATTTTGAAAAAAGACTAGTGCAGCGGTACTGGTGCTTAAATGTACCTGCTATAGTGTGCAGATTTTGAGTGATGAGGGAAGCTGTCGCTTTCTTCTTCTTTTTTTTCCTGCACAGGCCCGTTGAAGGACATTGTCTCATCAGAGTAATAAGAGAGACTTCCACTGATAAGCATGCTACTACTGCTACTCCCTGTTGTTGTTTTTTTTCAGCCAAACACATCTTCTGGAGGCTTTTTTCTCCTTTAACGCACCACACACATACCTAGTGAACACCTAGTGTCAGAGCAGTATGTACATTTTGCTTATCGTACTCAGCAGATGTGTAGAAGAAATGAGGAGTTGAGGGGTTGTTGTCAGGGTTTGGTGCAGTTGCAGTGAAAGAACAAATGCGAAAATGAAAAACTACAATGTGATCAAGTTCCTGAAAGTTATCGGACAATGCGTGCACATTTAGCACAGTCTCTGCAACTTGTTGTACACATTCTGACAATTTACAACTGCTGTGGAGATTTCTTATGCTTGTCTTTAACCCGATAATTTTCTATTACAGATTAAAGAAAATAACAAAACTTCAAAGTTGCATCACAACTCAGATTTAGTAGTTATTATTTTTTGCAATTAGTAGTCTTCATCGTTTAGCTTAGTGTGTGTGTGATATTGATATTGTACAGTTTGTGCCATGCAGTCACTGCTAAATGTATCTCTCTTTATACAATAAGAGAAAATGCTAACAACTGCCAGTGCTGATGTATGAATAAGTTCCAATCGGAGAGATTTCTTGGCCTAGTATTTGCGAATCGCAGCAGAGAACAAGCTTTGAAAAGATGAAACATTTATTGTTGCTTTTGGATCTGATGCAAAGGGGGCTTAAAGGCGAAAAAGGGTAAATCAAACCTGAAGTGTTTGTACTGTAACTATGTAAACAGTGAGAAGGAAAAGCTGTGTATGTACATCTGTTTGTAGAGCGAGCGAACAGAGATGATGTGTGTGACTGTTCAGGATGCCTGAGTGTGTACCTTTGCCTCGACTATGAGAATGTCAAGGATGTGCGCATTTACACCCCAAAACTGCCTGATCTTAACTTCTTATCGCTCATTGCGAAGGTTGTGAATGACAACCGTCGTGTTTACGAGTACAAAAACGTGGCAAGTTAATTGTCAGATTAACCGCAGATTACCGCAAATTCAAAGTCTTGTCGGGCTGATAGGTTTGAGTTGTTTTTGGGATCCCCGGGGCACTGCGGAGAATCGGCATGAAAAAAAATTATTTCTTTCTCTTTTTCAAAGAGTGGCTAGGCTAGATGATGTGAGGGAGAGAGGGTGGGTGGAGGAGGAGAGGAGAGAGATACATACATGGCGGATAAATGGATAGAAGCGTTTTGCAATGCAAAGCTGTCTGTAGTGTTGGGGAGCTTTCTTGGCACTCCACTAACTGCTACTGGAGGCCCTGAGTAGATTTCCCCATTGCTAATGCCCTAGAAGTATTAATTCACTTTGATATGCTAATTAGAGGGCATTATGCAAGAAATGAGATTAAGTGGCAGCGTGAAGTCATTTGCCTGTCAGTAAATTGAGTGTTTTTAGCAGGAGGGGTTTGTTTTTTTCCTTCCCTTCGACTTTCTCTCGCTTTTGCATTTAAATGAATCAAATGAAAGGAATGTGGCAGAATGCTTGAAAATAATTTTTTTGTTAGCAGATGCTGTTTTCTTTCTTCTTTTTTTGCTTTCTCAGTCTCTCCCTCTCTCCTTCTTTTTCTTTTTTTTCAAGTATCTGTTTTTCCGAGGAAGTTTGTGGCCTTTGTGAGGTGGCTATTTTTGCATAATCATTTAAAATACATGTATTATACAATGTCATTCGCTTCCTCTGCTGCAAACATTTGATTTGGTGGTGTAATTAACAAATCAGATTATTTTAGTTTAATTTCTGTGGAGCCTATAATGTGTCTGATCCTGGCTACGGTACAGCGATGGAGAAATCCCAGCAGGAAGGGTGAAAGAAGTCTTAACGTGTGGAGAATAAACTTGTCTGGTTTGTTTCGAAAGGAAATACAGAAGTGCAGCGGCGAATTGAGGAAGACCTCTGCTGGGATGACTGTGTGCTAATCAGATGGCGTGTGCGCGCGCACGCGTGTGTGTGTGTGCGAGGGCTGTTTGCTTTCTCTCCGCCGGTAGAGAGCAGGGCTGGCGGCAGCAGTGGCAGATGCAGCGGGAGCAGCGAGGAATAACAAAGGTGAAAGATTACCTCCATATGGTATTTCTGACCAGGAAAGAGAGAAAGAAGGGAGGGGGGGTTAGGTGTGCTCCGAAGCAACACTCCTTTCTGAAGTGAGGTTTAATCAATACAGAGAGATTACAGAAAACTATTACAGGGCCAAAATCATAGGCTCCTCTTTCTCTCTCGGTTTCTCTCCTCTTCCTTTGTTTGCTGCCTCGGCGGCGGCTGCCTGCCTATTGACTTGTTGTTTTTCTGACCTTTGACTCATCAAGTTCAGAAACGGGAGGTCTGGAGGAGAGACTGCAGGAAGCCAGCAGTGTGGCCCCCGCTGTGCTGTTCCCCTCACACACACACACACACACATGTGCGCACACACACACACACACACAGTACGCTATTTTTCAGCTGCGTGTTGTTATTTGTGCATCCGCGGTGAGACCCTTCTTTGTGCACTCTGAACCGGCTGAATTAATTTGTAGGCACCGTCGTAATTAACCACATGCGAGACCGGCTAAAAGCATTACCTTGAAAAAATGGAATGCAAGGATTTCGAGAGTAAGCGTTTCTTAAACCCTCGGGGACCATTCATTTTGAGGCGCCCCGACAAAGCGGTAATGAGCCAACTAAATCTACCCTGAAGTTAATTTGACATCTGCTGGGTTATTGTTGTTATTACTTGAATTGTTATTGTTATATATTTTTTGCTATTTATTTTCTATTTTTAAATAATAGGGTGGTAAAATAATCTGAAAGTGATATTTTCAGTATCAATTGATTGGATTATTATGAATGTGATGGCTCATTTTAATACTCCGTAATTACAGATTATTAATTAATGAGAGAACATACTCATTAATTGTTTGCTAATTACGAAATAACAAAGGAGCACTTAACCATGAAACTATGAAAAATTGACTCCGGCTCGTGATCCATATTTGTGTAGGTGGGAAGCCGTGCGTCTCAGTCTCTTTATGACATCATCACGAACCCAGTCATTAAGATCCAAAGTAAATATTAGTGAGCATCACCCTCCCCTCTCGCCTTTAGTTACAATAGCGCACAATTTTTTTTTCTATTTTTTATTTTTTTTTCAAATGCCTGAGTAAATGTATGCAGCCTGCAATAGAAAGCCATTCAGCAGTGGAGACAATTGACTTTGGGCTGCTTTTTGTTCCCGTCTGCCCCAGCGATGCGTCTGCAGTGACAAGATAGTGTAAGGCAGAATGGCTTCTGCTCAGCAGGGCGCCTGGACTCGTGAATGCTATGGCCTCTCTCTCTCTTTATCTCTCTGTCCTTCTCTCTCTTTCTCTGCTTCTTTCCATTACATGACTGGGTGTTTGAAATCGAGGAAGAGTGACTGCTATCTTCCTTACAGTGCCGTAAAACCCTTTGCTTTCTGCTGGTGGAAGGTGGGTAAGGAAAAGAAAGAGCAGATGAAGGAATTAACAAAAGAAAGAGCGAGGGCACGGATGGATGTCAGGCTTCCGAGCGGTAAAAAGAATGCAAAAAAAGGAGAGGAGAAAATCTGTAATCGCAAGCTTTCACGTGCTTGGAGCATTTGTCTTTTTTCGAGGAAATGTTCCCACTCTGTGCATTGTCAGACATATTTTTACATATATGAGGCTAATCTACTTCTTGTTGCATATGGCAAAGGCTTTGCAGCACAAATAACGCGCCTATGCACAAATGCACTTTATGATTTCTCACTGTACTTATCCACCATAGCTTCAAATCTTTAACTGAGATTTTGTGAAAAAAAAGATCAATAGTTGATTTTTTTTGTACATTTTTTGTTGTTTATGCTTCCTGTACCACATTAGCTATGCAAATAAGCCTTTTATGGTGTAAAATGTTGGCAGGTTTGTTATGACATGTCTCGATTGTACATTTAGCAATGGCAGAGGTGGTGAAAATGCTGTCGGAATGGCTCAGACTTGTGTTTTTTTGACAGAGACAGTTGAGGAAATGAAAATAGAACATGTTGCAGGTCAGATTCAAACCTGTTTTTCCCACATGAACACCAAGGTTCAGTGTGTCTAGATTTACAGCTAACATTTAGACTTTTTCAGTGATTGTGTATCTCAGTCTCCTTTGGGTTCAATAAAAGGTATAGTGTCTTGATAGAAAGTGTGACTTTAATAAGCCACTGCAGTGTTTCTCTATATGTGGTCTGTGCATTAGGAGAGAGAATATACACCTCCCTGGAATATATACGGCTGTTAGAGACATTGTCTTTTATTTGCTTGTCTTATTCATAAATTGCCTCTTGATTCCTCAACACACACACACACACACACACACATCATCCGACTCCTTCTCCTTCTACTCAGTCTAAGATGAGCTCATGTTTCATTTAATTATCTCTGACTACAGATTGCCCCTGTAACCTGTCTATGAGGAAGTGGACATGAAATAGTTGATAAAGATCTTTTTAAACTCCTGGCCAATCAGAGCAAGATTTCCATAACCACTTTTACTCAGTTTTATTTTGTGTGTTTATATATATATATATATATATATATATACACACACACTATACACTAATTCTTTATGCTGTGTTTTTTTTTATCCTTAATGCTTGACCTACACTTTATCCAGTGTCACATACATGCTCTTTATATACATGCACACACGTATTCCTCAGATGCGGTGACTGGCGCAAACCTCTGATGAATCTCACATCACCTTTGAATTGTCAGCTATCCTTTGCCGTTTAACTAAATTGTGCTCTGTATTGAAACATTAAATTTTCATTTAAAAAAAGTAAATGTTCCCACCCGGCGCTACTGTTTTAATATTTTACATCCCCCCCCTCGCCCTGTCATCTGTATATGAAATAAGTGCAATTTGTGATGCGTTGTCATCAATAATTTTGTCACCGGGGCGTAAAAGCTGTGAAACACCCATCCACCCACAGCAGTGTTTGTGTCGCATACGGAGCAAACTGTGATGCGATGAGCAATGCTAACGTTGGCCAAACGTTCTGGATCTGATATTTGTGTAACTCAATTCATACAGCGCTGTCTAACACGGGTCCCATTTGTTATTGACACAAGGTTCATGGGCTGTTATGTGCAGTTTTATATAGATATTTTCAATATTGCAAGCAGTGGTACTGCATCCGGTAATGGAAATAAAACCTTTTTTCTTTCTTGAATTATTCTCAGTGTTGTGTTACTTTGATTTATGTTCAACACGGCACTAAAATAAAGCCAGGGCTTTCAACCAGGAACCCCCTGGGGGCTCATGAAGGTACTGTAGGGGGTCCTCCTTAGACTTACATAGAATATTTTTACATATATCTCAAATTGTATTTCTTAAAATATATGCAAACTCTTTTATCATCTGATTTACATTTATGTTCTATGTTGGACAACACATTGGCACAATGAATCAAGGGCATGGAAAAAAAAGAAGTAAAGGTAGTTTTTTCCAAGCATTTTTATTGATTGGCAGAGAGTCTAGTTGTGTGGTCCCCATGTCAAAAAAGGCTGACTGTCCTTGAAATTGAGGAAATATTATTGGGAGTCCTAGAATGTCACTTTTAGGTTTCAGGAACCACCTGGAGAACGTAAACTACATTTGTGCAGTACTTGCAATTATTCCTCCTCCACTACTCCTCGTACTCTGGCATGATTATTAATTTTGCAGGTGATTACACAATCCGAGTGCATTACTCAATTCCGTCTCAAAATCTTTATAGTGTCCCTCTGAGGTAATGTCCAAGTGCTTGCCGAGGCTTTCTTGGGTCACCACTCTGGTTGCAGGACCCCGGCTCCACACGGCTATCCAGCATTACCTGCATCACTGTCAGAATGCTTATTAGCACAAAAAGGGTCAGGTGGGAGGGGAGGGGAGGAGAGTGGTCCTCTCATTGTAATGACATCGCTATTTATAGATCTCCATTTCATTAGCCTCCTCTGTTTCAGTGGTGAGATTTCCTCAAGAGGCAGAAGATGCAAGTCCATATACTTCCTCATGTACCGTCCTCATGTGTGTAATATGCAGTGTTTGTCGATGCACACTTGTTTTTCTAGGGCAGAACTACTGCATAGCCATATCTATTTTTTTAATTTTTGTAGTAATAATATGGTTGAATTTAATCAAGTGGAGTTATGTTAATATTTATTTATTTACATTTGTAATTTTATTTTAATTCAATTTGATGATAGTTATTATTACATGCACATTTTTTAAGAGAAAGTTTACATTTTGTTTATAATTGCATGGATATACTGATTTACTAAGTTCACGCCTCTTTGCAAAATTTGACATTATAAGGATTATTTTAAAAGTAGTTTACATGTGGAATGTGTTCAGAATATCTGGCAAATATTCATAATATTATGTGCACAGCGCATTTTTCGAGCTCAGGCCAGTTCGCCTTATGTGTGTGCAAAAATCCAAACGTTTCCTTTAATGGTAAATTAGACTCAAGTATAAGCCTGTGTTTTATTTTTTAGCCTAAAGCAGCATTTCAGGATCTTATTCTCCCCACAGCACTGCTCTATCCTTTCCTCTTGCTATTTGCATTCCTCAAATGAAGTCCCTGTGCCATTGTTCCTTCAGCATTTCATACGTTAGAATGATATATTGAAAGCAGAAATGGGAAAAAGACTGCAACGCAATGAAATTTTAATCAGCGTCTTCTGCTGCTTTAACAAGGCAAATAATTCTTATTGGCTGCTGTGTTAAGATGTCTAATATTTAATTCATAACAAAGCTGGCGTTATTCTGCCGTGGCCTTGACAAGCCTCGCTTCGTCTGCACAGAACAGCGGCTAAAAAAAACCTATAAGCAGACGTAAACGTCCGAAAGCTAGTGGGCAGCGTCCTCAAGAGTGGTTTCTAAAAAATCGACTACTAGGCATTCCTTGGATTTAATCGCTGGAGGGGTTATGTATCGATTGATTTGCACTTATTTATTTAACATCAAGAAACCGGCCTAATGCCATCGCTCACTTTGACCGTGGCGTTTTCGGTTAATGCTCACACATTTAATGCCCCCCTTTTTTTTCTAGTTAAACATGCACTCCCATGAATAAATGTCCCTCACATAGTTGACAGGAAGTTTTAACGCTAACCCACTACTATTACTGAAAAGTTAAATGCTAATGTTTGTGTTTTTGTGACCATGGGGACATTTACACTCCTGGGTGAGGAAACAAGAAAAAAGGTATGCAGGCTATGCAGTGTATCTCACAGAAAGTAAACTGTTTAACTCCTGACTGAACGAGTGAGATTTACGCTACGTGTTGCTAACGGTGCTGGAGGGAATGCTACTTTACCCAACTCTTCCATTTTTATACATCCCATCAGTTAAACAACCCAAAAGCCTCAAATAAATGTAACGTCGATAACACTGTAAGGTGTCCTTGTTACACTTGTTACATGCACTTACTATTATACTAACAATTAATTATGCATAATTACATGCAAGTAACGCTAAGACAAACCCTAATCATAACCCTAACCATATAGTAAGTACATGTAGTTAATTATTAATCAGTACTTAAATGCTTAATTACACTGGACACCTTAAAATAAAGTGTAACGGTAATATCTTTTTTTTTAAGAGTACATAGTGAGCTGCCTACATAGGCAGCATTTTAAGGCATCGTAAGTGCTGTTTTAAATGTAGTCAATAATTATGCTACTATAATACCTCATTTTAGTTAAATTCAAAGGCAGCATCACATATGTATCTTTATGTAGATGGCAGTTCCAGAAAGTTTTGTGAGCTTTTGTGAGCTTAGGCAATAAATAAATAAATGTAATAAAATAAAAACAAATTCAAATATATTCTAAATAAATAACTTAATACATACATACATACATACATAGATGCATGGGAACTGTAAGTGAAATATATGCAGTGAACACTACCATTTAAAAGTTTGAAGTAAAGATGTTTTTAATGTTTTTGAAAGAAATGCTAATTTCTTTCATGGCTGCATTTACTTGATCAAAATTACAGTAAAACAATATTGTGAAATATTGTTACAATTTAAAATAATTATAAATAATATTTCAAAATGTAATTTATTCCTGTGATGGCAAAGTTGAATTTTCAGCAGCAATTACTGCAGTCTTCAGTGTCACATGATCCTTCAGAAACTATTAGGCTGATTTGTCTTATTATCAGTATTAAAGTCAGTTATGTTACATAATGTTTTTGTGGAAACTTTTTTCCCCCCAGGATTCTGTAGTGAACAGAAATTTTTTTATTTTTTTTTTAAATAGAAACCTTTTATTACATTATACATGTCTTTACTGTCGCTTTTAATCAGTTTAATGTGTCCTTGCTGAATAAAAATGTAAAAAAAAATGTACTGACCCCAGTTTTTTTTAACAATAATGTATAGATAGAAATAGATCAATGTGGTTTAAAAATAATTGTTTTATCCAACATTTATATGTATTATGTTTTTTTTCTTAGAGTAACACACCATTAGTTAAGAAACATGCCAACTTCAAACTTGAGATCAATTGGCAGTTGAGCGAACGCTATTTATTTTCCACACAGATTTTCCGTCTACGTAGAGCACTCCAAATCAGTCACTTATGATGTTCCATGATAGTCAAAAGGCAGCTGCCTGTGTAGGCAGTAGGCAGCAAGGCACCTCTCTAGGTTTTGGAACAGAGCTTGTCTCTTCACCCTAAGCCCTTGAAGTTCATTTTTGTAAGCTGAAGCAACGGAAAGATGGCGCAGGGCCAGCCGGAGCTAGGTGCTGTCTCATGTTTCAGTGAGAGGGGGCAGATCCTGTTCTGGGCTCATGGTGAAATGGCTTAATTGGTGTCAGAGCCCCTGGGATAGTCTCTCTTTTTCTTTCTTTCTTTCTCTCTCTGGTTATCTCCCTCTCTTTCCCTTTTTCTCTGTGTGCTCTGAAAAGCTCTCTCTCCTCTCCTCTCCTCTCCTCTCCTCGGTCAGTGTGTGCTGCTTGAATGAGGAGTGAGCAGCACCATAACAATGCTTGCTGATGTTTGGGATGACAGAAATGAATACGCACTCAGTTCCTGGGAAAGTGGTGATTAATGGCAGTGAGTAGGGGAACACTGTCCTTTCCTTCTGCTACACTTTGATGGGGATTGAAAAGCGGCAGAAGAAAAGGAGCAGGTTTTTATTCTCTCACAACATGGAGGTCATCCTCGAGTACATTATTTCTATTTCCTGCGGCCTTTCAATCCATTTTCTTTCCTGATCTCACTTCTCCATCCTCTGTGTTGTGTGTTATTGTCAGCTGGAGGTCCTCATGGAGGTCCTTGCTGTGATATTGTCCCAATGAGGTGCTGACGGTAGTGGTTGATTGATATGGGATTTTCAGTGGCTATATACTGCCCCAGAAGTTTGGGGTCAGACAGATTTTTAGAATGTTTTTAAAGAAGACTCTTATGCACATCAAGTCTGCAAAAATACAGTGAAAATAATATTGAGAAATATTTTTGCAAATTAAATGATCTATTTGATAACTAAATAACTATGTCTATTTGAATATATTTTAAAATGTCATTTATTCCTGTGATGGCAAAGCTGAATTTTCTTAGCATTATCCTCAGTCTTCAGTGGCACATGATCCTTCAGAAATCATTCTGATATTGCGATTTGCTGATCAAGAAACATTTCTTATTATTATTATCATTGTTGAAAACAGTTGTGCTGCTTAATATTTTTGTGAAAACTGTGATTCAGTTTTTTTTTTTTTTGATGAATACAAAAAAATTCAAAAGAACAGCATTTATTTGAAATAAATATTTAAAACATTTGAACAGTAGTTTATGTATATGAAATAGACAGTAGTTCTCTAGTAGGTCACAAACTAAAGGGTCTGTTCTGATAGAGTCACAAATAGCAGGGAAAAATAATAAATATAAAATGCGACAAACCATAGAATTGTGTATGAAATTCTGATAACAGCTTTTAAAAAGGAAGAGAAAATGATTCCTGTAGATTATCTGTTGTTGTTGACATCAAAGGTCGTGTGTAAAGTCAAACTTTATGGTATTTTGCAGTAAATTTATATATCACTTTAAGTAGATACCAACAAGAATGGGTTATATGACATGCCCTCGACCTCGAAAAATATGAAAAAAAAAAAGAAGTGTAGATGAGTTAAAAATGAGTTAATGTGAGGTAATGCAATGAAAAGCAGCCAAATACTTTCTGTTATAGTTACAATATATATGTATTTGTCAGCTTACCAAGTACAAGGCAGGGCTTACATTAAAATTACTCTTAATTTATTGTTTTTTTTTTCCATTTATTTATTTATTTTTTTTTATTATTTTTTTTTACACACACAATGTAAATATTCAGTGTACTTGTCAAAACTACATTTTAAAGCCCAATAGAATCATTCATATGAAAACTACGATTCACAGAATTTGACAAGATCTGATTTTGTGCACACCAAGTATTCATGCCTTCATATCAGTTAAGATAGTGAGGTTAATTACTGTCACACAGTTTTTCTTCTTTCACTCTGTTCTTTCTCTCTCTGGCAGTGACAGCGTCCCAGGAACATCGCCTCAGTTACTTGTTAATTCATTTAATCAGGGATCTTGGCACTCTGCTCTTCTCCTGGCTGGTGCAGTAATCTTATTTAGAGCGAGACGCAGAGGAAACCGCATGTCCGCGACCTGAGACTTTCATCCCTGTCAATACACACACCGCTCAGCACAGCAGGGTTCTGACACAAGCTGATCCATCCTTCCCGGTGCTGTAAATATGTGCACTTCACATTTATTTTCATGCATTACGCATTTTGTTTGGTCATCAGACACATGAAAAAAGTTCCACTCGTAAGACCTTTGTATCCTGCCTTTGATTTAGAGCTCAAATATCAAATCCTCTTTTTGATCATGAAACCTGCAGTGCACGATATCATTATCTGTTGTGTCATACTAGAGACGGCATGCATTTTTAATAATGTGTGCCATGGTGCTCTGTTCATCCCTTCACGCAACTCCTTACGTTTCATATAAGAGCAGAAAAACAAGAGGACCAGCGATCGAAGGCCTTTGGTGAAGTCTCGTAGCTGCTGAAATGTAAAGTGTGGGTTTAGACACTGGCCACTCTGCTGACAGCTAGATTTTTTGCTCACTTTTGCCTCTCAAATAAGCGGCAGCTCTGTCAGAATGATTGATAGCGATTTGTTTTACGTGGCACAGTTTGAGATTTTTCACTCTTTTTCTGCCTTACAAGGAGTTGGGAGTTTTTAGAAGTGGAGCAATGAGTTTAGTAAAAAAAAAAAAAAAAGGCTGTCATTAATAGACAGACGAGTGCTAAAGAGGGTTTTTTTTAGATTTCACACAGTAACTACATGTCAAATATTGATCATAATGATCTAGTAAAATAGTTTGACTGTTGACATCCTTTTTTTGTCACTAGTAAAGTTTATGTTTTTCTAACAAATATTGTACTTTATTTATATAATTGAAAACTATATAGTGTGTGGGCGAAATGAGAGGAGAAATTAGCTTGTCTTTTATCACATAGCACTTCACAACCTTTATAATTTGCCCTAGCCTTTAATATAATCATGTACTGTAGACTAGTGCATCCTAACCCATTCAAATGAAGATTATACACCAAGGGCAGAGGGCGTTTTCAACTTCTTCCTCAAATTAGAGACCCTTTCAATGAGACACAAGGTTTATAGTACCATTCTAATCATATAATTTTAGCTTATGTATGTCTGCTAATTCACTACTTACATTGAGTGTGTAACTGGCTTTTTTTCGGAATATGATGAGCATTATATGTGTGCATGTGCATATATGTGTGCATGCAGAGCACGGTCATAGTTGCGCGGGTGCGCAGGGATGGTAGTGTAGCAGAGTTAATTTATTTAATGACTGAACCTCTCCTGTCTCCTGAGTCCTGATTATTCTCTCTGCCTGATGAGAGCAGAGATAGAGTGCAGGAAAAAATAGAACACACACACACACACACACACACACACACACTCCATAATAAGCATTTTAAAGTGCGTTTTATTTTAACACAGAATAATTTTATTTTAAAATGCAAAAAATGCTTTTTCCAGAATTCGAATTACCTTAAATTATCCCAACAAACTATATATATATATATATATATATATATATATATATATATATATATAGATAGATAG
>NW_015659020.1:445686-447061 GCF_001515625.1 Sinocyclocheilus rhinocerous
CATTACTCATAGGTCAGAGTCAAAAACGTTAACTTTTTGATATTTTTTATATTTTTACCTCCATTTTATCATCCACCAGGCAAAAATAGATAGATAGATAGATAGATAGATAGATAGATACATATTTTATAAAATATTATAACTACACTGTGCACAATAGTGTGCATTCTCTTCCTCTCTCCTCCTGTCTATCCAGGCACCACTGATCAGGCCAGACTGTAGGGCACACTGCTAACGCACAGGTTATGAAGTAGAATGGAAGCACTGGACCCTTGAGCTCAACCTGAACTTGGAATAAAGTAATGAAAACACAACATGATGGCTCAGAGGATGAGAGAGGAGAGCTAGAGCGAGGGAGAGAGTAGGAAAGTCAATGTATAGCATTTCCATAAGCCATCATCAGCAATCCAGCGGAGGGTCGCACAAACTGGAAATTATTTCTTCAGGCATTCGCTGTCAAGTGTTATTCAAATCGCGCCAGCCTCATATTTGAATAACAGCCGACATTTTGAATTAATTAATCAGCCGAGATAGTCCAGGGCCTTTTCTCATTAGCGGACGGGTCAGGCCGGAGAAGATATATGCTCACATATATATATACATATATAATTATATAGGTTAATACACTAGTGTTTAAAAGTTTAAGAGCGGTAAGATTTTAAAAAAAATGTGTTTGAAACAACTCTCTTATGCTCACCAAGGCTGCATTTATTTGATCAAAAATACAAGAAGATATATGCTCTGGTGATGATATACTTGTCTTTAATCGTGATTTATGGAGATTTGCAATCGCACACAATTTGTCAGAGGTTCCGGCAGCATGCTAAAAATAAATAGATAACAAAACAGGACAGAGCATATTTCATTACCAGATCTTTGATCGATCTGGCAATGCTGAAATTATTATTTTTTCTTTTGCATGTGCAGGAACACACCGTAAATATCACTTTTGCAGTTTCATGTTCCTTTTGTTGCTGTCAGCTGTTTTTTTCTACTGCTGTTTATTGCCAATAGTGGGATCTTTATGCAATCTTTATAATATTATAATTTAATATTATTATTAATACATTGGGAATGTATACTTGATCAAAATATCCAATATTTTAGACCTAATACTGTTCGCAGGAACACTAAATATCACTTTTGCAGTTTCATGTTCCTTTTGTTGCTGTCAGCTGTTTTTTTCTACTGCTGTTTATTGCCAATAGTGGGATCTTTATGCAATCTTTATAATATTATAATTTAATATTATTATTAATACATACATAATGTATACTTGATCAAAATATCCAATATTTTAGACCTAATACTGTTCATTTTAAGTTTTATATCTATATCTATATATATATATATATATATCTATATATATATATAT
>NW_015659020.1:448780-456781 GCF_001515625.1 Sinocyclocheilus rhinocerous
TATATATATATATATACATACATACATACATATATATATACATATATAATTATATAGGTTAATACACTAGTGTTTAAAAGTTTAAGAGCGGTAAGATTTTAAAAAAAATGTGTTTGAAACAACTCTCTTATGCTCACCAAGGCTGCATTTATTTGATCAAAAATACAGTAAACAGATGAATATTGTGAAATATTATTACAATTGAAAATAATTGTTTTATATTTTATTTTATTTGAAAATGTAGTTCATTCCAGTGATGGCAAAGCTGAATTTTCAGCAACCATTACTCTAGTATTCAGTGTCACATAATTTATATATCAGCAGTCAGTGCTGCTTAATATTTTTGTGGAAACTGATACTTTTTTTCCAGGATTTAGTTTTTGAACAGGGTTTTTTGTAACAATGTAAACATCTTTTCATGTTTTCTGTCACTTTTGAGTAATCTAATGCATCCTTGCTGAATAAAATTTTTAATTTCTTTCAAACTGACCCCAAACTTTTGAGCGGTAGTGTATAACTATCTATACATTTCTCTCAGTACGTGTCCTAAAATAGAGATGGAGCATTCTGTGTCTGTGCCCAATGTAAATAACATCCCGCAGAGTTGCTGACAGTCCAGTGTTAAGCAAACTGTCACTATTCTTCTCTTGTTTAGTGCCGGACAAACAATTCCAGAGATGCTATCTGATTTAAAACAGGGATGGCGGTCTGTAGTTTCAGATCTGAAATATAGAACATCAAATCACATTTTGTTTATCCATCCATTATGTATTATTTTTTGTCTATGTGTGTGTGTGTTCGTATAGGTAATACATTCAAGTCCAGGCGGCATTTGGCAAAGGAGCCGTTCACATCTAGGTTTACACAGACCTAGTTGGAGTCGTGCTTAGAGACTCGTTAATGTGCTTGTGTTTTCAGACAAATTAATCATTCCTTCTGCCAATACTTGTGGACTGTCAAGTGGACTTGCTCTAAGTGTGTACGTATACACGTGTAAGTACTATGTATGTTTAGAAAGAGAAAAGTTCAGCGCTCTGGAAAATAAAGGCCTGCTGGTTTGCGGTTTGGTGTTTGTGGGTGTTTGCACGCGCTTGTAGCGGTTAAGCGTGTAGAGCAGGAATTTACGTTGTAATAGGTGTGTCTGGTGCCGAGCGAGGGCTGCGTATGGAAGTGTTACAGAGTAATAGGAGAGGCGATCTTCTAAATGCCTGAAACAGCTGCTAACTAAGGAGCCGTTTCTAGGTTTACACAGACCTAGTTGGAGTCGTGCTTAGAGACTCGTTAATGTGCTTGTGTTTTCAGACGAATTAATCATTCCTTCTGCCAATACTTGTGGACTGTCAAGTGGACTTGCTCTAAGTGTGTATGTATACACGTGTAAGTACTATGTATGTTTAGAAAGAGAGAAGTTCAGCGCTCTGGAAAATAAAGGCCTGCTGGTTTGCGGTTTGGTGTTTGTGGGTGTTTGCACGCGCTTGTAGCGGTTAAGCGTGTAGAGCAGGAATTTACGTTGTAATAGGTGTGTCTGGTGCCGAGCGAGGGCTGCGTATGGAAGTGTTACAGAGTAATAGGAGAGGCGATCTTCTAAATGCCTGAAACAGCTGCTAACTACGTCTGACTGTGTGTTTCAGCATTAACACTGCCCTAACAAGACTCATCCAGCTGCCTGCCAACACAAGCGTTTACACTAGACTCCCAAAGCAGTTTTTTTATGTTTACCGCTGTCTAAAGTAAGACGTGAAAATGCGGCAAGCTTCCTACAGGTAATAGGAATCTGTGCTAATAACATGTTAGCGCCTTTTCAGTGAAGTGCAAATCGAATTTTCTTTCTTACTGTTTTCCATTGTGTTTTTTTTTTTTTTTTTACGCCAACACCATATGTAAATAGTACATATAACACCACTTCCCAGGATGCATTCATAGATTTAAGCATTAATTGTTTAAACTTCTGCAATGTGTCGCCACATTTCACAGGAAACAAATTAGATGTTTCTGCATCTCACATGTTTTATCCCTTTAGGTGTTTTAAGTCTTCATTAAAATGTGGTGAACTGCATCTGTGTGGATGAGAGTGTCAATAGATACATGTTATTATATTTTGTGCATATATGTGTGTGTCTGCGTATGTGTGTGTCTGCATACATATGGGCAGGGGGTAGATGTGTCATATTGGCGTGCAGCCTTCATATAATGCAGCACCGTGCTGACAAAACATTCAAATAAATTGCTGTCACTAAGTCCAAACGCCAGCTTCTGCGATTTTTATCTGACGGGCAGAGGACTCAAAACGTGCCACCCTGACAGCCAATGCTAGGACACCTGTGACAGAGAGAGGGAGGGAGACGGAAAGAGAGAGGGATGATAGAAATCAGGATATGGCTGATCCTTTACACCTCAGCACTCATCAATGCTTGATATTAGGAATGTAAGAAAAGAGCCATGCGTGTAGCGAGACATGACTGGGAGAGGATGTGACATCATATATTTTGCACCGCTGCTTGTCAACAAGCTGCTGATGTCACTTTTGGCACCACTGGACAACTGCTGTCATGAGAGCATTTTTTTTTTCTTTTTGTCTTGGCTTTTGTTACATTTTACTTGTAAGTTTTAATTTCTATATTTATTTTTTACTTGTAATTTTTAGAAGTAATTAATTTAGTTACCTTTTTACATTTTATTTAATTTTTAATTTAAATGTAATTAAATTAATAATTAAATAGTACAATTTTAATTACATTTTCAGACATTGGATACAAATTTCTACATTTATTTCTAAACATTTTATAGTTTGTTTATCTTGTAAGTCATTTTTGGTCTGTGATTTTTATTTATTTATTTTTAACATTTTATTTCATTTTATTTTTTTAAACTAATATTTGTTTTCGGCTGCACATTTCTCTGTCACTACAGCTATTTATATACATACCAAAGTTTATTTATCACACGCTCCCGTACATATTACATCAGCTCCCCGTTTTTGATGTTATGAAGACACTAAACACTCCTTTCCAAATAGCAATGCTGAAAAAGCTGGCTTCTTGATTCGGCCACACAGATTATTACGCTTGAAATCTTGCTTTGTCATTTATTGACAACAGAGGAACAGCAGAAGGATGTCGACATTGTGACGACGGACCTTCCTCTGTGTCTTCCATTCTCTGTAGCATTGTTATTTTGCTCGTATGCCATCTTAATGAGAAATAGAGCCTCATTATGATTTTAAGGATGAGAGGGGAAAGCTTTTAATTAATGATATGTAAATGGTTCTGAATTGATTATGTTACAATATCAAGAGAGATGGGTAGAAGCTGTGGTGTAATATATTTTAATTAAGAATTAATTAAAAATGATGGCAATTTCAGAAAGCCTCACAGAAAATAGTAGAATTTACTCTCTGTCAGAAGTGAATTAGCCTCTGATTAAATGAATGCCTTGTATTTATAGCGTGGTTATTTTTAAGCCTCGCCAGGAAGAATTACACAATTAGCACTTGTGTCTTGGTAGTCCACCAATCGCTGGAATGATTGGAGGTCATGTGACTTCTGCACATTCTCATAATCAACCAGGTTCTCTAATTGACCTTAATTTTGGGACATTTTCACATTTTATATTTTTCAAACCAAGTCTGATATGCCCTCTCTCTCTTTTTTCTCTCTCTTCACATTGTGATGGAGGCTTTTACTGCTTTTATACTGAGCTAATGGCCTTTTTGCATTTTTCTATTTTCATTAAGACATTATTTAGTATGTTAATTGAGCCGTTTCCTCACAGTAAGTGTGATTTTTGTGTTTTACTATCCTTGTGGTGACATTTGGTCCTCAATGCAGGCAAAACCTGACCCACCCACATATAGTATTGAATCCATCTATATTCATAGACACAAGCTGACACATCAAACACAAATATAAATTTAAGATCTTTAATATCCATATACTGTTATATAGTCATCACAGCAACAAAGCATGACAGTGCAGATACAGTCTATATGCATTTAAAAAATTTAAATTAAACACTGTGGACCGAGACGCAAGAATTGACAGCGTTTATCACAGAGTCAACACTCCAGAGAGAGTGAACTGTGAACATCGGAAGACCCTGATTAACCTTTAGCTGCATAGATCTTCCAGTCCTTTGTTTGGAAAGAGAGACGAGAGAGAAGATGCGGTTCTCAGGAGTGTAGGAGGCGGCGGAGAGGCCTTTGTTCTTGCCGCTGTGTAGCACGCGTTTCAGGAAAGATCTCCCCCGCGATCAATGGAAGCGCGGCTGGGATGGGAGTAATCGAGGTGGGGTGGGGGGTCCCTCGTGGTCGGGTTTGATTGGAGTGCTAAGTTTGGTGTTGAAAGGCAGAGGGGAACAGCCTGCTGGAATCAAATCCCGCAGGATCAGTTAGAGCTTCGCAACAAAAACACCTCCATATTCCACAATAAAAACGAAATGCCTCACATAAGAGATCTCACGTGAACGGCGCATTAACAAACATGGGGAAGAGAGAGAGAGACGTAGATTGCTCTTGATTTTGTGTGAGCGTGTGTGAACAATTGTTGCTAACGTGTTTACATATCAAACACATTATACACAATTGGTGAGGCATATGAAGGTGGACAGCGAATGTCAGCTTTATTCTTAAAATTGTCATATGAATGAAATGTATCTACAGGCATTAAAAAAGTATATGTATATGTATCTGATGTCAGGTTTGGTCCTGGACAACTTTATTTTACTTTATTTTGCATTTCTTTATTATTTTCATGTATTATTTATTATTTAAAACATTTACTTCTTATTTAAAATACTTTATTTATTTATTTACATTATAATAAATAAATCGATAAATCAGTTACTTTTTAATAACTTTTAATAATTCACTTTTTTAATTAACTACATTTTTTTAAGATATTGAAATAAATAAATAAAATATTTAACTATTTAAAAATATTTATTTAAACATTCTAATACATATAAATACATTTAAATAAATAAAATGTTTGTTTTTTTCTCGCTCGAATGCTGCATTAGCAAACACAGTGTAAAGAAAGACACTGATTGCTCATGATTTTGTGTGTGAGTTTTTCTAGCATGTTTTTCATGTTATTCATATGCAAGGATGGTGAGGCTTATGAAGGCGGACAGCTGATGTTAGTTCTCTCTCTCTCTCTCTCTCTCTCTCTCTCAGTCGAATTAGATGACAATACTAAAAATGTTTTAACAGCGGTGCTCAATAGATTCACCTCTGAATAAATGGAGTGTTTGAGAAAGAGAAATAGAGAGAGGCAGTGATAGGAGTCTAAACAGACAGCATGGAAAGCAAGAGAAGGACAGAAGAAGTGAAGGGGGGTCAGCATGTAAACAGGGGGTATCAGTTCCATTCCCTACAGAGCATCTCTCTCTCCCTCCCTCTCTTGCGGTTCACATCCCTCTCTCTCGCCCACCCACCCATGACTGGTCGAGTCTCGCTCCTCTCTTCGACACCTGCAACCAGTTGCAATACATCACTGTCAGGTCTGCTTTCCCCACCCATCCGCACACGTGTATGCGCGCGAGTGTGTGTACGGGGAGAGTTGAGCGCTCCTGACACACACTCCCCGGTGGGAGCAGTTGTAGGTGAGGGTGCGTATGGAGATGCCAGGTCCCCTCACCACCCTCCACTGCTCTCACACTCAAAATATCATTCAAATGGAAGGCTGAGGATTTCTATTTTTTGTCCACGGGGCGATCTGAATGCATCAAGAGCAAGAGGTGTACCCGTGAGATCACGCGGCTGTGTCAGACGCGGCTCTGCGGACTGAAGCCACTCTGATTGGCTACCTCGTTTAGGGCGCTTTGATCTAGCTAAAACACTTGGTTAGGTTTAAGGTAGTCTAGCACTGACAGACATTCAACGCTTTGCCCAAGTCTTGTTCACATTGCGACCAAAGAATCGCCCACTAAGTTTCACACTCTCTTAGGCAATGTTAGGAATTCATTTGGGATTCATTTTACACTGTATAAATATAAACCACGGGTTAATGTTCTTATTTGCATATTTGCAGAGTCAGATATACAGAGCACAAGAATATTTAATGTGACAGGCAAGCACTGTTCAGTGTATAATTGGTTGTTTGTTGCTAAAATTAATGTGTTTTAAAGGAATAGTTCATCCAAAAATGAAAATTTGCTGAAATTGTACTTAGCCTCACGTCATCCAAGATGTAGATAAGTTTATTTCTTCATCAGAAGAGATTTGGAGGAATTTAGCATTACATCACTTGCTCACCAATGGATCCTCTGCAGTGAATGGGTGCCGTCTAGAATAAGAGTCCAAACAGCTGATAAAAGCATCATGATAATCCACAAGTAATCCTTCACTAATCCATACAACTTCACTCTCACTCTCATTGGCTGCCACCTCTGTATAAATGCTAGAACCATAACATAGTATAGTTTAGTGATGCGAAGAGTGAAAATTAGACAAAAAATACTTATTCAATGGGAAAAAAACATAATAATATAATGTAATATAATATAATATAATATAATATAATTAATATAAGAGTATGTCATTTTTATGTTATTATTATTTTATTAATATATTTATTTAAACTTATACTTTTTTATTTAAATATATTCATTTTTTATTAATTTAATGGTTCAAACCAGAAAAGAGGGCAGCCAAAGGGGTTAGAAAAAAAGTCATATTTTACACTGTTTTGCTTTTCAAATAAATATGCCTCCTTTTTTAAAGGATGTTTAAGTATTGTACTGGAAAACCAGATGTAATCACTTTTTTTTCTCCTCAGGCTAATAAAAAGTTTCTAGAAACAGAGTAAAGCAACCAATCAGAACAGAACAGATCGTATTGGTTTGAGTAAGCTCTTGTCATGTTTGTGTGCAGTATGAATCAGATGGTCTGTCAATAATTTGCAGTCATCCCTTTTGCAGCTGAGAGGTTTATTAAGGAGATGTTAAAGAGGCTAGTGTATGAAGTTCAATACAGTGAGTTCCAACTTGACACATTCCTGCTTCTGATGACGGTGCATATTGACGTTTCCAACTGTGAATGTGAAAACAGTTTCACTTTTGTTAGTTCATTAAACTTCCCCACATGAGTCTGTGGTCAGTGGCCATACGACTCAACAGGGGTGCAGAACATGAGGGCCGGTGTGTGTGTGTGTGTGAGAGAGTGAGTGTCATGAATGGGGCAGAATTACTGCAGAGTGTGAAAGCAGATTGTAATGGGGTCATTTGGAAGGCAATTGGCAAGGGTTAATGTACTATGGAGAGATGAGGTGATATTGGAATGAAATTTGGGGCCCGATAATGTGTTTAAATGAAAAAGGCAGCCATGAGCTGAACACAAGAGTTGAAGCAGGAGCTGGGAAGTGTGTGGGGAGCGGAGGTGGGACGTTTCGAGGGGGCTGTGAGCACAATAAAACTCACAGTCATACAAATGGACATCAGGCCCTCGCTCTCTTTTTCAGTCTCGCCTCCTCATGCACATTTTTAAAACAAGAGTCCTCTCTGTGTCTCAGCGGCCACGGAGGAAGTGTTATTTTACCGAGGGCCGTCTTGGACAAAGCACTCCATTGTGCTCTGCAAATTTATGAAATCATTTCCTGTATCATCAAGGAAAACACCAACATGAGAGTATGACAACATGAAATGTCACTTTGAAGGACTGCTTTGAAACTGAGCACCAAGGCCCCTATGATATTCAATACTCGGCATATGTTTAACATTACGGCCCGGATAAACAGCGCAATGGCCCGGTCTTGTCCTGAGTTAAGTGGTTCAAAAACAGCCGTAATGACACAGAAAAGAGGCCTGGAGAGGATGGATCTTTATGCTTTGTTACATTAGCTAGTTCATTAGCGTAATTGCTGTGGGTAATCCTGTTTCGGAGGGAACTTTAAGTGCGGTTCTGGGAGTTTCTCTTTGCCAAGGATCTTAAGAAAGAGTTTCATGCTGCAAAAAAAAAAAAAAAAAAAAAAGATTTTTTTTCTTTTTTTCAAATGGGGTCCATGT
>NW_015659020.1:456791-459737 GCF_001515625.1 Sinocyclocheilus rhinocerous
AAAAAAAAAAAAAATCAGTATTCTTGTCTTGTTTGCTGCTAAAAAATATCTAAACATCCTTAAAAGAAGTTGCATTCACGTGAAGCAAAGTTGTGTAAGATTAGACTTGTCAGAAAATTAGATTTTGCTGTTAAAACTTATACAATTGAATATTTTAGTATGTAATATGTCATATCTTCAAAATATAATTAGTATAATTGATTGTTTTACTAAAACTTGTATTAAAACAATAATAATTGCATAAGTTTTTTCTTAATACATTTTAATGCATATTTTCTTTTAAGCATAAATCTAATGCATTAAACTTAATTTAATATTATTTTATTCTATGTAATTAAATATATTCATATTTAATGTATAATTTATAATATTGGTAATATTCATAATATACATTTTCTTAAACATATTCTATTATTATTATTTTTCGTAAATATTTTTCTTATTTGTCTTAAATCTTGTTTTAAGCTAATGTTTCAAACTTAACTTAATACTTAATTTACTTATAATTTACATAAATACATTTAGTATATATCATATCTATAGTTATTAATATTCATTTTTAAAATATTAATTATTATTATTATTATTATTATTAGTAATAATTGTATTATATATATTTTTTCATAGTTTTTTCTTGTTGTAAGCATAAATCTAAAGCTTAAGGCTCTAAAAACTGCCAAAGGGATTTTAAAATAACTTAATGAAAGATTCTTTGAACAGTCTCAGTTTTGTTTCTCGACTAAATGTGTCTTGTTTTGAGGCTGTTTAAGTATTTAATTGGAAAACAAGCCAAAAATTCTGATTTGGAAAATGATTTTTGCAGTACATCCAAAGGACATGCTGACATGCAGCTACGCTACTCAGCTTAAACTTTGATCAAAGCCAAACTTCCTTAAGGTCATTCATGTGAATTCCGCCAGAGGTGTTAGTGTGCACTGGAGCGCAAGGCAAGAGAAGTGTGTGTGTGTGTGTGTGGGAAGAGAGAGAGCGTACAGTTGGAGTGCCCGTGCTGGATCACTGACCAGCCATTGCATTATCATCCGTCCTGGCCTCCAGTATGTGAATCCCTCTGATCATGTTTAACGCTGCAGCCGGACAGCAGTCATGACTGAAGATTCCTAGAGTGAGGGTGTTTTCTTTGATCTTTTTTCTTGAGTTCACCTTGTGAATCGCTCTCTGTGCACGTGCAGATCTCTCTCTCTCTCACTCTCTCTCTTTCTGTCTTTCTCTCTCTCACACACACAAACTGTGCCCCTCCACTTCTCCTGGGCTGAGGGTTTTGGCGAGGAGCCGGCTACTTCAGCTGAAGCAGATTTTCCCAGGCTCCCACAGGGCTATTTGAGCATGATTCCCATTGGGCCTTAACCCATTATCAATGTTCCAAATCATTTACAGAGAATCTATTGAGTCTTATACTTTAATGAACTCAATTCTCATGGCCTTCTCTCTCTCACCCTCTCTCTCTCTCCATTTATATGAAAGTCAAAGTACTAAAGTGCTGCCCTCAACTCCACTTCTCCATTTTCATGTGACGCCACTGCGCTGTGTCAAAAGCCAGCGTTTGATTTGATTTAAAGTGCTCAAATCCAAAAATTTCGTGATTCCAATCAATGGTGGGATTTGAGTTTGATGTGCCAATCACTTCTTTGAAAGAGATTGACCTCACAGACTTAAATTAAGTGTTGAATGTGCTTTTAGTGGTTATTTGCAGCACTTCAGGTTCAGCAGAAGCCCTCGTCTTATGAAGAACCATTTTTCGCTGTACAGAGGTCTTGAGTTGGCCATATGGTTGATGTTACATTCAGAAGAACTTCTATGTATTTTCTTGGAAGACCCATTCATACTGTTTGAGAAAACGTGTTTTCTAATTTGAATAAGCAGCTTTTATATTGTTACTGTATTGAAGCCAAATAAATTATTCAGATATTATCTGGGAAATATTTACTTGAAATTGACATGGCATTATTTTCCCCCACTAATGTTAGATGTAGAACAGTGGTTCTCGACCTTTTTGACTTAAATGCACCCTATATAGGGTACAGTATTTCCACTGTAATTATGACAAAGCTGCTTGTTTTCAAACTTTACTTATGAACAGAATCTGGGAATAGTGATATATTAAATGAATGAACCACAATGCATTTTGTGATCCCTGAAGTTTCAAGAACTTTATGTTCTTCAATAAAAAACATAGTTAATGAGGGGTGGGGAAAAAAATTAATATGATTTCTTTTTTTTTATTATATGATTTTATTTGATATTTTTCCTCAAGCTCAAGGTTGCTTAAATAACAAAGATTCTTCTTTGGCATCAGGCTACAAGACCCTTTTTTGGTCACCACAGCGCTAAAATAACCTGTATTGTCCACGTAAAATGCACATAATGATCAAATCCTGTGTATGTTTCCCAATTTAGGGACACTGTGGTGGATCTAGCCAGTGTTCCTCAAGCATAAAGCAGGCCTCCCAGTCTGGGATAAGTCTATAGATCTCACTCCTGGTGTCAGGCCATGTGCAGGCTTATAGCAGACATCTTCCCCTGTCTTTAGGGATAGCCACTCCTCCTCTTTATCTCCCCACAGCAGACATTGGTTGAGAGATGAGGAGATTAAAGCTGCCCTCTCTTTTGTGTAACACCATGTCTGCATTCATGTGAGACGTGTGATTGAGAGAGGTGAACGAGTGCTTAGAGCAGCTCTGCTGTGGATGATATGAAGGGAATTACTCTCCTCCCTGTCTCCCTTTCTGTCTGTGTGTTGTTGTGTTTCTCTCTCATTCACTCAGTGTTTTATATATATATATATAAACCTAACCCTACCCATAATTTATTCTTAAAATCAGTGTGAAATGATAGCTGATTAACAAGGGTGTAGAAGCACCTAGCCTTGATCGTAAGCCTAAAACAGATATTTCCTGAAAAGTTATCCCTCAATTCTGATTGGTTGAT
>NW_015659020.1:459747-472095 GCF_001515625.1 Sinocyclocheilus rhinocerous
AACTTTCAAATAGCGGCAATTCGGAGTAAAGGAATTGTTTGTTTTTTAGTTCGTTTGAATTTTCCCTCTTTTCCAGCTTTCCTTTGCTTTTAAATAGCTTAAAAGCGCCGTGCGCATTTTACTTTCACTTCGAATTAGCAGCAATTTGGCGTCAATTGCTTGAATGCAACAACAAAATACAATGTCAAACTCACTTTAGCGTATATATAAAACATATAAATTTTATTAACAAAACAAATAAAAATACACCATGCTGTAGGGCAGGATATGCCTAATATAAAATAACAAATAACTTACATAAAGTTTAAATAGGTATACAAAACTGGAAATAAGTAAACATGTATAATATATAACCAAATAAATAAGAAAGTAGAACGTTTATTAGCAAAACGAGTAAGAAAGCTTGGAGGCACGGCATACACCTTGATGTAAAAATAAATAAATAAATGACACAAAGTTTAATTGAAATGGAAAATCAAATGAACAGCGAGCAGATAATTGTTTTATCAATATTCCCGGGCTGCCCTACAAGGGTCAGCGGCGAATGATCACGAGGCAGGGATATGACGAGGACGAAATGCGAAATTGAACAGCTAGGAGGCAATAAATCAGTCCTGACAACTAAGAGTGACCAGCACGTACCCGGAGCGACCTGTATATCCCCCTCTCAGAGGCGGAGTGTGCAGAATGAAGAATATTCGTCTCATTACCCATCTTTCTTAATGTCCTTATCAGATATTAACCAAAGACATTTCTCAGGAAACGTCAAGGTCAGTCTGGATGGTCATGTTATTGTCGTTGTTCTACTGTAATATCCTTACTGTAACCGAGGACAGATGCTGGTGAGTCAAAAAGGTTTTATACATTTTCCGCTCCATTATGTATGCTCAAACCAACACGTTTGACTGACTTTACAAGTCTCGTAAAACTCACAGCTAAAACTGTTGCTGAAAAGTAACATCCTAAATCAGACGTCAGTCCTTTCAAATACAAACCATCCTCTAGCCAGACGTTGACAAAAAATATGAAATTGATTTGGTTGACGGGTGTTAAAGAGTCAACAGTAGAATGTCACAAACAATGAATGGTGGCAGTCGCAGAGAAAAAAAAAATCAATGGGGAAAGGCACGTGCGCGGGGGGTGGGGTGTTTAGAGAAGGACTTGGCAAGTGCCCACCGTCCCACGGCTGAAGATCCATCTTCCTGGACTGGTAATCAAAAAGGAAAGCTGGATGGGTTTAATGAAGGAGGGATCCAGAGAAAGCTGACAATACAGATATAGATTCAGCAGCGCAATACTTCGCACATCAGAGCAGACTACTGTCAGTCTGACTTATTGAAGATACATCTTAATCAAATGTGCAGAGGCAGTAGAAAGTGATTGAATCTTCTGTTGTGCTGGATTTGGTTAGGCTGTTCATATTGAGAAACACAAAAGCTCTGGTTTTAGTCAGCATGTGATGTTTATACTGTCAAATTTTCATATGATTTAGCTTTATAAAACGATTACATATTCTGAAAAGAAGGTTAAAGGAAGAGTTCATACCAAAAAAAAAAAAATAGATAAAATTATTACTTAGACTCATGTCTTTCCAAACCTATATGACTTGCTTTCTTCTGTAAAGAACAAAAGAAGTTTAGCAGAATGTCCAAGCTGCACTTTTCTGTACAATGGACGTGAATGGTGACCATCAGTCCAACAGTCTGTTCCTCACAATAAGCTATTATTTGGCATTAGGGAACTGAAATATAGCGTATTAATCGTATAGACTACTTTTGGGATTGTTATTTATTTATATATTTTACCTTTTTGTAGCTTGTAAGCCTTTGGCACTATTGATTTGAAATAGAAAAGTGTTGTGTGAACATTCTTAAATTCAGTTTTATGGAAGAAAAAATGTGATACGGCTTTGGAGCAACATGAGTAAAAAAAAAAAAAAATGGAAAAGTGTTGAAGTATCGACACTTTTGTTTAAGTGGTCATTACTGTTAACCCCTCCTCTGTGAGTCCCGTTACTTTGTTGGGATTGCATTTGTAAAGCCCGGGCCATATGCCGCTTCCTCTTTAGCTGGGATTATGCCACCATTACTGCTGATAAAGGCTGTTTACAGACTTGGCGCGGGGGTTGGCGCTTAGGGCGATTGGAAACTGGCACTGGTCTCAGTAGAAGTGTTTGGCTGATGCCAGCTGCTCAGTGCCCTGGCTGTTCTGTTTTGTAACAAGTCTTTCAAAGTAGAAATGCCACATGTTTGTGACATTTATTTTACCTCGGATGGTTAGTGTGGGTTGTACTGGAAATATAATTATGTCTAACTGGTAATGGTGATTGTGGGGATGTGCTGAGTTGCCTAAATCACCAGTCAACAAAACAATCTTAAGGAAACTCTGAATAAGTAGTCTGGTTTCGGGTTCAGCTGACCTGCACACACACACACACACACACACACACACACATATATATATATATATATATATAGTCCTGGTGCTTTGAACAACTATAAATGACTTTTCCGAAAGGTTTTCATTGTGCAATCTAGTGAGTAGTTCACTATTATGACCCCTCCATATAGGCTCTGTGCAAAAATATTATTGCTTTTGTTGTATTTCAATATAATATGTACAGTACAGCTATCGAGATGTTCTGTTTTAGTTAAGTCGCGGTCACATTGGTCAAATTTCAATGAATTGTCATGGACCCAAGCCAATAATTTCTTTAGGAATCCTTGTGATCAGGACTGTGACTGCACCTTTAGCAAATGGTTATAGCTTTAAACTTTAAAGGATTAGTTCACTTTCTAATTATAATTTCCTGATAATTTACTCACCCCCATGTCATCCAAGATGTTTATGTCTTTCTTTCTACTGTCAAAAAGAAATTAAGGTTTTTGATGAAAACATTCCAGGATTATTCACTTTATAGTGGACTTCAACGGCTACCAAAGGGTTGAAGGTCAAAATTACAGTTTCAGTGCAGCTTCAAATGTCTCTACACGATACCAGATTAGGAATAAGGGTCTTATCTAGTGAAACGATCGGTCACTTTCTAAAAAAAATTACAATTTATATACTTTTTAGCCTCAAACGCTCGTCTTGTGTAGCTCTGCGTGAACTCTGTGCATTCTGGTTCATGACAGTTAGGGAATGTCAAAAAACTCCTATCTCATTTTCACCTCCAACTTCAAAATCGTCCTAAATCGTCCTACATCGCTGTTGTACCTTTTTTTCATAAAGGCCGTTTGACCTTTGAATGTTCACTTTGTAAACACTGTGTCGGTACTTCTGCAGCGATGTAGGACGATTTTGAAGCTGGAGGAGAAAATGAGATGGGAGTTTTTCGACATACCTTAACTGTTTCGAACGGGACTGCACAGAGTACGTATACGCATTGCAGAGCTACACAAGACGAGCGTTTGAGGTTAAAAAGTATATACATTATTATTATTTTTTTTAGAAAATGACCCATCGTTTCGCTAGATAAGACCCTTATTCCTTGTCTGGTATCGTGTAGAGCCCTTTGAAGCTGCACTGAAACTGTAATTTTGACCTTCAACCGTCTGTAACCGTTGAAGTCCACTATAAGGAGAATAATCCTGGAATGTTTTCATCAAAAACCTTAATTTCTTTTCGACTAAAGAAAGAAAGACATAAACATCTTGGATGACATGGGGGTGAGTAAATTATCAAGAAATTTTAGTTTGAAAGTGAACTAATCCTTGAAGAAAGGAGCTTATTGGTTGCTACACATCGATTGTGCCTCCTTACAATCAATTCAGCCTTCGGCACGTCAATCAATGTGCATGGTACGCTCGGTGTCGTGCTATGATAATGACCCGTTCCCATGACACCGGGGGCCCCGATGGCCTTGCCATCTAATGGCCTCTAATTAATAATGTAAAATCAACAACTGCCTGATTCCCAGGCAATTGTCTGGCCATCCTTTACCTGCACTTGTCAGGCTGATGCCTTTCATGCAAGCTCATCTGTCTGAGAGAGAGAGGGGAAAAAAACAACAAAAAAATGTGTCTCTATTCAAGTTCAGCCAAGACTAGCAAACACGGCACAGCTGATTGAATGTATTGATTGGCACCACGAGAATCAGTCTCTTTGATCAAACGCACATTGAGGCTGATGTGTCTGCACATGATATGCTCTTTTGTAGACTTGCCAGACCTGTTTTCCTATCTGCTCGCTGAGAGGGGTTTGAACGCAGGACAGTGAGACTCTTATTAGCTTTTTGTGCTATTTTGTATTTGGTCGGCGAGCTTGATACTAGATGTTTTCCTGTGGAGACATAGTTTAATAGTAGTTAAAATCGAGTGATCTGAGACATTATGATTGTGTGTGTTGTGTCCATGCATGCAGTGATCTTTTCAATGATCTTATTTATTGATTTCAACAATGACGTTTAAGCTTTTAACATAACATTTTTATGGCCCTTCCATGTCTTGAGGCTTTGTTGCTTTATTTTGTTTTGTTGGGTGTCTTAAGTTATCTCTCTCTCTCTCTCTCTCTCTCTCTCTCTCTCTTTCCATTCTTTGGGTGCCCAGGGAAATCACGCTGATCAATATTTCCCATTTTAGAGGAATTGCAGCAGACATTCAAGGAGAGCAGAATTTACAGTACCTTCTTCTCAGCTCTAATCAAACTATAATTTAAATGTGCCCTGCGAACAATTGAGCTGAAATTAAAATAAACCACACAAGCATTGTGACGGTGTGTGTATGTTTTTGTTTGGTTCTTTTAGAGGTCAACCTGAGCTGTATTTCAGAGCAATATGTACAGATTCTCTCGCTATATTATGTTTTTGACAAAAAGCAGCTCATACTGGTTTTGAATGTGTGTATTTATAATTATTCTAAGTTTGTCTTCTTAGTATATAAATCAAAGGATGTAATTTCAGCTGCCTTTTATGATAGTCAAAGGCCATTGCACAACTCAACCTCACGCTGTCTTACCATTTGAGCTGAGAGGAGATCCTTTACATACCGATGTGCACTTCCCAGCTCCTTTTAGCATGCTGGTCGTTTTCTCTTTCTGCTACTGTTCCTGAAAGAAGAAACCATTTGCGCAAATGACCACAGCTTTCAGAAAAGAGCTTGGATTGCATGTTAGCATTGTCATGTTGAAAGAAAACCTTTAGTAGCTGCTAACTGGTGAGTTATGACAACAAAACGGATTGCACATTCAATAATAAACTTATTTGTGAAGTAAATACACAGCCGGGTGTTTTTTCAACTAAAAGTAGGTTACTTTTTACCCTGTGGACTAAACACACTTTTTCACACCTTAGTGTTAGAGATGCACCGATGTATCGGCTGCCGATATTTATCGGCCGATTTTTGATTATTTTAAAGTCATCGGCATATCGAAAATAGCATGAAAAGGGCCGATACCGATGGTTTATTAATTAACTGCATGGAGACAATGAGTTGCATGTCTGTTGCATAATCCAATGTTTTTCTCTCTGCAAAATAATTAAATACTTGCTAAAACAAAATAACATCTGTTCAAAATATAGTTTGTCAGACAGCATAGTACGGCCTATGCAAATGTGACGCTGACGCATCCAACCAATGAAATGCCCGCTCTCAGCTGTAATTCATCATAGGTAAGTCGCAGTGGCAGTGCCCCGGCGTTAGTTTACCTGAGGATTTGTCATGAACCACCAAGCATTAGGCCTACATTTATGTAAAAATGAATGGCAGGTAATATGCAGCTTTTTGTGTGTTTGAAATCAGCAAAAATGGCAGGATCATGTAGAACACGGATTCACACTAGTTCACATCACGTACCTGCAGCGTTTCTGTGAACGGAGAAAATGGAATAAAACTAATTATATATAAAACAGGAACAGAAACGTTCAAATACCAATTCTGCTCGGAGTGAACCGATCGTTTTTTTTTCTTTTTCTCGCTTTTAACCCCTGCTTTATGCAGTTGACCAATATCGGTATCAGTTTAGGAATCGGCCAATAGTTGTTTGTTAAAATCGGTATCGGCCAAAAAAAATCCTATTGGTGCATCCCTACTTGGTGTATTTAATATGTCCATTAATAGTGTATATACATGCATCACAGTATTATTATGTAATTATTTGTGATTGTTTATTAAACTTAATGAACGTTTCCACCACAGTGCCATTTCCACCAAATTATTTCTTATGTTTATGGACGACTCCTTTGTCTTGCTATTTCACTATTGGGAATTTCACAGCATTTTATGCATAGTAAATTCCTAATTATGTAATATTTGATTGCATTTTTGCATAATTTGGCATTATTATGTCTTGAGAAAAAGATTATGCAATATTAATTAAAATTATTTACATATCTCACTTACAAGTGAAATTTACCTTAATTATTCACACATCTTAAGCTAACTAACTAAGCTTTATTAAGGCCAAATTGTTTGGCTGTGGTGGAAATGATAGTTGTAATATTTGAAAATGAATTTTTTAAAAATCACAAGTAATATTGAAATTATGTATTTAATTCTTTGTTTAGATCAGAATAGTTTTAAATATCTAATACGTCTTTCAAAACCATGAACTTTTAATATTTATTATTGCAAGTCTGTGAAGCAAAATTGCTACATAAAAGTAATCTGAAAAGTCGAAAAATAAATGATGAAGACATGACCAAAAATTTCCAGGGAGGACATTTATATAACAAAAAGAAAAATGTTTTTATATGTTAGTTTTAATAAAACTCATTGTATGAGTACATTAGTACCCAAGGAACACCCAATTATGTAATGAGTTCAAAAAAGTAATATTTACACTGGCGTTTCATATAAATTGCCTGTACGTATAATGAAGTTTATTTGTTTATCTAATCCATTGAGGTCATATTACAACAATATCCAGGTTCTCTGCAGGGAAAAAAACACCTCAAGGCATTTTCGTACAGACATAGAAAGCAAGAAAAGGGAATGAAAATATTTATACAGTCCCCTAATGTGGGACTTTTTGGCTGCAGAGATTCTTTTGTGGAACCCGAGGGTGTTGTGTAGTGCTTTCTCGCTCATGCATGTCTGTCTGTGCACTGAATCAAGCCCTAGTCCCCGTGCAGGAAGCCCTGCTTCAAGTCTCAGGGGCCCGGTGAGATGTTGGCAGCGGCCGAGTTAAGCTCGGCTAGTGTGGACAGACCGTGATATATGACTTATGCACTGTGCGTATGTGTCAGTGATGAACGCTTCTGGAATTTCCCTTACTCCAACCTTTTTTTCCTTTTTTTTTCATGTTCACTTTTTTATTGGAGTGTTAACAGTAATGGTTTATGATGGCGAAGGTTTCTTTGTTCCCTAAAGTGTTTTCACGGTAAGATTTTGGAAAGGAACAACCCAGACTGCTTTTAAATGAAGAAAAAAAAAAAGTTCTCCTCTGAAATGTGGCTTCCCTTACAAGGCCCATGTGGTCATGGTGATCTGTAATGATTTGTTTGTTGTGGGTTGGTTTGCTGAAATGGAGCTCCAGCCTAGAGTTATCTGATGGTATCAGTTACAGGGTTGTTCAGTCACTGAAGTATCGGACACTACGTATGAAGGCACTGCCAAATGGGTCGGGATGTTCAGGCTGTATGTGCTTGAAGTGAGTTTGAGTGTGTGTGTGAACGTTTAGGGTTCAGAGAGTGTGCACTGGGTTCAGCTGGATTCTCATGGCAGGTGTCGACAGGGTTCGAGCTCCGCCTGTCACAGGTGTGTATTCAGATCCTCGGACAGTCCTGGACAGCCATGAAATGAGACACTAGTATCTCCCTTTCTCTTTCGTTCTCACTTTTCCACTCTATCTCTATCGTACCATCTCCCTGACCCTTTCTCAACTGAAATCAAACAAAAAACAAGAGAAAACAGCCTTAGGCGTTATTCGAATGGGATTTGTTGTCCGCGATCAGACTGTCCTTATTTAATTTTCTTTTTATGTAATTTTTATTTTTTTTCATTTCAAGTAGAATCAGTAGGAAACACAACTTAAAATGTATCTTTAGTTACAGTATTTGATTGAAAAACTGTTAAAATTAAGTTTAAAAAGACAGATTTAGCACTCTTTTTGCATTATTGACACACTATTTTCCTATTTAATGCTGTAAAGTTGCTTTGACACAATCTGTATTGTTAAAAGCGCTATATAAATAAAGCTGACTTGACTTGACTCCTTGGTCCAAATTGCACCAGCAAAAATGGTCCATTGTCAATAGAGATGCATGAAGCATCGCTCACACAAAAATAAATTTTCAAAACAAGCAGGTTTCTGTTGGTCAGTATGGCAAATTTAGAAAAATCAATGTATTATAAAAGAAAAAAATCTATATAAAATAAGTCTTGAACCCGATGCAAATTGTTGGAGAAATGTTTCGCACTTATGCAACATTTTAAATTGTTCAGATTCTTATTGAAAAGACTAGAAATTGTATGGTTCCAGATGGCATTTATTTCATGTCAACCTTCAAACCTGAAAATGTCCTTCTCACGTAGTCAGTCACATGACAGTTTTCAACACTGTGGTGAGTTTGATGATCATATAGTTTGTGTAAGTTATAAATCATAATATTTATAACTGTATATAATATATAGAATATATAACTGTATATAATATATATTATACAGGTACATGTTTACATTTAAAACATGCAATTTAGCTCTTAATTTTCTATCATTTTTATGGCAAGTGATTGGAGAGAGAAACACAAACATTTCAAATTCTAACTGCAATAAAATCCTCTCCCCATGTAAAACACTTACAGTCCAAATAGGGTTTTTGCTTTATCATTTTAACTGAAGTTGTGTGGGAAAATCCAGACATGTTCAATTTGGACTGGATTTAAAATCCTAAAATACATTTGTGAAACACAAAATTGGCCAAATAGGGTTTTACGCAGCACCACCTGCACAATATCCCCTCTTCTCTCTACACGGCATGAGCCTTCTGAAGAGGTGTGTGTGTGTGTGTGTGTGTGTGTGTGTGTGTATGTTTGTGTGTGCGTAGAGGAGCTAATGTTTCGGAAAATGTCACTTTCACTGGCTGGCCGTGGCTTGTCATAGGTCAGGCTCGGGGTACGGGCTGATCCAGTTATTAAGTCCAAAATCCCATAAACAGCAGTCTCAGCCCAATTAATAATTTACATAATTAACATGCAATTTTAAGTTGGGGCTGGCAGAGCAGGAGCCGTTTAGGGGGAGGGAGTTGTCGGGTGTGTGGGGGGGTAATTAGGGCTAACGCAGCCGTGCCGCTAGGACCCCTGTTGGCAATTCCAGCACATTCCACTCTCTCTCTCTCTTCGGCGTCCTCCTCAGCATGGTCGACTGACAACTGGGCGACAGGCTTTCCCAGCTAAAGCGAAAGCCCCCTCTGACAGTATTAATAGTTGACAAACTGCGCCTAAAGCCTGGGCATTGTTTCTGTCACTTGTTTGGTTTGATGTCAGTGTTAGCCGTTATAAATCAATAGTGTCAGAATTTGGTAATGTTTATAGCAGAGCCAAGGTTTATTATTTCATGTGACTGTCATGGACAAATAGTATTTATCATAGCTGTCTATAAATTACGGCCGACAGACTGTTGGTTTACCCAAACCCACTCCACTCTAGCAGGGACCATTCCGACGTCCACTTCCATATTTAAAGCAATTTATTTTCCCTGAGCCGGAGCCAGACGTTAACCCCACGCTGGTTCTCCTTTCTCTCTGTCGGCCCACGTGTGTGTGAGTGTGTTGCTGCAGTGGTTTCTGCCGTCACATTAACACTTCCTAAACAGCTCAAGGGCAGACCTCGAAACATGACCTCTCACATCTCTCACTCCAGGAATTTGTCTCTTTTTCTTTTCTTTTCTTTTGTCAAACTTTCTAATTTGTTGAGAATTAATACAAAAAAAACCTTTTGAGAACCTTTTTTTAACTATCCTATCCTGTCCTGTCCCATCCCATCCCATTCCATCCCATCCTATCAAACTGTCCTTTTACTTTGCATTTCATATAAATGGATATTACACTTTGTTTTCATCACATATATTTCCTGGTGCATAGTAGTTCAAAACTGTATTTACAAGGTGGAATAAAATCACATTGTTATAGTTATACTTAAACCAGCCCTCACTAGTGTCGTTTTAGTAGAACAATGCTGTATTTTAAAAGATATAAAGATGATTTGACCGGAAACTTTAGTAAAATATTACCACTTCTCTTATTTGCTCTAAGTATATATAAATAATATCATGTTTACTGTTAGAATGAAATTACGTGTACATTTACAGTAAGCAATGGTTCTGAAATGGGGAGTTATCTAATGATACTATGCTAAATTCAAACAACAATATCCATATTTATCTTATGAATAGTAAAATAAATAGGTTTACAAAAAAATGTTGATGTCAAAGGCCAATTATGTCCAATTATGGGCCATATTTACAAACCGCTTACACCAGCGCAAACCATCTTTTTGCGTTAAAACAGTACTGTCAGGATTTACTAAAAACGCACAGGGAAGAATTATTACTCAAAAGGCATGGCCACAGTTATTTTTGCGCCTGACCTTATTGAATATGCATTTGTAGGAGTTTCCCTTTCAGACGCAAAATTCAGGGAGCAGAGTATTAAACTGAATAATGCAACACGATTTACTAACAGTTGCGCTCGTCAAAGTATTGCGCTGGTATTTGCGCCATTATTTAACCTAATATTTTGGGGCTAAAACTTTAGGTTGCATGACATGCCTTCATCCCCAAGGAACGTAATAGTAGTGTTCAACCAATGGCATTTTTTGTTTACTTTTCTACAATAAACAATTTTGAGCACTAGGTCGCAACATAAAAATCAGTTGCGAACCAATGCAGCGAACAAAGTGATAAATTAGTACATCAGGATCCTACGTCAAAATATTTCTCCAGCTCTCTCTCTCTCCTTAGAAACTGACCATTCCTTCTCACTCCACCACTCACTTCCTCTCTCTCTCCGTGCCTTTGATGATAGCCATGCTGTCTCTGCGTGTAAGAGATGTCTTTGGCCTTGGAAATGATTTCTCGGTGGCCAGGCCCAGCTCCGTGCTATTGATCAGTGGCAGCCATTGACTATCAGTTCCACTTGCAGCAAGGAGGTCATTAGTTACCCACACACAAACATTCATCAGGAGGCAGCCGTGGATCACTTAGAATGCTAATGCACACGCTAGGAGCTGACAGCTGGACCAGGGGGAGAGAGAACGAGGGAGAGCGAGCGAGAAGAGGGGTGGCTGTAGGGTTGTTCCTATGTTGAGGAGGGTGTACCAAGGGAGTGCATGCTAAATTGTTTGCGCGTGTGTACAATTGAACTCCGTATTCTATTCTTAGCGGCCCGACTGCTAATGTGTGTGCACTTTTCCTTATCGTACCACTCCTGTGGCCAAGCCTCAGAAATAGTGATGAAAAAGAGAGATGACATTGGCTATCCAGCCTTTACCTGCATTTGCAGTCTCTTCTGACAAGGGCCACCATGCCTGACCTACCTTGTTTTAGCCTACGGCTGAACGTGACCATACCCTTTAAAATAAAAACAAACAATGCACCAGGAAAGCAAGGCAGCAAGAGAGAAAGAGAGAGAGAGAGCTTTATAATTGGACCAAGCGAAGCTGCGGGAGGTGGCCGAGCCTCCACGTTCGCCTTTTGTATATTCATGACCCCCCTGACTTGATTGATGGAAGGATAGCGTTTGGTGACACTGTCATTTGCAAGTTGAAAAGGTAGCACAGTGGCTGGAGCCGCGGGCTGGGGTCCGGGCTAGGACTGTGGTACACGCCGATCAAGAAAGAGAGGGAGAGGGGCTCATTTCTATGCTGATGATATCCAAAGCCCTTCTCCTTTCCTTTGTCTCCAGTGGAATGACATCTGCTGACAACAGACACTTTCCAAAGGGCTCCACAGTGGTGGAACAGAAAGAAAAAAAAAGTAGGATTCTGGGTTTGAATGTTATACAACTTAAAAACAGATACTGTATATCATAGAAAATAGAAAATGCATCTAATAAAATATGTATTTAATGTATTCTATGTAGACTGTTTATGGGAACTTAAATCTGCAAATACAGCTTGTTTTTGTGGTTCTGACATCGCAACTGTGAGCATATCAGTGTAACACACTGTATGACTGTCTGCATTTACATATAAACACCTCAATGTGAACCACAACTGTATTTGGATGGCTGTCAGTCTTAACAAGGTCATTTGCATACAATATGTCTTAAAGATACAATAGCAAAAACAGCCTGTGAATAAAATAATTTATAATTTGATTAAAATACTCTTTATTACTTTTTATTAAATGTAATTTTTATTTTTAATATTTGTAGTGAAAAAGTCTAAAATAAAAAAAAATTTAATTGATAATT
>NW_015659020.1:472218-473218 GCF_001515625.1 Sinocyclocheilus rhinocerous
TTTTTTTTTTTTTTTTTTTAAATATATGTAAAAGTCAGACTAAACATCCCACAGCGTTCCTACATGACAGGCCAATTGGTGAAACACTGATGCATTCATACACGGAAAGACACATCCATACACTCTGTTCGATCTGCTCACAGTTTCCAGTTGTTATGTGAACTGTGCAGGTGTAGCTCCCGTCTTTGTATTTACACCAATTAACACATAAAGTGTAATTGCCCCTGTGGAGTCGGTTGGAAGTCCACAAATGAGGGCACCACTGAGGCCCCTGGCAACTGACACAGAGAGCCAGAGAGAGAAAGATGAGAAATTAGTAAGTATCAATTAAGTGACAGTGATACTGATGAATGCTCACTCTGAAAGGTGTCAGATGAAGACTGTGTGCAGGGACTAAACCCAGAAGACTGCAAGATTTGAATGCGCCATGGGGTCTGTGTCACTTAATGCTGTCTATAAACGCTAAGATGAGGACAACAGATGGAAGATGAGCACAGAGGGGCTACACAGCCCAAACATAGACCAAAGTTTTACTGCTGTTTCAGAAGTCTCAATGTCAAAGGTTTGTGCGCTAAAGTTTTGATTTTACATAGAAGAAATATTTAATGTATTCTGTAGTGCTGGGTGGTATACTGGTTCATACCGAATACCGGTGTTTATTTTTGTTATGATATTAATTTTTTAAATACCGCAATACCGGTGTATGTCGCTTAAACAACGTTCAGAACGCGACACTGTTTAAAAGGGGACCCTTTTCACTGTTGCACTGTGGTGAGGGAACAGCTGTATGTGTTACTAAGCGTGAAAGTTCCGAAACTGAAGCTGTAGAACTAATAGAACATGATGACACAGAAGAACTCATCCACAATATCCACATTGACCGCCACAAATATCCACCGCCCCCTGCCATCAGCTCCCGCGTCTCACACACACGAGCGCGACTTTAGTGTAGATGCATGCTGATTTTATCAGACGATGCTGCGATTATAAATGAGAGTGA
>NW_015659020.1:473763-511056 GCF_001515625.1 Sinocyclocheilus rhinocerous
AGTCACTATTTAGTGTGGTATTTTTTGACAATATTCACTCATCATGACAGTAAAATAGGGCATTCTAAGTCAATATACTGCAGTATTTCCTCTCTCAATCAGTAGAAAATATGGTTAACACCCGGTCATGCATGAAAAAAAAAAAATACCGTCATGTACCGTGAAACCGGTATAATTTTGAAAAATACAGTGATATAAATTTTACCGCCCAGCACTAGTATTCTGTATACAATACAGAATACATTTGTTTGTTGCCTTATGTTCACCAAGGATGCATTTATAAAAAATACAGACTAAATGGTAATATTGCGAAATATGATTGCAATTTAAAGTAACTTCTTTCTATTTTAATGTATTTCAGAATATTTTTTTTCCTGTGATGACAAAGGTGAATTTTTATCAGCCATTACTCCAGTTTTCAGCATCATATGATCCTGCAGAAATCATTGCAATATGCTGGTTGGTGTTCAAGATTAATTTCTTGTCATCCATGTTAAAAACAGTTGCGGTGCTAATGTTTTGTGGAAACCATGATATATTTTTCAGCATTCTTTGATGAACATTCAAAACAGCATTTATTTAAACTAGAAATATTTTCTAATGTTATAAATGTCTTTACTGTCACTTTTAATCAATTTAATCCATCCTTGCTGATTAAAAGTGTAATTTTCTTCAAAAGTATATATACAGAAGTCGATAAAATCTCCTCAATTAGATAGCTAAGTAAATATATGTGTGTAGACATTATGTAGTTGCACTTGTCTTCTTTCTCGTATTGTCTTGGATTCCATAGATATACAGACATGAAGAGTAAGAGAAAAAAAGAGAGAGGGAGAGCGAGAGGGAGCGCAAGTGTGATGGATAAGCTCAGGGCCTGTTTACAGCAGTGTGTAAAGCATTAAAGAGCTGGCAGAAGGGCCATTAGCATAAATGTTTAAATCAGACAAACAAACTTATGTACCCAAATGAAAATGTTTTCCTGCATTAATCTGGAGCAGAAGGCTCTAGTAGAACAATTAGTGCCTCTCTCATTCGTTCTTTCCCACTCTTTCTTTTCCCCCAACTCACTTTTATTCTCTCTCTTTCTCTGCCTCTCTTTTATTCCGCAAGAGTTTATGTTTAAAGACCTAGGACGGCACTTCTCCTGTCCCCTATTAGTGCCGAAGCATCAGACACTTTAGAGACCCCGTTTCAAGAGTTGGCGAGTAATTGTCAGCCTGGTGTATTATGACTGAGTTTGTCAGACAACTGTGAAGTTTCACAGACCAGCAGCGAGGCATCAGACTTTCTTCGTCTCGCTGTGCCTCTCTCTTTCCGAGCTTCTAGTGTTGAGGACCAGACTGAAGCTAGGCTGATTTAAGGCCTTGTAAAAGTGTCGGCTTTTTAAATACTGTTTGCATGCCGCCTCCCGGCAGACATTTCATATTCAGCAGATTTACATGATGGCCATTATTATGATTTTATGAAGCGTGAGCTTTTAAAACTATTGCCTCAGAAACGCTGGGGCAATTTCTGAGATAGTTCACAAGCTCATGACTAGAAGAGACCGTAAAGATCGAAGTGTGAAGCTCAGAGCCTTTTTCAAATATACCAGTCTTCTGCTGCAAAACCTAGTGAGGCAGCATTTTAAGGCATCATAGGTGCTGCTGATGCAAAGACAGATTAGAAACTCAGCCAACTTAATTATATATATTATATATTCCATTAAACCTGTTTGTTTTTCTGAATACATCAAGTTATGGCAGTAAAATGTGTTACAAAAGGCATTTCTTGTTTACTTGTTGAAGTGGTATTTGAGTTTAACCTGTGTATTTGAATACCAATGAATACCAGTTCTAACCAGGCTCACCAAGATGTTATATCTTGGACCTGTCAGCTAGTATTTCATCTGGTTAACCATAGCTAACTTTGGACCACCTAATGGCCATTTTCAATCTAGAAATGATATACAACCAGGTACCACCTTGAACTAGTTTTAGCTGGAGTTCAGTCTGAGGAAAATCCCCTTTCACGGTAACCTTGTGTGTCATGGAATGGCATAAATCCAGTCCGGTTTTTACATATGCCCTGTCGACACCGCCTTACATTAACTGTTTGTTTAAACTAGCCGATAAGCTCTTCAAAGTTCAGCTGCTCAAATTCTCTCTCTGAGAGTTTTTCTACTCCCTTTTTTCTCCTCAAATGTTAAACTTGCATAATTTACGGTGGCCCGTTTCAGCACTCTTGGCCTGGCTCTTCGGGCCTGCCTCTATCCATCTTTACAGTAGTGTAAGCACTGATAGCAGAACATGCTAGGTGTGACAGAACCTCTCCTCTTGTGGGTCGGACTTGACGTTTCTCTCGTGGAGAGTTATGGCTGTTTTGGTAAGACTGGCGGGCCAGGAGGGCTCTTTGCTGCAGGGGGGAGGGATAGATTTAGCTGCCTGAAGCATCCCAGTGTGTTTATCCATGGCTAGTATGGCAGCTTTCAGAAGACATTTACCCCATGATTTGCGATGAGCTTATGTGTGAATAATTAATGGCAATTAATCCTTAATTACAGTAATTAGGCAAGTCACAGGAAATTAAGCTGCAGCTGGAGAGGCCCTGTGCGTCAGGGTGGAGGAGAAGGGAGGACGCATAGGCGAATGTGGCATGGCGGTGCTGCTGGAGCAGCAGAGGGTGGCTCGGGTGGCACGGTGAGTGCCGGTGTGTGCCCATGCGAGATTGGCAGCCTCGGTGTGGCGTGCGGTGACACAGATGCTCAGCGGGCATATAGCCGCCTCGCAGAAGAACAGAGCTGCTAGCGGTATGGAGCAATATTTTTAATCTGTCTTTTCTTTCATTCTTTTCATGCCTTCTTTTCGGCAGTCCCTCGTTTCTTGCAGCTTGCAAATATAGTCATTGACCCATTGCCTTTCTGAGATCTGGGGTCCACAGAGATTAAGACTCCATTTGAGTCATCTTCTTAATTCTCTTTTAATAAAACCCAAATTTATGGCATTTCCGAGCACCTGGGCCATAAAGCACTTGTGCCAGGCTGCCAGGAAGACCTGGTGGGTAGAATTCCAGGCGCGGCGCACTAACTATATGCTGTGAGACTCCTGATGAGCCGTCTGCAGCAAAGTACAAGCAAAATGCACTAACCATTCAGAGAGCTTAAAATAGGCCAAAGGCAGATTTGTGCTTTCATTGGAGCAAGTGGACATGGGGAGATGTTTGGATTGTGTTAGCTCTTAATTGAGACGGGAGTCCGAGGAGATGCTGGTCTATTTTTCCCGTTTAGTCCAGAGCTCATTTGCGTCTTTTCATGCCTGCCTGTGTGCATTTCTGCTCCTTTCTTCCACTGTTACTTCCAATTACGCTGTTATGCACATCACTAATTCATGTGCCAGGGCCTCTGGATCAGCCTTGGGTTTAATCTCTGCCCATTTCCAACACAATATGACCTTCATCTGTGTTTTTCTTTGGGGTTTTTTACCTGCCCTGCAGTCAATTTACATTTTAAGTTCTTAGGTGATCCACAGGGCTTGATACTGGGACCATTTTTTATTTATTTATTTATTTTTTTTTGGTAATTTGCGCTTTATGCTTACCTGTCTGAAACACCTTAATAATATATTCATAACTTCACATACTGTACATGGAATTTAATGCTAACTCCTGTTGTTCTATTTTCGGTTTTTGGTATGATGAGAATAATTATAACTGAGAGCCTAGAATCGTTTTTTTTTTCGTATTCACTACCAGTTTTTGACAGTCTTCTCTCCAGTGCATCATTGAAGTGGCAGCGTGGGTTCATTTTTATAACACGGAGGGAGAAAGGGAGTGTTTTACTAATAGGGGGTTTAAGTGGCATGGTGAGGCGCCCAACTGTGATATTACATTAACCCACCCTGCCTCACATAGCCTGCCACCGACGACAAGATTAAGAGAACACACACCACCCCACTCTTAGCTCTCAAATACTCCACTTCAAATAATGAGAATTTATTGAGGAGCTCAAAGATGCTCCTCTCACACCTCCTTTACCTCTTCCCCCTCTTTTATCAGGACGCACAGCAGAAAGCATGCCAGAGTGCCACTGATGTGGATGTGCATGCTCTCTAATGATGGCGCGCCTGCCTTTTTCTTCTCTGTCAATTTACAGTAAAAAAATTGTTCAGTTCCACATAATAGTCACATAGTTAAAGCTCATATGTGTTAACCCTTTTAGCCATCCATTATAATAGGAGTTGAAGCATTTGCACACTATTTGCGCTCCGACTGTTCTAGCACCATCTACATGTGCTCTCTACATGCGTACATTTTCCTCCATTGCTTCATCGGTTAATCGTACAGAACCCAAGCAACAGCGAGTCCTTTAGCTCCAGACAGAGAGAGCAAAAGGAGGAAGAGAGACTGGTGGTGTGAAGTGACAAGGTCAGCAGGTTCTCTCGTCGCTATACAGAATCTTCCGGATAAGTGAAATAAATGAGGCAGTGTTAGCTGCTAACGGAACGCGTGTCACCGCAATGCTAAAGGCTAACTGCCGACTGCCACGCCTTCAAATCTCTGGGTGGGCTAAGCTTCAGCATCAGTGTAGACGTCCTGTTAAAGTGTCTGGGAAAAGTGCAATGGAAGCAGATACTCATGTAATCCTGCTCACTGATTCAGTTGATACCAGAAACAAGACAGAACAGCAAAGGTGCAATGCTAACAAGGCAGTTATTAGCTACACATCAGCAAATGCAGAGAAATCAGAAAACCACACTGACATATTACTTGCAATCTTAATCATTATTAGTCACATTAATAAGTGGTGCATTTCTCTCTGAAAATAATGATAATGAAAAAAAAAGCTTCCTTGGCAATATTGTTTTATCTTTTAATCGATTTATAGATTTCCATCCTGTTAGTCTTTTATGAAATGCCTTTAACAAAAGCCAGTTTCCTAATGACATCATCCTCTAGGAAGTAAAATCATATTTGGCTGGAAAACAACAGCACATACATAAGTAAGTAGTTTGTTTTCTGGCATTAGTTAGTTCCAGTCCGTTTTGTTTTTATATAATTACAGAAATCTGCATATTATCAAAATTTCAAAAGATGCTGTATACATAATCAAGCTATAATCAATAAATTATATTTAATTTATTGATTAAATCTTTTAGGCCCCAAAAAGGCTAAAAGATTAATTTCACATTTTCATTTGACAGTGTCAGGTCCCAGTAAGACGTAGAAAATCCAATTGAGGGAAAGCACAGGAGACTGTACTCTGCATTTGTTTTCTTAATGTAGCATTTCCATACAAGCAAACTTTATTGGAAGGCGCAGCATTATAGTTGGACAGGGACCTCAAGATGTAAACGTAATCGAATAAGGACGCAATTTGTGAAAAGTGGCCGATGTCCTGAGTCTAGCCCCCATCCTCTTTCCCCCATCCAGTCCTTTCACAATTAAACATCCAAAGCACACAGAAGAGGGGATTCATGCGGAAAGTATGTAATACCATTAGCGGACATTTCATATTGGACTTATATAGCTCTGTGTGTTTTTCTTTTAATTAGAGTCCAATTGTTTTAATGGCAAAGTTTCATTCAGAGTATTTGTATTCATATACTTTCACACATTCTCCTGGTTTTTCCCCATCTTTTCACTATCTCTCTCTCCTCTTTATATTTTTCTTGGTCTCTAATTGTCCATTGCAGTGAGTCAGAGCCGCGCTACAAGAGAACATAAGTGCAACGTGTTGAGGCTATTTCTCCCTGAGAAAACTCTGCAGGGCTGCACCAGTGACAGCGCTACTGACGGGCTAATGGAGCAGACTGAGTGTGTGTGGTTGTGTGCATACGTGTGTATAAGGCTATCCCTTCGCCCCTGCACTAACCCCTTTGTGGGCCTGAATTCCTCAAATGTTTGCAGGATCAAGTCACTTAATCCGTGTCTCTCCTCGAACCCCAACACACAAGGCCTGGGAGGGAAGTAGAGATAAAAGTAAGGAGAAAGCTATTGAGATTGAGATGGAGGGAGAGCTTGGAAGAGATATACTGTACATTGAGTGCCGGGTTTCAGTCAGTAGGCAGTATGTATTATTTCAAACTACCTCGTATTGTCCTCTGCCAATTGTTTTTGACAGGTAAAACGGTCTGGGAAATCGGCAAGGGAATTCTGTGTATTCCCACAAAATGGCAGACATTGGCATTTAATCACAGAGTCTACGGTGTGAAACTGCTCTCTATTGAAATGTACGAATTTGCTGCGCCAGGAATGGGGCGCATCCTCTTTACGTTGAAGACTATTCTGGAGGGATCACTCCTTGAGATAGAATTCCGTTTGCATCTCCAAACAGAATTCCTGTCGCCCGGCAATCACCGGCGCTCCCTTCATCAACTTGCAACAGCTCCCTCTTGATAGGAGCAATTCATAATTTCAGCTCTGTGTCACACTCGCACAACCACGGCCCACTCGTGCCTAATAGTGAGCGAGTCTGAGGCAGGAAGAATGGGGCTAAAACACATCTGAGCCTTGAGACATATTTGAGTATCAGTCAAAGATATATTCCAAGAACTCGAATGCATAATATATTCGGGGCCTCGCGAACATAAGCCGCTGTTTTGCTCCGCTTCTGTTTCCCGCTCAATCACGATGATGAAACAACAGAGGATGGGAAGAGGGTGGTGGGTTTAGAGGTGGGTTGGTCCTCCATGCCGGGCTGTGCGCTCGTCTCCCGAGTTCCTCTTCCTGGGTGAAACGACAGTCGTGTGTTGGGGGAGCGAAGGACTCCTCAGTCAGTGCGTGACACTGCTGTCAGTGCATGCATTAATTATGCAGCCTGGGGCCACGGAACGAGAGCGGGAATGTGTAAGACTAAGACAGAAAGATAGGGAGGGAAAGATGAGAAAAGAAGGAGATGGATAAAGGCGATGTGTGTGTGTGACAGGACAAACAGTGGAACGGAATGAACTGTTTAAGAAATGGCTCCAGAGTCCATTTTAACCTGGAGGATTTCTGTAGCGGTGCAGGGTCATACATTACGAATGAAGTCATTATAATTGACGTAAACCTGCTGTGACCCTTAAAGTCAACGTGAAGTCAACAATAACCTGTGTATTTTCTTAATGCACATTCCTGGTCTTATTGTGAACTATTCTTTGGTGCTTGTTATTCCAAAGGGAAAAAAAAAATCTTGTAATGTTCAAAATGTAACTTGCTCTTCCTGAGAAATGGCTTTCCTTTTAGTTTTAGTTTTAGTTTAATGTAATTTAATTTAGTTAAAGTAGTTTGTTGTTGTTGTTATTATTAGTATTATTATTTTGCATTTTCAATTTAGTTTAATTTTGACTCATTTTATTTGTTTATTTGTTTTCAAAATTGTATAGTTTCAGTTTATTTAGTTTTTATTTTAGTTTTCATTTTAGTATTTTAGGGCTGCCAAAGTTAATGCGCTAATTTCAAGTGTTTAACGTCATTACATTTCTCAACATAGTTTATTGTTATCTACTGCCATTTTATTTTTAATTGAAGGCAGTTAACATTTACTTACATTCAGCCTTGTTCCATAATGGCATGTAACATGCCCTTTTCACTATCCGATAGGTTTGGCCAAAAGAAAAAAAAACAACAAGAAGAAAAATCTAAATAATTTTCTTGAATATCATTTTCAAATTTCAGAAATATGATGGTTTGTGGATAGCAATTTACGTTGAATTGTTTTGCACCATGTACACTATTATTTTGGTTACCAAACAGCTTGCAGATGAACTGTTCAAGCATCCAATGGAAAAATACCTCTGAAATATTGTCTTGGAAAATAGTACTGTTAAAGTGAAGAATCCAGTCACGAACTCATCCAAATAACCAAGACTTATTTACATTCGGCAAAGTGACTGTTTGGAGAAATGTTTGTGCATTCGTGTTCATTTGGGCCGTCTGTGTTGTGTAGGCAGGGCCAGCTGTGTTTAAGATATGACTCTGCTTTTTAAGATGGACCAAACTGAACTGGACATGCAATGACAGCGAATCGCCATGGCAGGCAGCTCTCCATGAGAGATGCTAATTTTAAACCCTGTCCTAGATTTAGTACAGCCTAGCACAGCAGTTTCCTTCCTGTGTGCACACATACTTACGGCTCACTGTGCTGTCTCCTTTCCTGTCACTCATCCCGCATCATCCACCATAATTCAGAGGTGATGCCTCATGACTTCTCACTGCCATCAGCCTTCTGCTCTGTAAGTGTTCCAAGGTTTGAATCCGTGGCTGTCAGGCTCTCTTCTATATTCAGGGATATATATTCTGCTTGTCCGGGCAATATTGCAGAGGAGCTTTTCGAATAGTCCTAATTGAGTTAAATGCAAAAAGTCTGCCATTTTATTCTGTTGATCAGGCGTTGTTTCCATGAATGCATGAATTCACTACCATTATTCCCTGCGAGAACTTCTGCATCTTTATAAAGACTTAACCCTGCCGGATCCGGCATGCTCGCTTTGTAGCGCACACAATTTTGATCTCAGGAAAACTGCTGTTCCGTAACTGTCACCTGTCACTTCCGTTTTTCCACAACACAAAAGAACATATCTTGTATTACATGGTATTCCACAGGGGTGTTTCTCTTTCCTTCCCCTGATCTCTGCAGTTATTGAAAAATAAATGCTGTTAACTACTGTTTGAGTGGGCTTTGATTCAAATGGCATGAAAAGGAACTGGTTGCTTTACTCTCAGGGAGCACAATTGAAACCATTAACGAATTATTCACTCTCTCTCTGAATGTATTCATTTCTTTATTCTACGTGATCATACATAACCATATTCCTTTTGACGGCAAAGTATAAAAGCGATATTAGCAGCCCAACACAGCATGGAGCTACATCGCCCCAAACGGCACGGTTCCGTGGAAAGAAGTAGGTGGCACTGAAGAAAATCTATAGATTCGTTCCCCGAGGAATGACATGCGCGTATAGCTTTAACTTCAGCCTCTGTTATACCTTAAACAAATTCACGCCCGCCCACGGACCTCTTAAATATTTAATTTGACAACTTTTTAATCCGTCACTACGCCGTGATGAAGTAATTGTCACATGTCGGGAAAGAGGGAGAGGAGGGGGGAAAAAAAAGATTAAATTATACTTTGAAATGTGAATTGAAGTGATTTAAAAGGTGCCGGGCTCTTATTTGTTTTAGGACCTCGAGTAATAAGCCAAGGCTAAGAAGGATGACTTTTCTCATGTACTTGCGTGTTTATCTGAGGGCTTTGGCATTACAAAGCCGGACTCCCTGGTGATTTGCCCGGGCTGGCGTTCCCTGCGATCCAGAGGCTGGTGGGGGCTTCAAACCATAACCTGTACTAATGGAGTTCACGGGTCTGCTCACTCACACACACTCGCAGTTCCAAACTCAGCAGTGCCGTATATGACCGATGACATTTCGCGAGTGCTTTTAAAACCTATGCCTAAGCTATTGACCTTGGTTTTGCTTGGATAATGTGGAGCGGGAGGCAAAGGATTTGCCGGTTGAAGCGAAAACCTTTCTGTGTATGAGACAAACTCCTGAGCTCATGTACGGTGACTAACTGTCTTTTCTTAGCATGTCTGATCTTTTCTGATCACAGATTAGCTATCATGAGAAAGACGTAATGCCCTTCTATATCATCTGCAGAGAATGGGAACAGGACAGATTATACTCTACCCATAATCCTGAGGGGCTGAGTAGGATCCAACATCCCCAGTGTTTATCGGACCTTCATTGCTCACATTCATCTCGTTCCAAACCTGTATGACATTCTTTCTCCTGGGGAATATAAAATAAGATATTTTGAAAAGTGTCTTTGTCTTCCATCATACAATAGACGTTCACTGGTCACTAAAATGTTTGGTTACCAACGTTCTTCAAAATATAAAATTTTTATGTTCCTAAGAGGAAAGAAACATCATGACAGTGAGTAAATGATATAATTTTAATTTTTGGATGAACTATACCTTTAAATGTGACTATTTAATTCAGACTCGTATTTGTCTTTCTGGTTTTAGCTTTTTTTCTAGATTCACCCCCTGATTTCTTCTCACCCTCTCACCCTGGCGTGGGAGGTGTGTGTGCCTGGTTGTGCCCGGCTAGTGCCCAGTTTTGCAGGGCATGGCGCCGAGAGCAGCGGGCAGACCCTTCAGGCTCTCTCTACCTTTCATCCACTGCTGAAGGTGAAAGTGCCCCCTCAGGGTTACTGAGCTCTGCCCCTCCCAATGGCTGCTGTGCAGGGAGTCAGATAGAGGAGAAATGATTAAAAAAATTAGAACTGCTGAATTTGCCCTTGTCTACTGTATAATGTTTAATAATGAAGGCATTTTTTCATGTCAGAAATTAACTTTTATATTAAGAAGCAATGTTTGTCCCCAGGAGTTGTTCTTCTGGGCTTTTTATCTTTATGATGGCTTATTTTTTTCTAACTATATTAAAATGGGCAACATGTTGCCCGCTTATGCCAAATACTTCTGAATCAATTATTTAAAATGTATTCTCAGCTGAATAATTATGGATGTTATTTTTTTTGTTAAAAATTAATTAAATAAATAAATAAAATTAAAAATAAAAATAAAATTAATCTATCTATCTATCTATCTATCTATCTATCTATCTAGCAATCCTTATGCCATTAATAGATTGTGTTCATGTGTTCATTGAAAAGTAGTGTTCAGGAAGGCAGTACACACGCACACGAACACGCACACACACACACACACACACACACACGCACACACACACACACACCACTATTACCCTGCACAGAGGCAGCTGAGATTTATGAAATCCACATGTTTAATCCATTTCATTTGGTCCATGGGATTTGTACTTGCTTTGGGTTTTTTGTGTGTCCACTAGTGAAATATTCAGTCCATAATCAGCCAGTATTAATAAGGGACTCCAGAAGAGAGGGGAGCACGGCGTGCATAAACATTTAGCCCTTATAGACTTCCTTGAGAATATAAGGACTGCACAGTACATGTTGAGTGCTATGAAGCCCCAATACATAATGTCCCAGAAAGCAACAGCCTGTTGAGAAATGGAGAGCAGTGTTACATACTCCTGCAGGCCTTCTAGTATTTTAGACAGTCAGATATGGAGAGTGTGTAGACTGAGAGAGAGCGAGAGGCCCCAGTGTGAAATACCGCCCAGGCAAATTTAAAGCCCCTGCCGTCTCCCATTTACAGGAGGAATCCATTCATTTGTAAACACATCCTATGAAGATGGCAGCTGGAGGAGTGCGTGAGGCAAAAGGGTGGGAAATGATGAAAAAAGAAAAATAAACAGATTACTCCACTGCCTGGTGTGGTCACTAAAATATTTGCTTTGCTTAAGTGCTGTTGGTTTTTCAAAGGAAATAAAAGAGAGCAAGTGAGGGACGAAAACAGACCCTCTTCTCTGAGGTACTTGCTAAGCAGGTGAGAGTTGTTTTTAGCAGTGTTTGCTTATCTAATGGGCTTTCCATTTTGATGGCTGGAAGTGTCATCACTTCTCCATTTAGGCAGCAAACAGGAAACATGGGTTAAGAGAGAGAGATAGAGACACAAAAAGATTGGACTCTTTCTCTCTTGACTGCATGAGTAATGAGGGCAAAAGAGAGTTCACAACCTGACTAAACAGCTAGCTGTGTTAGCTGCTGCCCGTAGCGTGATACTTGTGTTTGTTTCGCCTTGTGGCCGCAAATGCACTTGCGAAGGTGGATGCTTTTGTTTACATGGGTAATGCGGGTGTATTTAATGTTGACAGATACGGCTTTTGGGTGAATGCTAGCCGGGGTGGATTGAGGGGCCCATAATGTGGCTGTCATCTGCATGAACAGAGGTTGAAGAGAAGCAGCCCACCTCCGTTTCCCCCCTCGCATGAAGCCCGCGCTCCTCTCACTCAGCGCTGCTTGTATTTATGTACTGGTTTTACTGGCCTCAGACATGGCGCTTTTACACCGATCTGCTCAGACTCAGGGTTGTTCAGACATTTACGCTATTCCTGCTCTGAGTTACGTTCTCATGTAAAAAATGAGAGATATTGTCTGTAAACCAGGGGGAATGTAGAAATACACTGAGAACCTGTGAACCTGAGAACCTGTGGCATATACACGCCAAATATGACAAAATATACCACAATCATGAGAACGTGTGAGGTGAAATTTTAAAATTTTAAAATGAATTAAGAGATAAACTTTAAAATGGAAAGTCAAGTCACATTTATAAAAGCTTATGAAGCTCTCAGTCATGAAAAATAAAGTTGCATTTGTGGCAAATTCTCAGTTGTGAGATATAGTTATATTGAACTACAAAGTCACAATGATTTTATTTATTATTTATTTCTTTTTATTTTATTATTTTGCAGAAACTTGCTTCAATACCTTTCTTACCATTACAAAAATTGCCATGGTGTGATTATTTCGCTAAAATACTGTAATTGTTGCAATCGGTAGTGGAAAAAAAATATTGTGGGACCTACTGACCACTTCTGTCAAAAAAAAAAAAAAAAAATTTAATTACTACATTAATGTATTTTACAAGACTAACAGAAACTGTACTATTTTTGTGGTATTTTTAGTTTGAAATGATGGTTACCAGGGTAAATTTATGCATGAGTGCCTCATCTTTACTTTATTATAGCAGTTAAAATTAACTACAAATACACACTTTATTTAATGCAAACTTTCGGGCCTCAAAGCAATGTTTGTTTCCATGAAACCAAAATCCATTACCAAGACATTTCTATTTTATTAATAAACCCCCCCTGCAATACACATTTATATTCAAATCTGTGAACTGCTGCGAAGCTCCAAAAGAAGCAGGCAGAAGTCATCTGCGAAAGTCTCTCTCGCGCTAAGCCCTCGAGTTTATATGCACAAACACACAGAGAGCAGAAGAAACGAAAGAGAACAACGAGATCGAGCGAGACAGCGACAACCCCTCCTCGCCCTCCTCTCCCAAATCCTAAACACTGTTTACTTATATTTTAAAATCAGCCTTTCCACTGCCCCACTGCGAGGATATCGAACTCATTCAAACACGTCATCTTTACCAAAGCTTATTAAAAAGATGGACACAGCAGCAGAGGATCCTCATTTTTCAGTCTGTGCTGTAATTGCCCAACACAGACTGGCAAACAACAATCGCAAAGAGAGGGAGCGGGTGGGCGGAGGCAAGGAGATAAAGGGCTTTAGAGGGCTGGAAAAAAGGAGGGAGAATGTCTCAGAATCTCTCAATGGACCATGTTCCAATAAATCCCCTCGCATTTCAAAGGGGTGTGGGATTTCACAAACACATTTTGAAAGACGATCCTGTGAATCGAGCGAGCACTTTACGGTATAAGTGCCAGCTTCTTTAAGCTGAGAGAGCGAAAGAGGACGGGGGGCAGGGAAAATGCGAGCGAGCGAGCAAGCGGGGTGGGCTTTTTGCGCATGTAATGCCTTGTGTTTGACCTGAAACTGCACTGGCTGGCTGATCTTTTGTGGAAATGATATACATGTGGAACAGAAACATAAGGCAATCCAATCTGAAAAGGTCAGTCGCCACTGCAGTCGGCAAGAAAATGGAGATGAAGTGCATGTTTCCCCTCGTCTGTTTCATAAAATTGAAAAAAAGGATAATAATAACAGCCTCAGCCCACAAAATGCTCTCAAAGCTTCATCTTCAGCCTGAAACCATTGAACTGAGGTGGCTAAAAGCATCAAGTCCTGAGAAGAAAGGAGGCACTGAGATTGAATTGTTTGCTGGCAAGCTAGGCTAATGGTGCTGTTGTTGTGGAGGGCTCGCATGCTCTCATTAACCCTCTAGCTCGTTAGCGCCGGCGGTTGCGCGTGCTTGACGAGCCCCGGCATCTCAACCTGACGCATGTCGTGTCAACGAGCGCTGTTCCTCGCCCCGAGACAAAGGCACGTTGGCAAGACACTGGTCCACCCCGACCACAACCGACAAAACGTTATCCCCACTAATGTATTCCCCTCCAATTAAATCTGTAACTGTTAATTACTGTAATTAGCTAAGCAAGACCTTTCTCTCTCTCTTTATCTCCCTCTCCACCTCTCTTTCTCTTCAGCGTTTAGCGATAAGCTGAGCTCTCGGTTTTGGAGTGCTGTTTGAAATGTAAAGGTGTGATGTTGTGAATATTTGTGATTAAAATATTAACATATAATCTAAAAGCTAAAGGTCAGAGGCCACAGTTCAGACCCTAAACCCCTATTAAGAGATGTGTGAACAAATATGTTTTTAAAAAACATGTTTACATGCACAGTTCATCCATACGTGCCAAATTAAAGAAGAAAGCAGTGCAGTGTGTGTGTGTGTGTGTGTGTGTGTGTGTGTTTGTTTATTTAAATACAATATAAGAAATAATCAAATGAAATAAGAAGTGGTAAAGTAGGTCTGTTTAACAGTAGCATTTAAATAAGCAATAATAAAGAAAGTAAATTATCAGACGTAAAAATAAAACACTACATCAGTCTACATAGTATAAATTTAATATAGATTAATCCTTACTGAAGCTACAAAGGTAATTCAGTCAAGAGTAGCGAGTGATTTTCTCTTTTTCTTTTGTTGTTTGATTAACATTGATGACGCAGACAACAGCAGGTATATTAGGCTGCTGTCACTTTAAGACCTAATGCACAGATCCAGTACCTTAACACATCACTTTTATCCAAACTGTTTATGTTAACTTAAAACATAACCAGCAGCATTTACATGAACACTCCCCAAGATGGCATTTTAACATAACATTGTGTGTATTTGACTGTTCAAGTGCAAAAAGCTGTGAAAGAATACTGAATTTGGGATCTTCGAGTGTGTGTCAGCAGTACATACTTTAGCCCTTTTTCAAAGGTTATTGCACCTAATAACACTTTTTACACCCTGTGATACACACAATATAGCAAAATATCTATCAATGGACAGTTTATATTGTTTGTATTGCCCAGCCCTATGTTAAATATCTTGTTTTTAGGTAAATGATGACATAACTCATTTTGGGTGAACTGTCCCTTTAATGTCTGGTAAATAAAGTTTACTCTCTCTTACTTGTTTTTTACACCTTTATGCCCAGTGATGGGCTGGTGCAGGTTAACAAACCACTGTAGGCATCAGCAAGGGATTCTACTGGAATTTTAGGGAACGTCTTCCTTGTTCCTTCACACCTGATTTGTGTGCTTGTGCGCTACGTAATGGATTTTGAAGAGTGTTATTGCTGAAATAATTGCGTGCGAGTTCTGTGGTGAATGTGCATCCTCTGTGATTGGAGCTCCGCAGGTTTCCTGCCTCAGGATGCAGAAAACAAGGCAATGCTAATCTGTAATTTGGAGTGTAGTTCTTTCTCGGAAAAAAAAGAAGAGACCCTTCAGAGGGAGCTCTTTCTCTCCTTCTCTGTCTCTCTCGCTCTCTCTCTCTCTCCGCTCCAGGCGGCAGAGTCTTTGCTGTGGATTCACTGCAGCCAAATTTAAATGATGGACTGTCAAGTCTGGCACAGAGGACACCATTGCAAAAAGTCATTTCTTTGGCACTGGATCACGGCCCAGCTGTACGTTTCTAACACTGCTTTTGTTGTTTATCAACACACCCTTGCACATACACGTACATTTAAAAAAAAAGACACGCACATGTGGGCATCTGACATGCAGGAACACTCCAGCGCGCTCACATATCGCAGCAAGAGAAATGAAGAAACCAGGCAGAGAGGATTCTGGGATTAGTGTGCCTGCATATTACAGCAATATTCACGTCTGCCCAAAGCTTTTTATTCTTGCCTTGCGTGCAGTCGTGCTCATGCGTGTGTGTATAATGACACTAATACACCAGAACCTGCCATTTGTGTGTCCTGTTTTTATATGTGTATGTGTATGTGTGTGTGTGTGTGTGTGTGACCTGGTTTTACATACTTCTCCGTTGCCTAATTAGGCAGTGCTGGAGAAGGACGAGGCGGCTTGCATAGATTAGTTGCCTGTGGGTATTTCATAAGTGCCTTTCAATGACACATTTGCATTATTTGCTGGGGGTGTACATTAAGAGGCACACTACCTTGGCCACAAATGAAGGCCAGGAGCTTAATAAGACAAGAACAAATAACCTAAGCAGATATTAACATGAAATATGACAACCCAAAGCGGGCTAGAAATTGAGAGCGTCGAATTGGAAATGTACAATATTGAAAATAACAGTGCTCAAAGCACATATCCATATTTCATGGAATTCTGGAAATATGAAGATATTTTATATTTGAATGAATGAAGAGACCACTGCATTGGGGAAAAGGGGATTATCAGTAGTGAAGTTGGGAAGTTTGATTCATATTAATGAAATGGTTCATTCAGACCAATTCAAATACTAATGCATTTTTATTGTGAATCATGACTCAGAAGTATTGTTTTACTCAAATTTATATAATTGCTTTTTTATAAATACATTACAATACAATGAGTTTCAGCCTAATCATTAAAAAGATGATTCATCTGCACTTTGTTCACTTCATTTTCAGTAATGTTATATATTCCATTTGATTAGATTGTACAACATTTTGCAAACCATTTAGACCAAATCAAAGAACGTTCAAAACAGCAATTTCCAAATCAGATATCGCTAATTTTAGTAGAAATTAATTTTTTTATCAGTGCTTCTTTTTAACAATTTGTTTTCCATTATTTTGTATAGATTACCATTAGATTAGATTAGTGTTCTGAAAATCTGTTTAACTGAATCTTTACAAAGAACCAGTTGAAATTACAGTTAATTTGTAAACTAGATATTTCCAATCATCAGTAAAGATTCATTATTAATACTTTTATTTATCACTATGTTTTCGATTAGGTTTTATACATTTCCATTAGGTTCCATGGGTTACAGAGTGCTTCGTGAATCGTTTAGACCAATTCATTAAAGAGAAAAACAGCAAACACCCTTAATCAGTATCTTATCACTACTTCTGTTTAGTCATATCTTATCACGACTTCTATTGAACACTTTTTCCATTAGGTCATATAAATTACCATAGGTTAGAATATAGTGTGCTTTGCAAATCGTTTCAACTGAATCATTAAACAGAATTGGTTCAAAACAATTATTTTGTGAACTGGACATCACTAATCAATAAAGATCAATGCATCACTATGTTTTTATTAGGTTATATAGACTCCCAATAATTTACATTGCTGAATCACAAAAAATAACCAGTAAAAAATAATGATTGTATATCACTAATCATTAGAGATCCATATCTTAATGTTTTCTTTTTCTTATATATGAATTAAGACCAGCTCTTTATCACATGGCTGACTGTAGGACTGCGCCCAACACTATGTATACCGAAAAATGCTGGCTTCAGCATCTTGACCAGTGACTAATTATACATACGGGCTAAACAAATGATTGAATAAAGCTCAGCCTGGCCAGAGCCAGTGACCCCGTGAGATCCAGCACAGGAGCCCATGCTGAATAGGTCCCGTCAGGTCACTGTGTGTGAGAGAGAGTGTCGATCTGTGTCGCTGTGGCCTTGCACTCTGGTTTGGCCGGCCTCCACATAGACACACAAGCAGGCCTGCTCACTGACCACTGTGGTTCTTGGCCCCAGGCCGACTCCATGTCCAGGAGGGCACACACACACACAGAGACAGTGACAGAGGCCCTCTTGTTTAGACACTCTCACTCTTTCTCTCCGTCTCTGCCGTGCTTTCTCCATCCTCTCCCTCTGGACTCTCACGCTGCGTGTCACTACAGACAAATGTCAGCTCCTCAACGGGACAGTGATTAATTTTGGTGTGCTTGGCGAAATGTCTACAAGATGTTTGTTTGGGTTATCATTTCCCACCCCTGTCTTCTCTCTCCCCCCCCCCTCCTCTCTCTCACCCTGTCACAAACCAGATACTTTTTAGAGGCCTTGATTTGTATTTATTTTTTTATTTTTTATTTGAGGCACATAAAAAAACCAGTTTCAAAATGAAGAAAAAAGCTTTTTTGAATGCACAACTCACAAGTAAATATATAATAAAATTCCCATAAAATGTAAATTATAGAAATGTTGAATGGGAATTAGATAAATGGGAATTTATGGAAAATTATTTTGTAATTAATTCTAGATTTAATTAATTCTAAAATTTAATTAGTCCTAATTTTCTTTAAAGAAATACATTTTGCAATGAATCTGAAGTAGTGACAGATCTTTTCTTCCATACAGACGAGTGTAATGAATTATCAGGAAAAAACGTTGTTTTATCAGAATATATAAAAAAAAACATGATCAATACCATACATTTACAAAACAGATTTTTTTTCATGCCGACTTTACCTTAACATTACACCGATTTGTCTCTCTATAGAGAAATCAATAGGATTTTTTCCATCTGAAATCCCAACTGTTGCGCTATAAGCATAATGCATTCCAGGCTTTATCCAAATTGTCTTGCTGTGTGAAACTCACATCTCTCTCACTCTCTCTGTTGTAACTTTAGAAATTTAGAAAATGTCCAGCATGTTAAGTCTGTCAAAGTCGACAGGCTGGGCAGGCAGTGCATGGTGGTCTCGTGGTACAGCGGTCCCCGACTGTGGGGGAAATAGAGAGCCTTTAGCGTGTGACTGGGGCTCTGATTTGAGCTGGCTGAGTCGATTTGGTGGGATGGGCGCAGTGCGCTGGCCTCCCCAGTGCAGTCTCAGGTATGGTAATTAGTCTGTCATTAACATTGGGAATAGCTAATGTGTATTAATGTGTTAATGGCATGTTAATTACCCTACATGTGAGAGCGAGAGAGAGCCCGGAAGGCACTTTCCCTCAGCGTTGTCTTTGCCATGTGGATGTAGGCCAAGACTCATGTATGGACACACACATACACAGAAAAAGACACTTGAAGACACATTAATGTTTTGGTTGTTTTACTTGGCAGAACAAAAGATTTTTAGAAGTGATCTGATCTTCTATGATCGTAATGTTTCTCCAACAGACGTGACTGAGAGGTAGACTGTGTTATTTGAGATGAAGATGTGTGTTAGTGTACGTACACAATCTGAAGCACATCATATGTAATTCCAAATGCGTTTTGTAATCCTGATTCGGTTTGGCCCACTTTTACACACACTTTCCATTGACTTTAATTGTTTTTATACTGAGCTAATGAAGTTTTCTTTTCCCTAACCATCTCACAACCCTTTTAGATTTCATTTAACACATTATTTAATGCATTTATTAAGCCATTTTCCTTGTGGGGGCATTTAGTCTGCAAACCCGGCCCCACATATACACTTTTCATGGTCATGAACGACCGAGCACTGAGCCGCTCTGAGAGAGATGACCTTTCTAGATATTGACAGGAAATAAATTCCCTTTCGATTAGTTAGCTTTGGGAGACCTGCGCCGGTAGATGCAATTAGACGTGCCGAGGTGTCGATAGGCAGCGGTCTGCTGCAGAGCAACTCATTCAACAGAAAGAGAGGGGATGAGGGGTTATGGGGTCAGTCGGAGGTGTATTGAACTGAACTCATGGACCGTGGATGCGTGAAAGAGAGCGCTCGAGAAGAAATCACTGTAAGACGGTGCTCGCATGCGGGGGATAACTGAATCACAACAAATTTCTTTCTTTCCTGTCTCCTCATGTTGCTTCACAAAACCAGATGCTCTTCCTGATATGAACGAACACGGAGAAGTATTTCTGCTGTCAGCACGTCACAGTCGAGTTTCAAGCCTTCCGTTAAATGGATGAACTGAAAACAAACAATTTAGTTGTCTAGATCAGTGTTTCCCAACTTTTTTTTTTATATATAAACCAGAAATATTAACTTTTAAACTTCTGTTACACCACTGTTCAAAAGTTTGGGGACAGTAAGATTTTTTTTTTTTTTTAAAGAAATTAATACTTTTATTTAGAACAAAAGAGAAGATAAATAGTGGCAGTAAAACCATTTATAACATTACAAAGAATTCTATTGAAATTAAATTCTGTTTTTTTTTTTTAGATATTCTTCTAAAATGTTTGCTACTAAAAAGTGAAAGTGACGTGACATGTGGCCAAGTATGGTTACCCATACTAGGAATTAGTGCTCTGCGTTTAACCCATCCTAAGTGATAAAATAAATGGGCACAAAGACTTCAAAAGCATTAAAACATCTTATTGATCCAAACTTTTGAACAGCAGTGTACATTGGATATATTTATTATCAATAAGATTTAAGCAACCAGTATACAATAATTGATGGTAAGGGTAAAAAAAAAAAACATACTCCAGAAAACAGTAATTTCAGTTTTGAGAAACTTTAATCTTTTTAATTAACTGCTTTTAGTTTGATTGACAAAATGTGAATATTTTTAGATATTAATTACAAAAATAAATTGTTTAATTATTAAAAATTTTGAATGAGCCCTTATGAAACAAACACACATCCTCACCAAGTCGCTGACCGTACCGAAGAAAAAAAAAAAAACGACTCTCAGTGGTGCTCGTGTGTGTGTTAAGAGCTTGGCACGCTTCAACACTGCACATTAACTCAGCGGGGATGAGTCTTTATGGCTCTCATGGCCACTCTTAAGTGATGGGAGTAAACAAGGTAGAGGTCAGAGGTCAGTCGTAAGGTTATGCCCAGTGCCTAAGGGACAGATTGAGGGAGAGAGACAGAGAGAGCAGGTGTAAATTCACTATAATTGTTTTGACGGCACGCAGTTGTCAAATACTTGTCTATAACAAGATATTTTGTAAATTTCCTACCGTAAATAAATAAAAACGTACATTTTGATTAGTAATATGCATTGCTAAGAACTTCACTTGGACAGCTTTAAATGCAATTTTCTCTATATTTTGATTTTTTGGCACCCTCAGATTCCAGATTTTCATAGTTGTATCTCGGCCAAATATTGTCCTATCCTAACAAACCATACATCAATGGAAAGCTTATTTAGCTTATATAGCTTATATACAGTAGCTTCCAGATGAAACGACTCTCAGTGGTGCTCGTGTGTGTGTTAAGAGCTTGGCACGCTTCAACACTGCACATTAACTCAGCGGGGATGAGTCTTTATGGCTCTCATGGCCACTCTTAAGTGATGGGAGTAAACAAGGTAGAGGTCAGAGGTCAGTCGTAAGGTTATGCCCAGTGCCTAAGGGACAGATTGAGGGAGAGAGACAGAGAGAGCAGGTGTAAATTCACTATAATTGTTGTGATGGCACACAGTTGTCAAATACTTGTCTATAACAGTAACATTGTGCCTGTCTTTTGTATTAAAGTATAAGGCCTGTTTCACACTGCATTGTTCGTGCTGGACCTACTGTACGCTTCTGGAAACATGCACTGCTTACAGTGTGCAGTGGGAAACAGGCCTGAGTGTATTCAGTAATCTTTTGTTCGCAGTTTTTTTTAAAGATTCGTAACACACCAGCAACAGTTCTCCCTTCATCGTGTTGTTCATTTTGAGCTGATGAAATCGAGTGACAGGCCTAAAGCACGGCGTTTAATTGGGGCTGGCTCTTCGCCGTACTGTGTATTTTTAGGGAACTTGTGAAGGTGAAGCTCGGCCTCCATTGTTCAAATGAGCTCCCAACCCCCTATTGTCCATTTACTATGATACCCGCAACGTTGCATCAGACCCAGCTGCTCGGAACAGAGCTTTTTCTGTCGCCTTGGCTCGGGGTTTAAGTCCTAAGGAACTTTCATCAGACAAAAAAAAGTTTAAAGGCAAAAAAAACGAATGTTTCGTACTACTACCTTGGATTGTTGCGTCAGGTAAAGGGTTTGGATAAAGGTGCATGGTGTTTACACATGCCGTCAAGCTTATGCTGAGAGAGTGAGGTATTAGGTAAATCCAGTGCAGATATCTGTGACTAAAGCAGTGGAAATTCTCAGCTGCGTATTTGTGGCTTTACTGCCAATGAAAGATCTAATCGCCTCAAAGCCTATTTTACCAGTATCACGGCACGATGTTTACATTGCTCATCCTAAAAGTGTTATTAGCTGCTTAGCTTAAAGGAAACCGCAGGCCTCGGGATGAAATAACCCGCTGTGTGGATGTGATAGCACTAATTCATTTCAGACATATTGGGGTTTAGTTTGAAGTGATAAAAGTGTTGTTACAACTGAAGAGGTTTGCTTGTTTCTTATTTGTCTGGATCCTCCGTGAGCCGGAAGTTATATGAATAGTGTCGCTATAATAAAACGGATAAGAATAAAGATTAAGGGAAGCGAACAGAGGGAGAATATTTCAAACTGAAAGGAAAGAAAATATGGTGAAATTACATGTGAGTGTATAAAGCAAAGGGAACATTCTTCTAAATTCTAGTTTAAAATGCATACTCTAAGTTCTTTGAATATACTTTTTGTATTCATGATGGTTTCATATGGTTTGGAAAACGTTTATACCATTTTCAATAAAATTTTAGTTTGTTTGTTTATTTGTTTAAATTATTATTATTTGTTATTATTATTATTATTATTATTTGTTATATTATTAATACTATTTATTATACTTTTTAAGTGTAAATGTTTAAAACCGCATGTGGTATAACAAAGAAAAAACTAATATTTTTTTCAATCCTTTGAACATGTTTAAGTACCCATCTTAATCAATACCTTTTTTTTTAAGTTTTTTTTTATAAATATATGTTTCATAGTATTTATTAATTATCATGAATTAGGAATTCATAAATATTATTGAATGACAACACATGACATTTTGAGAATCTTATTGACCTTGCAGTCATGAAGATATTGCAATCGTGTCTAAAAAGTTTCCCTTTTAAGAATGTCATTTTTTGTTGACTTTTTTCACAAAATGTATCACAGAAACAAAAGAAAATCTAAATGAGTTTTAATTTTGAAAAATTAAAAACATGCTCATCATAGCAGAGTCATTGTGTGTGTGTGTGTGTGTATGTATATATATATATATGTATATATATATATATATAATTTGTTTATTTTATTTTTTTTATAAATTTTGGACAAAAAAAGGAACCATATACAAGATGAGAAAATGATAAAACGTATAACAGCTGAAAGAGAGAGGAATGGAGAACCCTAAAATACTTTTGGGAGCGAACGGGGTAAAGATTCAACAGGAAATGACTAGACTCTTATTTCTGTTGTTAAAAGAAAGTGGCCCCATAAAGCACAGCATTGTTTGGTTGAAGCTCTTGCAGCAGGTGGAGGTGGAAGAAAGGAGGGGGTCCGTGTCTACAAACGTGCCCATTATGGATGGCTCTCCTGGGCTGCCATGGCACCAATACACCCGGTCTGCAGCCTGGAGGGGCCCGGCGCGCTCTCCGCACAGCCGAGTAATCATTTTTATCCCCGCCATTTCCTAAATAGAAATGGACACGTATGATAAAAGTGTCAGGGCCAGTGTGGGCGACAGGACCTTCTAACTGCATTACATGTCACATCCTCACGTCCCTCTCTGCTTTGCTTTGCCTGCGAACGGCCGTGTTATTGCTTGCAGGAACTTGGCGGTAATATACAGTGTGAGACAAGCAGCTCTTTATGGCCTCAGATTATTTGGTTTGAATGAAAGTGCTGATTTATGTCTGTTTAAGTGAAAAGCTCTGTAAATTCCCTCAGCTGCGCTTCCTGTTCTGGTCCTTCAGGAGCGACTGAGCGGAATGGTAGTGACAACTGAGGCTGGTGTGGAAATGTGTCAGTTGTGGTGTATTTAATATACCTGACAGAAACGTGAAGAAATAAACCAACCTCAAAAACTAAGCCTTTACCTCCTCTAACGTAACACAAATCAAACGCAAACCCAAACATACTCATACTTGCATATGCTACCCAGTGAGCACGCAAATCATCGCATCATCTGGAAAGTATCATGCTCATTTTTTTTTAAAGCCATAGTTGTGTACAAACCTCTGATAAACATCTAAAACCGCAGACAACATCTGCTAAATGTCACTCTAACATTTGGGCTAATCCATATGGAAATGATGTACACATCAAATCAGGGTTATTGTAGTTAACTAAAATTAAAACCTTTTAAAAAAATCATTATTTTAAATAAAATAAACCTTAACTGAAATAAAAAAAAAATATATATAAAAAAAACTTACTTGCAACATTCTCATTTTCATTTATTTTTATTTGATGTACTAAAATAATTAAAACTACAATTTAAATAAATAAATAATATAGACATTAAAAAGCATAAAAAATGACAAAAACACAACATTTCAAAAATTTTAACTGAAATGAAAATAAAATGAATTAAAAATAGAAATATGAAAATGTAAAAATTAAAAGTAATTCAAAATATTAATAAAATCTACATAGTATCAACACGTACTAAAATCATTAAAACTAAAATAAAATTAATATAAACTATAAAAAACATTAATATAAATTATAAAAACATTTAAAACTAATAAAATGACAAAATTGACAAAATGACTAAAACTAACTAAAATTAAAATAAATGGATAAAAATGAAAAAATGAAATCATGGAAATAAAAAGTAATTCAAAATAATAATACAATATAATAAAAACTATTATGCTATCAACTTGATGTACTGAAATAACTAAAACTACAAACATTAATAAACCTAATAATAATAATAATAATAACAAACACACACCAGAAACAAAAAAAATAAAAATCTACAACTAATGCAGCATATTGCCAAAAAACGATTATAGTATCCTGAAGTACTGAAATAAGACTGGATCAACTTGATGTCTTGGCGATTGGTTGGTTGTGTGCATGTGTAGTTGTGTGACTGCTCTTGGAGTCAGTGGAGCAGGGTCATATTGTCCCTGGTGTGGCCTTGGCTCTGTGCGCTGACACTGCATTGTCCAGCACAGCCAGCTGAGCGTCTCACACAAATGACCTCATTCATCCTCGGCCTCTCACACCATTAAACCTCATGGCCTAATATCAACAGCACATACATGAGCTAACACCTGATCAATAGCGCATGGGCCAGGCAGTCTGGGCTGAAGGTGCCGCTCTTTAAATTTGTTTTGTTAGCCGAGTAAATGGTCTCTTCATGTTGACAGCGTCTTGTCTTTGTTTATTTACAAAAGTGGGTTAGCTAGAGTGTCCGTGTTCGGTGGGGTTTGTTTGTACTCTGGGTTTGTTCGCCGCAGGCGTTGATGGATTGTAGCTTCTTTTTTTTTTTTGTGGTTGTGCTTTATGGGAGCGAGTCTTGAAGTCTGTTTGCAAAACCATAAAATGAATGTGTAAATATTTGTTTGTGAAGTAAGTGTAGCGTTGCAAATGTATGACCTTAGTCAATTATGTTAGTGTGTATATATGCGTTCAAACTTGTATTTTGTTTATGGGATTGATTTGAACGACATATAATAAATAAACTAGGTAGTTGACATAAAAATAAAGCAATGTCCCGTGGTATGGCAAAGCCGGCTACTAAATGCAGGCATGTACTTATTTTTTCCCCTATTTTTTCGTTTGTCTGTTTGAAAGAAATGAATACTTTTATTCAGCAAGGATGCATTAAATTGATAAAAAGTGAGGGTAAAGACATTTATAATGTTACAATGGATTTCTATATTAAATAAATGCTGTTCATTTGAACTTTCTATTCATCAAAGAATCCTGAAAAAAAAACATAAGTTATTTTAAATTGTAATAATATTTCACAATATTCCTGTTTTTACTGGATTTTTATCAAATAAATGAAGCCTTACTGACCCCAAATTTTTGAACGATAGTGTGTATTTCTGTTTTTTGTTTTTTTTTGTTTCCCAATATAATGTTCAACTACTCAAATGTAAAACAAATTTATTTAAACTGTTTACCCATCAAGCATACCTGTGTTCTTGTGCGTAATGTGTGTGTGTGTGTGTGTGTGTGTGTGTATGTGTGTGTGTCTTTGTGTCTCTGTCAAACACACAGAGAGGCTTAGCTGCTTGCCAGGCTTCCACAGTGCAATAATAAAGTCAGTAATCTCCTCATTTAGGATTCAGCATATCACAGTATCTTTATGAATGATGTAATGAAGCTCTCAGAAACTCTCAGAACCCCCAAATCACCCACTAGTTAAACTGTCCAAAATACCCAGACCAACCACAGCATACACACACTCGTCTTAGTCCTAGACATTTCTTTCTGCATTTATGATGATTTCTCGCCCCCTGATATAACTGAATAATAGTATGTTAATTTCAGCTTGTGTTTAGTCTGGTTTTAAGGCTGTTTTTTTATGTCTGGCTTTTAAAGCTTTTAAAGCTGATGTGTTGAATGAGAATTAATTGGGATTCACTGAAACATTGCTTACTCTAAAGTGTGCATCCAGTGGATTCCCACAATTCCCATAAGTCTGTATAAAAAGGTAAAACAAAATGGCAAAGAACTGTGAACCGGGCAGCTCTAGATACAAAAAAAAACACTGTTCCTCATGGTTAACGACAATTACTACTACTAGGAAAGTATAAATCAGGATGTGTCCCAATAACAAACACAGAAGGCCGCAGCCAAAGACAAAGTGCGACTTCTTAGAGGGGCATCATTACAAATGCATGTTAAGATTAACATGTTTGATTAAAATCTTTCACAAAAAGCACTTTTTTCTGCTTCATTATTCTCCTATATGAATGGAATTCATTATGCAAACACAGAGAGAGAGAAACAGAGAGAGGCAAGCATGATGAGGAAGTTTGTAATCAATCTTAATGGCTCTTTACTGCTCCAAAGTTCATTATGAATATCAGGCAAACACAATGAGCTATCTTTCACCCTCATATCGATTGCTATGCAAATTTACATACATTTCAAGCAGCCTTGCCTCTGCAGAGAGCAGAACCGGATTGTATAATAAAACAGTTTGTTAAGAACAAAACATAACGACACTTGTGAGAACACTTTCTGCTCATTATTACTCCGTACTTGTGATTTTGGAACAGCAAGCGAGCGCGTTCAGACACGTGTACACGTGCGCCTTTCTGTTTAGCATCGCCTCAGTGTGGAGAGGTGCCATCATGCTGTTGAGTGTGTGTCAGTCGGTGAGTGTCCCTGTCATGTATGGCTGTGAGTACACACACCGTGTGTGCAGTGTGCTGTGAAAATTCGAGAAGGCAGCACTGCAAAACAGAGGAAAAACAAATTCGTACCTACGGGCCTTTTCAGCTCTCTCTCAATACCCCCAGCGCCCTGATCCGTCTCACTTTAACTCAGTCATTTGAACTTTCTATTCATCAAAGAATCCTGAAAAAAAAACATAAGTTATTTTAAATTGTAATAATATTTCACAATATTCCTGTTTTTACTGGATTTTTATCAAATAAATGAAGCCTTACTGACCCCAAATTTTTGAACGATAGTGTGTATTTCTGTTTTTTGTTTTTTTTTGTTTCCCAATATAATGTTCAACTACTCAAATGTAAAACAAATTTATTTAAACTGTTTACCCATCAAGCATACCTGTGTTCTTGTGCGTAATGTGTGTGTGTGTGTGTGTGTGTGTGTGTATGTGTGTGTGTCTTTGTGTCTCTGTCAAACACACAGAGAGGCTTAGCTGCTTGCCAGGCTTCCACAGTGCAATAATAAAGTCAGTAATCTCCTCATTTAGGATTCAGCATATCACAGTATCTTTATGAAGCCTGTAATGAAGCTCTCAGAAACTCTCAGAACCCCCAAATCACCCACTAGTTAAACTGTCCAAAATACCCAGACCAACCACAGCATACACACACTCGTCTTAGTCCTAGACATTTCTTTGTGCATTTATGATGATTTCTCGCCCCCTGTGTTAGCTGAATAATAATATGTTAATTTCAGCTTGTTTTAATTCTGGTTTTAAGGCTGTTTTTTATGTCTGGCTTTTAAAGCTTATGTGTTGAATGAAAATGAATTGGGATCTATTCTTTACGTTCCCATAATTCTGTATAAAAAGGTAAAACAAAATGGCAGAGAACTGTGATCCAGGCAGCTTTAGATACCAAGAATATTGTTTCTTACGGTTAACGACAAACACTACTACTATGAAAGTAGAAATCGGGATGTGTCCCAAATAACAAACACAGAAGGCCACAGACAGTGTGCATCTTCTTAGAGAGGCACCGTTACAAATACATGTTAAGATTAAAACGTTTGATTAAAATCTTTCACAAAAAGAACTTTTTCTGCTTCATTATTCTCCTATATGAATGGAATTCATTATGCAAACACGGAGAGAGAGAAAGAGAGAGAGGCAAGCATGATGAGGAAGTTTGTAATCAATCTTAATGGCTCTTTACTGCTCCAAGGTTCATTATGAATATCAGGCAAACACAATGAGCTATCTTTCACCCTCATATCGATTGCTATGCAAATTTACATACATTTCAAGCAGCCTGGCCTCTGCAGAGAGCAGAACCGGGTTGTATAATAAAACAGTTTGTTAACAACAAAATATAACGGCACTTGTGAGAACACTTTCTGCTCATTATTACGCCGTACTCGTGATTTCGGAACAGCAGGCGAGCGCGTTCAGACACGTGTACACGCGCGCCTTTCTGTTTAGCATCGCCTCAGTGTGGAGAGGTGCCATCACGCTGTTGAATGTGTGTTAGTCGGTGACTATCCCTGTCATGTATGGCTGTGAGTACACACACCGTGTGTGCAGTGTGCTGTGAAAATTCGAGAAGGCAGCACTGCAACACAGAGGAAAAACAAATTCGTACCTACGGGCCTTTTCAGCACTCTCTCAATACCCCCAGCGCCCTGATCCGTCTCACTTTAACTCAAGCATAGAGATGGGCCCGAGTGGATGACGTATTTTCACTCTAATACAGTCTGTAGTTATTTTGGCCTGTTGTGACAGATAGTGGTATTTGCTGACAGACAGAGGCTTGATTGCAGAGCTGACTACTCGTGTGATAGTGCGCCTGTGATTAATGCCTTTATGAAATTCAATCATTTGTCAATAATGAATTTACTCTTTCATTGTTCACGGGTCATGAGGGCAGCAGACGGGCCCAAGCGAGGCAGTATATGTCCTTACATTCTCTTTTTTTTTTTTTTTTTGAAACATTGAGAACTTGTTGCTGGAAACTTGTTGCATTATGTCTGGTTTAGACAGTATCCATCACATTCCTTTACAAATGTGTAGAGATAATAAAGTTTTTGAAAGGGTTTAGTAAGTGAGCATGTCCTGAAAAGAATAGTTTGGCCAAAAATGAACAGTCTGTCATCATTTACTTGTTCCAGACCTGTTTGGGTTTTTACACTTAAAGGGATAGTTCACCCAAAAATGAAAATTCTGTCATTAATTACTCATCCTCATGTTGTTCCAAACCCGTAAGACCTTCATTCATCTTCGGAACACAAATTAAGATATTTTTGATGAAATCCGAGAGCTCTCTGACCCTCCATAGACAGCAAGGGTACTACCAAGATCAAGGCTCAGAAACAAAGCAAGGAAATCTGTAAAATAATTCATGTGACATCAGGGGTTCAACCATAATTTTACGAAGCTATGAGAATACTTTTTGTGAGCAAAGAAAACAAAAATAACAACTTTATTCAACAATTCTTCTCCTCCTCATCCAGTCTCCTGAGACGCACCGCCATTGTGGACAGAGTATCAGGTGGTATGTGCAGTATGTGCGCTTGCTTCCGCTTCATGTAAACAACGCATAAATTGAATAAAGTTGTTATTTTTGTTTTATTTGCAAACAAAAAGTGTTCTCGTAGCTTCATAAAATTACGGTTGAACCCCTGATGTCACATGGACTATTTTACCAATGTCCCTGTTACGTTTCTGGACCTTGATCGTGGTAGTACCCTTGCTGTCTATGAGAGGGTCAGAGAGCTCTCAGTTTTCATCAAAAATACCTTAATTTGTGTTCCGAAGATGAACGAAGGTCTTACGGGTTTGGAATGACTTAATAACTAATAACTTAAATAAATTTTGGGTGAACTATCCCTTTAAGTGTAAAACTCAAACAGGTCTGGAACAAGTAAATGATGACAGACTGTGCATTTTTGGCCAAACTATCCCTTTCAGAACGTGCTCACTAACTAAACCCTTTTAAAATCTTAAAACATATTTTGAAAAATGTCACTGGTGATTTTTTAATTACTTTAATTGACTTTAAGAGTATCAAAATATAATCTTTTTTGTTCCACAATTGAAAAGAGTCATACATCTAGTACGATAAATTGATTCAAAACTGTTTAAGAATATAAAAAGCCTCGCCATATCACTGACCGATCGCTTCTTGTTGTTTATCAGGTCTAAGTATCCGCGGGGCTCAGGAGGAGGACCCGCCGGATCCACAGCTGATGCGTCTTGACAACATGCTTCTGGCAGAGGGCGTGTCGGGACCGGAGAAGGGCGGAGGATCGGCGGCGGCGGCAGCGGCAGCAGCAGCAGCCGGCAGTCCCGCTGACAACGCATAAATTGAATAAAGTTGTTATTTTTGTTTTATTTGCAAACAAAAAGTGTTCTCGTAGCTTCATAAAATTACGGTTGAACCCCTGATGTCACATGGACTATTTTACCAATGTCCCTGTTACGTTTCTGGACCTTGATCGTGGTAGTACCCTTGCTGTCTATGAGAGGGTCAGAGAGCTCTCAGTTTTCATCAAAAATACCTTAATTTGTGTTCCGAAGATGAACGAAGGTCTTACGGGTTTGGAATGACTTAATAACTAATAACTTAAATAAATTTTGGGTGAACTATCCCTTTAAGTGTAAAACTCAAACAGGTCTGGAACAAGTAAATGATGACAGACTGTGCATTTTTGGCCAAACTATCCCTTTCAGAACGTGCTCACTAACTAAACCCTTTTAAAATCTTAAAACATATTTTGAAAAATGTCACTGGTGATTTTTTAATTACTTTAATTGACTTTAAGAGTATCAAAATATAATCTTTTTTGTTCCACAGTTGAAAAGAGTCATACATCTAGTACGATAAATTGATTCAAAACTGTTTAAGAATATAAAAAGCCTCGCCATATCACTGACCGATCGCTTCTTGTTGTTTATCAGGTCTAAGTATCCGCGGGGCTCAGGAGGAGGACCCGCCGGATCCACAGCTGATGCGTCTTGACAACATGCTTCTGGCAGAGGGCGTGTCGGGACCGGAGAAGGGCGGAGGATCGGCGGCGGCGGCAGCGGCAGCAGCAGCAGCCGGCAGTCCCGCTGACAACTCCATCGAGCACTCTGACTACAGGGCCAAACTCTCCCAGATCAGACAGATCTACCATACCGAGCTGGAGAAATATGAGCAGGTGAACGACAGTATGCACTACAGTACAGCAAGACTTTCCCAGCTTGCAGCAAATGTTGTTGTACTGAAATTCATCTTCAGTATGTTTTCTTCTCAATTTAGCTCAAACAAGTCCTATTCAAACTTCAGGGGGGAAAAATGTTATAAAATGTAATGAAAATAATATATATATATTTTTGTAAATGTGTGTGTGTGTGTGTGTGTGTGTATATATATATATAGAGAGAGAGAGAGATATTGAACGTCCCATTTTGGTGTCAGCATTAAATTAAATTTACAACATTTACAAATTATTATATACATAAAAAGCATACCAAATGCATGTAAAGTGTCTACTTTAATGTTTCAGTTGTGGAAATAAAATTTTAAAATATGGATGAAATATTGTTCCATCATCAATCAGTGTAACAGAGATATTTATGTAAAAATGGTTTGAAGAACATTGGCAAAAATTCATAAAGATTTAAAATTACAATTGATCAGTTTTGGGGGACTGCACTGTGATCCTCAAATAGAGTCTTTTAATATGTCATCTAATGATTCTTGTTCTAAATATTCCAGTCACGATTTTTTGGTGTACAAACTATTGTTTGACTGAATGACATTTTATTGTGTGCCATCTGTGAATCATAGGAAAAATGTATGACAGTAATTTTTCACTCTGAAAAAAGTAAAATTAATCAAGATACATTCTAATGTACAGAAAAAAATAATACTGTATTAAACTTCTATTGTTTTTCAAAATCTGATGACCATCTTATAACCGATGGCGTCACTGCAGTTTTGTAAATTGTGACCTTTTCTTTCTTGCGTCTGTTGAACCATATATTCGCCTTTGCATTCGTGTTTGTATTGATTCTGACAAAAACACTTTAATGGCAAAAGCAAATTATGTAGCACTTCATTTATGTACTGTAGAACCAAATCCTTTCCCAGCCTGGTAAGCACTGAAATTGCATATCTAGTTAAGCCCAACCAGATTGTATGGTACAGAGCCAAGAATACTGCAAAATAACTTTGTATCTGCATTCACACATTTGCATTGATCCTATGAGTGTGAATAATCCCAGCTTGCTGTTCTGTTCTGTCTGAATAGATGTTTTTCACTGAAGCTTCATGACAGGTTTAAAGGGAGACCTGGAGGCCTTCAACTGAACTGAAGGTGTCAGAGGTCTAAACCTGAGCAAGCATTTAGCATTTTACAGTCCTGTCTATCATGATTACGATTGAGAGCGGATGTGATTTATGGTGGTATTCAGGCATTAGGACATCTTCAACTTACCTGACCTCTGAACAGCGGTAGTCTAGACATCCTCTTATAAATATTGAGCAGACGCTTTTAGTTACAGTGTGGAGAGCAGCCTCTAAATTGCATAGTGCATTTGAGAGTGTCGCTATGCAGGACTGGCTGCTTCATTGAGGTCATGTATTGATTTTTTAATGGAGCTGACATTAATTTTTGATTCAGCGCTTTAGTTATTTTTCTCATAATCAAGGACGAGTTGAATGAGGGCAATTTTTTTCATATGTGCTATAGTTAAAGTGCTTGGTGTTTTGAGGAGATGCCTTGAAAAATCTAAGTAATAGCTGCATGTCTATTTGCCCTGTGTCAATGACGTGATGATCATTTTTTGCCCGGAACTGCAACCAACATGAATGCAAGTACATCTCTAAGACCTTGTGTATTAAACTAGATTGTACACATTTTTTCCTCTTGTTTGTCATTGACCCCCTAATGTTCATTCTGTACTTGCACCATAAACAATAAAGAATGGTCAGGAGAACACTTTTATTTCTAAATAACAATCCTTTTAATATGATTTGGAAGTTGTTTAGCTGATGGCTTAGCCAGCCAATGGCCTAAATTAGACTGATTAACTTGCAAGCGTTTAAAAGGGGAGTGTGTGGAAAAGGTGGCTCAATCCGTTCACCCAGAGTAAATGCATCTTTCTTAAGGTTGTTCCCCCTTTTAATTATCTAAATGTAAATACTTAACGAATTTTACTCCGAGTAATGAGCTAAAGTGCGCACTACCTAAATTAGTTATTCTAATTAATCATGTATGAACCACTTCTTTAACGAAAAGCTGTTTAAATTCTACTGGCGCTGGGCAGGTGCCAAACTGCAAATCGGCATTTGCATTCATAGATGACTTCACCTATTAAGCCGTTCAAGTCCTCCACAGCACTACAAACAGTATGGATGGTGTTTTTCCCATGCTTTCAAGAGCGGCAGCTTTGAACTTGCTTCAAAAATTGCTGATTGCTGCTCCAGAGAGCTTCAAATGAATGCAGTTGAACTCATGTGCTTCTTCTGCGGAATAACATCAAAGAGCATTTCTGTCACTGTGCTGAGAGTATATAACGATTTTAAAAAGAGGGTCAATCTCTAGGATGTTTTTGGAGTTTTAAGTGAGGATGTGATGCCGGAATTGTATATTCAGAAATTATTTATTAGTGTAGCTGTTGAGTCTCAGCAACAGGTTCTAAAGACTTTAGAGTAATTTAGTTTTGCATAATGCATTTTACACCTACATCCTCACTCAGAATAAAAGCTGTGTCCTCAGCTCAAAATTGTCTTTCTCCACAGGCATGTAACGAGTTCACTACCCACGTCATGAATTTGTTGAGGGAGCAGTCTCGCACACGGCCCATCTCGCCTAAAGAGATCGAGCGCATGGTCAGCATCATCCATCGCAAATTCAGCTCCATCCAAATGCAGCTTAAACAGAGCACCTGTGAGGCCGTCATGATCTTGAGGTCCCGCTTCCTCGATGCCAGGTTAGTATCAGTGTGTGATCTGTCCACATAAATTATTAGGGCTGGGACGATACGCTAATCTGCCGATTCAATACTATATCCCGATACTTGTATGCCGATTCAATATATATTGCGATAACTGAGTATTGCAATTGTATGAGTATTGCGATTGTATAAGTATTGCAATTCGATATTACAATTTGTTATAATTTTAATTTGCTTATTAAAGACTAGACAATGGAAAATACTTGACCATACCCTTAAAGAGACTGTATATGAGTCATATTAAAAACAATGCATCACATCTTTCTGAACTTTTATTTCAGGAGCATACACATACACAGTGTATACTTTAAAGTACCTTGAACCATGAAACTTTCAAGTAGCCTACCAAAACCCTGAACTTGCACATAAATATAATAGTCAAATGTTCAACAAAATGAGTAGAAAAAAAATATTTCTGAAATAAAATAAAGTGCTGTTACTTTGCATGCCGTTTTAGTCATGTTTAGTCATGTTTTCCCAGCAGTGTGTAAAATCCAAAGTGTATTACTTGGGATTCAAAACGTGAAGGTGCAGAAAGAATTCTCAAAGAGGTTTGATCCTCTCCCTCCGCCATGGTTTTGCTTTCTCGCGCCGGCTTGAAACATATACGACGTCATCTAATACAGCAGCACTGAGCACTCAGACCGATTGTTGTATGACAAAGCACCGCAAGAGCTAGAGAGAGCAGATGGCTCCAAATGCTTACGAATGGCTTTCGCGGTACTTTGATGTCATACGCCGATCGGTCTGCGCGCTGCTGTTTCAAGTTGAACACACCTATACATTTCGCCCTCTGTTGGAATAAAAGTGGTAACTTCTCCCCACCCCCTCTAAGGAAAAGTAAAATAATTAAATATAAATGGATTCTGAGATAAACCAATCGATTTTTAAATCGTTTTAAAAAAGAATTGCGATAGTTAGGTGAATCGATTTTTTCTCCCACCCCTATAAATTATAGTATGTGTATTTACATATGAGTTGTATCAGTTGTATTTGAAAGAATTAATCTTCTGCTAATTAATCTATGCAAGAAAGTAATGATTAGAGAATAAGATTTCAAGTCAACCATCAAATATAATGGCCCCAGAAGGTGTGGTCACATTTATGAATCAAGTCATATCAATAGAAATCCGCTCAATCCGATATTTCATGTATGGGCGTTAAAGTTGGTCACATAGTTTTGCATTGTTTTCCATGAACATATTGTTCAAAACGAGGACAAAAGATTAATTATTCCACTAAAAGTTTGTTTTACAGTAATGAAGTTATGCCACTTGAATGCCACTTGGTTTGATATTTTATCTATACAGTGGAATTCAGACGTTTTTTAAGTGTGACTTAAGGTTGTTCAAATACTTAGTTACTTGAAGTAGGAACCATTTTTAGTTCCATTTTGAGTTTATTTGACCTTTAACCTATCCAGTCAGGGTTTAGGCACAGCCACTGATGGTATGGCACCTGTCATCAACCAACCACAATAAAGCATTCATTATTATTCAGCCATTAGCGATTAAGGTGGTCTTGCCAAGACTAGGATTTTAGAGCCTAAAGGCCAACCACTGAACGCAGTCATACTAAGCACCTGAAAGCAGTTAAGAGTTTTATAGAGTGGAAATGAAGTCATTTGCGTTTTGCGGGTAGGAGGTCATCAGCAGGTGGTCCAGATTACTCTAATCACAAACAGTTGGTAGAGGAGATCTGGAGAGTCGTAGAGGGGAGAGAAATGATGCAGTGAACATGAGAAAAGAGCGGATGAGGTCTCGAGGAGAACGCTCAAGTGAAGCGGAAGCACAATCGTTTGGCCGGCCACTCGTGTGAAAGGCATTAAACAAGGCGAGAGAAAGAAGCCAGCGCTTAACCGTGGCGGGGTGGGCCGCAGTGAGTGGCGGTAAGTGCAACTCCATCAGGCCCTGCCCCAGTACTTGAGGAACAGTGTTCAGCTGGCCATGGCCTGATTTCCCTAATGTCCCAAGATACAGCTCTGACTGGGAATGCTTGAGCACCTCTAAACGCCCCCCATCAGAGTGAACGAAAGCGCGATAGAGGGAGAAAGAGAGAGGCTTGCCGCTCTAAACACTGAACATTTCACGCTTCGCTTAGAGCTCAACCGATAATATAACATTGTTCATTTGTTCGCCTACATATGAATTCTGATAATAGCCTTCCCGACTTCATTTCCTGCCAGCAGCTTCATTATGAGTTTGGCCATCACACATGGTTTTATTTGAGTTTCTCTAATTGCCTTCCTCCTCTTTTTTTTCCTCCCGCTTGTCCGACGGCAGACGGAAACGGCGGAACTTCAGCAAGCAGGCAACCGAGATCCTGAATGAGTATTTTTACTCACATCTTAGTAACCCTTACCCCAGCGAAGAGGCCAAAGAGGAGCTGGCTAAGAAGTGCAGCATAACAGTATCCCAGGTGAGGCCACATCTCCCATCCATGTAGCACATGCCCCGTTTGTTGGATAGTCTGGAAAGAATGACTAACAACAGGTCAAAGTCTGAAGACTTAAAGTTCCCGTGCTCAGGGTTTACTTAGGTAAATCCAATGCCATCCCTGCTCTGTCCCATTTAAACTGATCTTAGCTGATTTAAGCTAGTCTTCAGCTGGTCAAACTCTGGGATCTTCAACCCTGCTCTTGGAGGCAAACTGTTCTTCAGAGTTTAGTTCCAACCTGCTCCAACACATCTACCTCCCTGTTGAAAAAAAAGAGCATATGCTTGTTAGGCATGTTTTGAAGAATGGCTGCTGATTTGAGCTGGTTTAAGCTGGTCCTTAGCTGGTCATGTGCTGGTCCTAAGCAACTAGTTCCTGCTCAAGACCAGCTTTGGGCCAGCACTTGACCAGCTTAAACCAGCTCAAACCAGCAGCCATGCTTCAAAACATACCTAACAAGCATATGCTGTTTTTTTCAACAGGGCTCAAAGTGATCCTGAAGACCTTGATTAGGTGGTTCAGGTCTGCTTCATTAAAGGGGTCATATGATGTTGCTAAAAAGAACATTATTTTGTGTATTTGGTGTAAAGAAATGTGTTTATGTGGTTTAAGGTTCAAAAGCCACATTATTTTCCACATACTGTACATTATTGTTTCTCCTCTATGCCCCGCCTTTCTGAAACGCGTCGATTTTTACAAAGCTCATCGGTCTGAAAAGCGAGGTGTGCTCTGATTGGCCAGCTGTCCAGTGCGTTGTGATTGGCCGAATACCTCAAGCGTGTGACGGAAATGTTACGGGCCTTAACATATTGTGATGTCTTGCCCTTGTCCCGGCCGGAGCGACGAGACAAAAACATTAAAACCCATTATAAACGAGGCATTTGTTGCATCCAGTGGGAACATAATTACTGATTATAATGACTTATACTGTCTTTTTACGTGTTG